>NC_063190.1:20227576-20567576 GCF_017589495.1 Alosa alosa | reverse complement strand
CAGTGAGCTGCCTGCAACAACAGCAGCACTCAGGGAGCAGTGAGGGGTTAGGTGCCTTGCTCAAGGGCACTTCAGCCGTGCCTACTGGTCGGGGTTCGAACCGGCAACCCTCTGGTCACAAGTCCGAAGTGCTAACCAGTAGGCCACGGCTGCCCCTTTTAGCAAGAATCCAGCCTTTAGGTCTCTACATAGTTGTGATGACATCAAGGTCTCTCTTCCTCTGTCTTCTCTCTCTCTTCTCCCCTCTTCTCTCACCTTTCTCTCCTTTCTATCTCTCCTTTCTCTCTCTCACCCTTTCTCTCTCTCTCTCTGTGTTTACACCTGTGAAATACAAAGCCTCTTTGACTGTCAAATGTCTTTGATCCTATAATAACTAATATCTAGCCCCCACCGACACACACACACACACACACACACACACACACACACACACACACACACATGTGTACGTGTGTGTGGGTGTGTATGCGTGAGAGAGAGAGAGAGAGAGACTAGTAGTGATAGGAAGTACTGATAAAGAGCCTATCCTCTTGAAACCAGAAACTTTCCAGTTTTTCATCCATTTCATATTGACTCCAGATTTTCATATTGGACAACAAGCAGCATATTTAGTAGCTAATCTTTTTATCTTTTCAAATGTGTGTGTGTGTGTGTGTGTGTGTGTTTGTGTGTGTGTGTGTCTGTGTGTGCTGTTTGTGGTCCTGTGGTTGATATTTGTGTTGCATGGCAAAACCACCTGCTTTGTTTGATCTGATCTAACTGCAGTGGTGGAGGCGGTTACTCCCATATTATCTGTATTTGTCCCCTCTCTTTATCTCTCCAAATTCTTCCTCATCCTCTTCTCTCTCTCTCTCTTTCTCTCTCTCTCTCTCACACCCTCCTCTTTCTCTCCCTCCCTGTCTGTGTATGTGTGTGTGAGTATGTGTATGTAAGCACCTGTCAAATCGACATTTCAGTATGCTTAATAACCTAGTACTACCCTTTTGTTTACTGTATGAATTAACTCCATGTACCAGAATGCTTTGTAATTTACTTGCTCCTGTGGTTTGTATGATATTCTACTGTATCCATGTGCACCAATCAAATATCTTTGTTTGTCGTGTTTGTATTTGAATTGTATAAGCAGTCAATGCCCGCAAAATTGCCTCTGTGAGGAGCAGGCTCGTTAGTCCGTGTTTAGAGTGTGAAGAGAGAGTGCTGTCTGTCTGTTACTTGCTGGTTTTGTGGAGACCATTGACCTGTTGTTCTTAGGCCCACAACTCCTAACTTCGACGCCTAGTATTAGTTTCCTCTGTTTCCTCTGATCTCTTCTAACTGTCAAGAGCTCCTGTGCTAACTTAGTAGTCGCTGGCGCTATCCTGACCTGGGTAGCTGACTTAGCTAGACTCTATCTCCTGCTTTGGAGAGGAACTCGATTACCTCCGGTGCTGGACCCACAGGAGCTACCCGACCTCTCAAGGACGACTGAGTTTACCTCCGGTTCTGGGCCCACCGGAGCTACACCTCCAAAGGACCGTTTTTCTGCCGGTGCCCACTGGAGGACAGACCACCCTGCTGCCTCTGGTGTCACCGGGTAACTACATCAGCTAGCTCAGGGATTCCCAAACTGTGGTACGTGTACCACCGGTGGTACGCTAGCTTCCACTAGGGGGTACGTGAGATGAAAAGGGAAAGTGTTGGAAAGGTGTTAAAAAATATTTTTTTGAAGTCTTAAGCCTGTGTTCTCTTTGTTCTTTGTGTTTCATAATGTTGTTCTCCAGACTGTTTTTTTTAGTGTGAGAGCTCATAGACCAGTTGCATATTTTGTTGTCATGTAGGGCGGCTAATTAAACATGACGCCTGGAATGCGTCAATAGAATGTGTTACTTTTTTTATGTGTCGGATGGTGGGGGTACGCAAGCCGAGTCAGGATGTAGGTGGTGGTACGCGGGGAAAAAAGTTTAGGAACCGTTGGGCTAGCTCAAGGCAGCTGCTTGCCTCCCGTCTGTGCCCGCACAACAGTCATCGGCTTGTTCGACCGAGTGGAATGGAAACCTGTTGTGAGTAAATTTACACTTATACTGATACACACACACACACACTGGGTTTTTGCCTCGAGCGACCGGCGAGTCGGACATCATCGCAGCGGTTGTTGCCCTGCCTTCAGCTCATGGAGCTGACTTCATTGAGTGCACCAACGAGCTCCAACGGCAAGCGCTTAGGAGTTGTTGGTTTGTTTGCTAATTGTATACTGTTTACATGTGATTGTTTATCTGTGTTACTGTTTACATAGTGAATTATTGTCTGCATATATTGTATTGTTTGTTTTCCACACTGGTAACTAGTTAGCCTAAGCTAACAGGGTAATCGTTATAACCGTTGACGTTAACTGTCTGTTAACATTAACGTTCGGTTGCAGCCAGTCAGGGTGAACATTGGTTTCACCCTCATCGCAGCCATTTTGGCTATTATTATTAATAAATATTTCCTTATTATATTTCATTATATCCTGGGTGTATTGGCAATTCTTTTGTATGCATTCACCACCACTAGTCTGATTATTATTTACACATTTGTTATTTAAATTCTGTAGGAATACATTACAGTATACACAAGCTTTAAGGTAAGTGTAGTATTTTTCCAGTGGAGGCACCACGCTATTGAATTTATTGTCTTTCATTACTCCTAATTGTTAGCCTAATGGTATTCAGGAATATTCAGCCAACTTGCCATTCTTCCGCTGAGACCTCAGGATCCTGTTGCACTACTGTTTAATATAGCTTGTTTATTATAACTGGTAACATGCACACCCGTTAAGAAGGGGTTACATGTATATTTATATGTGTGTGTGTGTGTGTGTGTGTGTGTATGTGTGTATATATATTTGTGTATGTGTGTGTGTGTTTGTGTGTGTGTGTGTGTGTGTGTGTGTGTGTCTGACCTGTTTTCCATCCAGTGTGTAAACTTTCTTGACAGCTCCACTCTCCAGTTTGACGGCGTCGGTGATGTCGGTGAGCACCTGCTCGAAGGAGTGGGCAGTCTTACGGTTGAGCAGCACACGCACGGCCTTCCGCGGCCGCGACCCACTGCGCATCACCGTCACCAGCTTGGGCCGGATGAAGTCCTTCGACTCACGTGACACAGAGGAGCCGCCGGACGCCGCGGCCATCTTAGCGGCCGAGCTGGAGGAGGACGCCTTCACGTTCACTGACCAGTTGGGATTCACATTCTTGGTGTAGTCCAGACGCTTGTAGTAGTTTTCAGAGGAGCACACGTAAGACTCGCCTGGGGGAGGAGAGGAGAAGAGAGGAGTGGAGAGGAGAAGAGAGGAGAGAAATGAGTAGCAAGAAGAGGAGAAGAGAAGAGAGGAGAGGAGGAGAGAAGAAAAGAGAGGAGAGGAGAAGAGAAGAAAATAGAGGAGAGGAGAGAAGAAAAAGAGAGGAGAGGAGAGAAATGAGTAGCAAGAAGAGGAGAGAAGAAAAAATAGAGGAGGAGAGAAGAAAAAGAAGAGAAGAAAATGAGAGAGGAGAAGGAGAGAAGAAAAAGAAAAATAGAGGAGAGGAGAGAAGAAAAAGAGAGGAGAGGAGAGAAATGAGTAGCAAGAAGAGGAGAAGAGAAGAGAGGAGAGGAGAGAAAGAAAAGAGAGGAGGAGAGAAATGAGTAGCAAGAAGAGGAGAAGAGAAGAGAGGAGAGGAGGAGAGAAGAAAATAGAGGAGAGGAGAGAAGAAAAAGAGAAATAGATAGACAGTGGGAGTTAGTTCTTTGGCATACCAAAATAGATAGACAGTGGGAGAGATTCTGTGTCATACACAGGAGACCCCTGCTCCACAATGTAGTGTGCAGTCAACAGACAGCATGTGCCATGTTAGGGAGCAGAATAGGATTTAGATTTAGTTGTGGTGCTTGTGTCTGTGGATTCCTGTGTTAGTGATGCGACTGTGAATGATTGTGAAAGGGCACGGAGCTGTGGATATAACTCTCAACTGGAGAGATCTGCTGTGGATACGCCCCTCAACTAACTGGAGAGATCTGCTGTGTCCCGCAGCCTCCAACACAAAGCTAAAAACCTCCAAATTTCACACACCACCACCTTTGATCTCACATCACCCCCTTTGACATCGCACTCTACCCTTCTGACTTCATAATCACCCCCCTTTGACATCACAATCACCTCTTCTGACATCATGAACACTCCTTCTGACATCACCATCACCCCCTTCTGACCTCCAGTATCACAATCACTCTTTCCCTGCCCACACACACACTCATAGACTCTCCTACTGCAGAGAAAATAAAGGACAGACAACCAAACCTTTTTCATTCTTATTTTTTTTTTTAGATTACAGATTGCTATCAGAGGTCAGAGAATGCTTTGCACAAATTTTCACCCTGGGTGGTCAGACACACACACACATACACCTACTGTAGTCTCATCAAATTAAAATCCTTGAATAATCTCTTGTCTCATTTGCATAATCCAACCCCCTGGTGGTCTTTATCCACACACACACACACACACACACACACACACATTCACAGGACACACACACACATAAGGGAACAGACTAATGCACTTACACACAAACACACACACACACGCACATAAGAGGACTAATGCACTTACACATACACACACAGGACACACACACGTACCCACTCTTATACAGACAGAGTAGTAGATATGGTGCCAGACAAACCCCTACAAAGACACATAGAACAGGCACACACACATGCCCATATAAGTTCATGCACTCCACACACACAAACACACACACAAGATCTGCCTGCTGTGTTGAGTAGATTTGTCCTTCATCTAATAAATTACAATCTGGCTGCTCCAAACACCAGACACACATTAAGACTAGCATACACACACACACACACACACACACGTATACACATTCCCTACAGGGCACAATTCCACTCAAACAGGCATGTAGACACATACACTCATCTGCACTCCTTTCTCTCACACATGCACGCACACACACGCCTTCACATACATACACACACAACACCCAGACATAGTCTGAGAAACACACACACAGACATACAGTAGTCTGAGAAACACACAAACACACACACACACACACACACACACACCCAGACATAGTCTGAGAAACACACACACAGACATACAGTAGTCTGAGAAACACACAAACACACACACACACACACACACAGACATAGTCTGAGAAACAGACAGACATAGACACACACAGAGTCTGGCCACCTGCAGAGGTGGGGTCATGTGTGTCACTTTCAATCTCTTAAATCTCACCACCTCAGTGTGTGTGTGTGTGTGTGTGTGTGTGTGTGTTTCAGAGCATGCATGTGAGAGTGTATGTAGATAGATAGATAGATAGATAGATAGATAGATAGATAGATAGATACTTTATTGATCCCCAGGGGAAATTCAAGAATGTATGTGCGTGTGTTTGTGTGTGTGCTTGTGTGGCATGTGTGTGCCCAAAATAACACATCCATCATGAATTCCATTGTTAAAACAGAGAATTGTTGGGCCTGATTTTCTTGTGTCTATGGTAACGACCATATCACTGGCCTGTACTCAGGCCAGAGGAAGTGTCCAGTTTTACAAACACCACTGGATACAGTCAGCAAGCACAGGAGACATGTTGTGTGTGTGTGTGTGTGTGTGTGTTTGTGTGTTAATTTGGAAAAGGTTTCACTTCCTTTAGCCTTGAACTGTAAATCCTATAATAAATGTTTGTACTGCTTAGATTTGGAGGACCATTCAGAATTGTTTTTATTCCTGATGAAACTTAAATCGTAATGTAGAATCAAAGAATCAAATACACACATCTAAACACACATATAAAATGTTTAAAGATGCTTACAGCACAGGCAGCAATATAGAGGTGCATCTCAAAAAATGGAAAGTTAATTTATTTCAAAAAGTGAAACTTTCGTATAATCTAGATTCATTGCGAGGTGAAATATTTCAAGCCTTTTTATGTCTAGACATTGTTTGTGTGGAAATGTATAGATTTATGGATGGATTTAGTAATTGCTGCATGCATGGATTTATATGTACTGTAGATGACATGGAGACACTGAGTGGGTCAGTGATGTATAGACAGATAGGTAGGGTTACTAATGAATGGGTGTATGTGTATAGATATATGAAGTGACTGCACACAGACACACACACACACACACACACACACAGAGAGAGACAGACACACACACACACACCTTCCTCCAGCTCCTCCAGGCTGGTGATCTTTAGGCTGCCATCGACGGTGAAGATGTAGCGCACACCCTGTGGCAGGTTAGCGTGATCCGTTAGCGATCTGGTCAGGTCAGCTAGCAGGGCCTCAAAGGTGCGGAACCTGTCGTTAGCCACTGCGTAAACGATCCCCTTGAAGTAGCGGTCCCCGTTACGGTAGAAGCGCACCTTCTTGGCGCGTTTCTCAGTGGTGAGCGTCTGCAGCGTGCGCGTACGGTAGAAGCTGCAGTGGGCCGAGTCGCGGGCTGGCTGGGTAGGCCGTTAGCGCGGTTGCTAAAGGAGCTAGTGCCTGGCTTCCGCGATGACAGCTTCTCTCGCTCATCAAAATGGCCATTGGTAGGGGAGGAGGGGGGGGAAGAGACGTTGTCAAAGTTGAGCTCCATGGCAACAGAGTGCGGGTGGTTTCCGTAGCGATTAAGAACGCTGGTTGTTCCGCGGAAGGCAGGGAATTTGTGCTGTTGTGGTCTGAAAGAAAAACAAAACACAATATTAGAATAGTTCATGGCTAAACTCAAGAGTTTCATCATTTCTGACACTGGCAAGTCCAACCAGATGCATCGACAGTATACCAGCTACTACATACACACAAGCTATACTCCTCTAACACACAAGATGGCCGCCGCCTCTTTCATTCTCATACCCCCCCAATCTCTCTCCATCCCTCTCTATTTGTTTTTCCATACTCTCCATCTCTCCCTCTCTATCTCTCTCTGTCCATCTCTCTCGCCCACTCCCTCTCTCCCTCTCTATCTCTCTGTGCATCCCTTTCTCCTTCTCTATCTCTCTTTCTCTGGAGAGTATCAGTTTGCTTTGGAAATGAAGAGAGGAGAAGCTTTCACTATCAATTAGATACCCTGAAGTATCGACTACACACACACACACACACACACACACACACACACACACACACACACACACACAGCACACACAGATGCATAACCGTGGACATGCATTACACACACACACACACACACACACACACACACACACACACACACACACACACACACTGCCGAAGGAAAGGAACTTTATTCTCATTGTTACTGAAAGTGGCACAATGTGAGGTCTGAGTACCTATTCTCCCCTACTCCTTTCTTCTCCTTCTCTCATCCTCTCCTCCTCCTCCCCTCTCCTCTGCTCGCTCCCTCCCCCTCTCCTCCTCCCCTTTCTGTCTGTCTGCCAGTGTGTGTGTGTGTGTGTGTGTGTGTGTCTGTCTGTCTACGCGTCTGTCTATCTCCCCCTCTCTTTCCCTCCCTCTCTGTCTCCTTCCCTCATTTACCCTCTTTTTCCCCTCTCTCTCTCTCTCTGTCTTTTGCAAGGTGGCTAAGGCCAGACAGAGTTGGACACCAGCAAGCGTTACCATAGTGACCAGACACTTGGGTAGTGAGTCTGTCTACCTCTTTCCATCTCTCTCATTTCTTTCCTCTCCTTTCTCTCCCTTTCCTTTTCCCTTCTCTCTCTCTCTCCCTATCTCTCTCTCTCCTGCTGCTTTTCTTTTCTCTCTGACTATTTAATCTCCTTGCTGTATCGTTCATCCTTTCTCTCTCTCTCTCTCTCTCTCTCTCTCTCTTACTAAGGATGTGTAATTGGTTGTTAGAGTTTCTCTTTTGCTCGCCCCCTCCCACTCTCGTCAGAGTCCAGTGGAGGTATTCAAAATCAAGGGGCATTCTCTCTCTCTCTCTCTCTCTCTCTCTCTCTCTCTCTCTTTTCTGTGTGTGTGTGTGTGTGTGTGCATACATGCTCCTGCCAAACTCTATTCATAAGAAACATCTGCTGCTTTATAAAGACACACAAACACACACACACACAGACACTATTAAAACACACACACATGGATAAGCCTGCTACCCTGCTGCATCTTCCCCCACATGCACACAGACAAGAAGTCATGACAGCACACAACAATGGAACACAGCAAGATCCCGCAACACACACACACCTCTCTTTTACTTCTCTCTTTCTCTTTTCCTCTCACTCTCTCTCCCTCTATCTTTATTTCCCTCTCTCCCACTTTCTCTCTTTCCCTCTCCCTCCCTCCTTCCCTCTCTCTTTCTCACTTTCACTCTCTTTTCCCTCCCTCTTTCCCTCTCCCTCCCTCCTTCCCTCTCTCTTTCTCACTTTTGCTCTCTCTTTCTTTCCTTCACTCTCACTCTTTCCCTCTCTCTACCACAGACACACAAGCGATCTCTATATCCCCTCACTGAAATGGACACACACTTAGACACACACACACACACACACACACACCTGTCACATAATGGCAGCACTTGAGAGCCAATCAATGTTATTGATCTCTGATTATTGAAGCACCAATGCATTATTTAACAACCACCACATCTGTTTAACCATCTCTCTCTCTCTCTCTCTCTCTCTGTGTGTGTGTGTGTGTGTGTTTTGATGTTTTGATGATTCACCACTGACTCATTTGCACACACATGGGGTGATGTAGCATGCAGACACACATCCCTCCCTCATACTGCCGACTCACCTAACCCTAACTCAGCCTTAAAGGTAACCTCCTAACCCTACCTCAGCCTTAAAGGTAACTTCCCAACCCTACCTCGGCCTTAAAGGTGACCACCTAGCCCTACCTCGGCCTTAAAGGTAACTTCCCAACCCTACCTCAGCCTTAAAGATGGCCTTCTAACCCAACTCAGTCTAAACAGGTGACTCCTAACCTAAAAAGATGCCCACCTAACCCTATCCTGTTTTGAAGTAGAAAACTAGTAGCAGTAAAGTAGTATATACAGTATATACCCTTTCCACACTGGGTTAGAGAGGCTCAGACAAAAAGGCTGTTAACTATAAAGACAAAATATAACTATATATAACATATAACTATAATCTATAATGATAAAAGCTTCCACACTGACCAACGATAAGGAAAGTCTCTTCTCGTGTTAATGTATGTGGTAGCTAAAATTTGATGGATTCTTCATGTCGTTATCATTATAGTTTATGTGTGGACGTTGTCATTCACACAAGCTAATTATTTTTTTGTCATAGTCATTATAGTTATCGTTCTTGGTGTGAACGGCCCTTAACCCTTAACTGTTAGAGGTTCATGCTGTGCTGCTTGGTTGGGGTCTGAAGAGGAGAGGTAGATACGGGCCTCTACATTCTAACTAGCTTCTCTCTGTCCTCCTTGTTTGTTGCAATCTTTATCTGTCTGCAGCACTTGTCATATCCAAGCTTTTTAAACACACACACACACACACACACACACACACACACACACACACACACACACACACACACACACACACACACACACACACACACACACACAGATGAAGCAGACGTGAACACACACACAAAAACCATGAAGAAGCACAGTGATCCACACAAAAAACGTGTGTGTGTGTGTGTGTGTGTGTTTTTTGCAAGCATGGTGATTTATGACTTCATGTCATTCCATTATCTCTCTCTCTCTCTCTCTCAGACACACACACACACACACACACACACACACATACACACACACACACACACACACACACACACACACACACACACATACACATCCTTTATGCTTTATAGTCCCCCGCCCCAACACACACAAACTCACAAGTCCCTTAAGTCTCGTGTGTATCTGCGACTAACACACGCAGTCAAACTGAAAACAACCAGCCATCAATCTAAAATAACCCCCACCCCCACGCCACACACACACACATGCGGAACTCCATCTGTTCACGGAAATGACCACTTAATTGACCTGCACACCCCTTCACCCAACAGAGAGAGAGAACAAGAGAGAGAGATCTTATTGTTCTGTGATGTGTGCCTTCTGGCACTAATAGATGTCTTCTGTCCCTTTAAATAATCTTCACACACACACACACACACACACACACACACACACACACACACACACACACACACACAAACACAGAGATCACTGTTACAGTTCCATTGTTGGAATACACTCTTGCCTTTCTTCCTGATTAGTGTTGAACAGTGATAGTGTAACCGAACACACACACACACATTGATTAATTATTACTTAGCAGTGCTACTCTTACAGTTCATGATACCATCACAGCAAATGACCACAAATGCATCATGACGTCACCAGCAGAATATACAGCTGTAGTGGCCAGCAGCGCACTCCAATGTGTCCAGACTATTTTAAGAGAGGATTCTGAGACCACACCTAATGACCAGCATTTGCTGCATAGCCCATTCACACACACACACACACACACACGCACACACACACACACACACACACACACACACACACACACACACACACACACCTCCTTCTGCAGGGGACACAAAAGAAGCGTGGCTGAAAAACCTTGACAGGATTCCCTGTTCCTCCTTGTCTTTCTGTCTCTCTCTCCATCTCATCTGCTCTCTATCCCCCGTTCTCCCTCATCTCGAGGCGCATGTTTCATTGTATTCAGACAGCAATCGGCTGGCAGAGAAAGAAAGAAAACTGCGGAATCTCATATCCATTCTGCGCTTTCCCTCGCTCTCTGTTATCCTCACCATAGCTACTTCTTTGTTAATTAACTGTATCTCAGAAAAAATGTTATTTAAGTCTATTTATAATAGATTTTAAATACATTAACGCATTGCTGCTTCGTTGTGCCCAACTGCATTTGCGGGGTACAGAGGAATACATTTGGCTAAACCGGCATGTTACCGCGCCCCCACATCCACATGCACACACACACACCTACGGCATAAGACATCTATTGGGTTTTTTTTTTAACAGTGAGGAGAGTGGGCAAAAACGGAGACCAGGGCGTAGCTTTCAACCACCTGCTCGTTCGCTCGTTTCTTCTTTCTTAACACTCTCCACATCTTGGCTACCCAAAATCGTGTTTTAAGAAAACGAACATTTGTTTTTTTTTCTTTTTTACTCAAATATTTTCTATTATGAGACAACATTGCTGTCTTTTTCGAACGGCAATTAACACATCTACAACAATTATCAACCTGACATCTCTAGGATTACACTTAAAGAACATACCCTGCTATAAACTTAGATGACACGAACAAAACGTTGTGGCAAGTCAGATTTGTTCATTGTTCAAAATGACCAGTGCGTTTACTTACCGACGCAGTGAGCGCTGTGCCGAGCAGAGGGAGGGTGCGGGAGTGCGCGTGGATGTGGGGACGAGTGTGTGACCGAGAGAGACAGCGAGTGAACGAGAGAGAGAGGGGGGGGGCGTAGACGCGCCCACAAAACGCACGGCCGGCATGCGCCTTTTGTCTGGAATTTCTCTCTCCCCCGCGCTCTCTCTATCGAATGCAGCCTGTAGTCCATCCGCGACCCTAAAGCCGCCGTTAGTCCCGGCGGTTAGAAGAACATACCGTTTGCTATAAACAAGCACCCACTTTCTGAGGAGAGACAGAGTTGATGTCATACTGATTAACCCATACCATAGGGGTGTTGTAGGCAACGTTTCGTACTGGTTTCACAAGGTCAGAACAGAACTTCGCTGGACAGAGTCCAATGTGGAGCCAAAGAGTACTACATATAGGCTACTGTACTTTATTTTACATTCTACTCTATGACAGGGTCTGCTTGGTGTGTGATGTGACCCCGTGGGGCCTGTGTCTTAATTCCTCTCCTGCTTTACAAGGTGCTGCTTGAACAACGTGCTGAGCTGCTAAGAGCAGGAGATCAAGGCATTTAAAGGTTCCACAATGATGACAAGAGGTCTCCTGTTGCACCACTTACAATGAACATACACACACACACACACACACACACACACACACTTTATCTCTTTCGCACACACACACACATTCTCTCTCTCTCTCTCTCTCATACACACACACAACACACAAACACACACACACACTTTGTTCCAATACCCACTGAGTTTAATCTCCCCTCTCTAATGCAGGTAAAGCTCTTTAAGCAGAGCTTGCAAAACCACAAAGGGCTGCTCTCAGTCTGTGTGTGTGTGTGTGTGTGTGTGTGAACACCAGGCTGCCAATATCTGCATATGGGCAAGTGATGTTTTGTGTGTGTGTGTGTGGGTGGGCGCGTGTGTATGTCTGGGCGTGTGTGTGTGTTTCTGTGCCTGCTATGCACGCGGCCCACCATGCCATGAGACAGACCCATTTTGTTGTTGTTAACAAAGATGGAAACGCTGATAGACCTGATAATAAGTCTGCAGATACTTTTAGGAGAATGACTGCTTTAGTGAAGACACGTGTCTTATGTGTGTGTGTGTGTGTGTATGACAGATACTTCACAATGGAAAAATACCTTGACTATAGGGTGTGTGAAGTATAGGGAAAGGTGTGAACCCTTTAACCTCAGCAACAAGTGCGTTGGCCTTTGCACTAGGGCTGCTGTGCTCAAAAAAATGATATTGCTACAAATGGTGACATACTCCTTACAAATTGAACCAGATGATATTGCGACATATCGTGACATACTCCTTACTGATATATGTATTGAACCAGATGATACTCTTAACTGATATATGTATCGAACCAGATGATATTGCAACAAATCGTGACATACTTCTTACTGATATATGTATTGAGCCAGATGATATTGCGACATATCGTGACATACTCCTTACTGATATATGTATTGAACCAGATGATATTGGAACATATCATGACATACTCCTTACTGATATATGTATTGGGCCAGATGATATTGCAACATATCATGACATACTCCTTACAGATGTATGTATTGATCCATATGCTGCTGTACCAATAGCTTAGCCTACAGCAAGAAAGCACTGAAAGCATTAGCAGTCAAATTATGAGATATTTATAGTTTACAAGTTAATAGAGAAATCAGAAATACTGTAACTATTTTAATTTACTTTTACGAGTGCTGTGGAAGTGAAGTTTAGGTATTTTAAAATTGTGCGATCTTTAAGCGGTTGCCTTCACTGTTACAATATTAGAGAACAGCTTCTAACAGCTAAAAGTGAATTCTGTTTAGGACATGGTTATTTTTCAGAATCAACATGTACAGTGCAGTACATATTGTAGAGTGGCTATGTGATGCACATCAAGAGGCAGTAGGCAACTGAGCGCGTGCACACTCACTCACAGGCGCATAAGAGAGTAAAGGCCCTGAGCACGCGCACACACACACACACACACAGGCCCATAAGAGAGTAAAGGCCCTGAGCACGCACACACACACACACACAGGCCCATAAGAGAGTAAAGGCCCTGAGCACACACAGACCCATAAAAGAGTAAAGGGCCTAAGCACACACACAGGCCATAAAAGAGTAAAAGGGGGGGATCTCCAGAACAGGACTGCAGAAGCTTTCCTCCTACTATCCTAATCAGCTGTGACAGACACACACACACAGACACACTGCAGGACATCTGTCCCCACACACACACACTGCAGGACATCTGTGTCCTTCGGTCTGTCATCTGCTTTCCGGAAAGCTGGGGCGCCCTGATTACCATGGCAACACACATACCCTTGAGTCGCATTTACCACTTACCAGCTGGAGGTCTGCTCATCTACTTTGAGCACACACACACATATCAAGCCCTCTGTTAATGGCATGAATGTGTTGACTAAACTTCATTATGAATGATGACTGATACACTGTTTCAGACTAATAACTGGGTTCTGCATTCTGATTGGCTCTTGGTGCTTGGTTCTGCATTCTGATTGGCTCATGGTGGTGCTTTGCTCTCAGGTTCAGCGTCAGTCTAGGAGATGCTGAGATCCATAAATCACAGGTCAAAGGTCATACAGGGTCCTGGACATGGAGCTGTCAGCCCAGCTCAGCTGTGTTCTTACCAGTTTATATAACCCCACGTGTAGGGTCACATTTAGTTTGATATCTCAGAGACTCAACGGCAGAACAAATGATTGCTCTCACCTGCTCGTGTCCGTGGTAGACAAACCTAAACGTCTTCCCCAGGATATCAGTATTCAACAGCTAATTACAACATTGCCACCTGCTGGTCAGAATTGGGAATTACAGGTTTGATGGGAAGGTCAATAAATTGTAAGAGTACACAGTTCCTTTTTCACTTTTATAATTCACCTTTTAATCAGATTTTTTATCTTTGATTTCATAAAAAAAAACAAAGTAGTTATGTAATCACCCAGGCCACAAAACACTGAAAAACGTAACACATACACCATTTATGTGTTTTCTGCTTTTGACAATTTTACTTTTCTCTCAGTGTAATTTAGCAGTACAAAACAAACAAACAAAATGACAAAGAAAAAGTATTAAAACAATAAATTCCTCACAAGTCCCATAAAGGTTTCTTTTGGAGCTATAATTATACAACACAACTGTACAGCGCCAGAAAATGTGTGACATTTTCAATAAATAAAGTTCTAAAAAAAAGTTTGACTGCAGCTAAAATGTCTGTTTTTTTTGTGGCATCGCAACCCCAGTTTGTGTCTGACAGCCTCGGGGTGGGGCGGGACTAAGGATAACCTAAGTGATTGGCTGGGCGGAGTGAGGACCTCATGTGATTGGCTGTGAGGTGTGAAGGAGAGATGTCCATCCTCCCTTCTCGGGTGCAGCTAATTCAGTCCTAAAGGGCCCGGTGGAGCTGGTTCAGCCCAAAAGGTTCCAATGGGCTGGTTCAGTCTGTTCAACAGTAGATCCAAAAGGTTCCTGCGGAGATGGTTCAGTCTCTTCAACAGCAGTCCAAAAGGTTTTTGTGGGAGCAGTTGCTTGGAAACAAGCAAGGACTTAGTGCTAATTCATGTACAAGCAAGGAATTGCACTTATTCAAGGGAACAGTTTCCAGGTCAAACACCTAACCAGACCACCCACAGGCCAAACCTAACTAGCAGCACCGTCACCAAGCTCTTAGGCCCGTGTTACAGTTTGCATGTGTGAGCGCACGAGAGTCTGAGAGTCTAACTTGCTTCATCAGAGTTTGAATCTGCGACTCTTATGTGGACGTCTTTATGCTCCAGTTTTTTGTAACCGTGCAGACTTTAGCTCACGCCAAGACTCAAGAGTACCTACAAAGGGTAAAGTAACGCAGTTCTAATCACAACACTCCTGTTATTTCCATTCTTTTCATTTGATTGAAGATGGTGCCATGTGAAAGTTGACTGATTGATTAAAGTTGACTGATATTTAGCAGACTCTTATAACCAAAACAACACAGACATGAGAAATGTCCAATGAATTTGGTGATCATTGGACACTACCTTGGATCATTAGCAAACGTTTGTCGAAGCCTTTTCTTGATAGGCTGCAGCGCTAGAGAGGCTTTTGGTGGAAGTGTTTACATCAAGACATGTCAGAGACAGAGACAGACTCCAAGTAGACTGTAGAAAGTATAAGAACCGCCATGTGGCGGTGGTGCTCGAGCAGACTGTGTGGGTGTCAAAAAAAAAAAAGAATCCTTATTTCTAGAACAGACTGTGGAGTGGACAGACGCAAGTGACTAGTCTTACAAAGGGGAAATAAACCCAGGACCAGTGACAGCTGTGGGCCAATTCAAGGGAGGTAAAACGCTAGAAGCAATCGTCTCAGCACCTGTTTTAAGAAGCACTATCCTTAGTGCAAATGCAGTGTGTGTGTGTGCGTGTGTGTGTGTGAGACAGAGAGAGAGTGTGTGTGAGTGAGTGAGTAATAGAGTGTGTTTGAGAGAGAGAAAGTGAGTAGGTGAGTGAGTGAAAGAGGGAGAAGGTTGCTATCTGGGAAGCGCTATTTGCACAACACAAATATACAAAAACTGGAAACAAAAGATAAATACAAACGTGCACAGCTGGAAGATGATATTTTCAACTGTCTCTCTCTCCCCCATACACACACATTCCAAAAAAACTTTGATTTAGATAGCAAAGTGAGCACATTTAAAAACAGGTCTGTGTTGGTAGAGCAGGAGTGCGTTGCGCCACAGACAACTGTCAGTTGAGCCTGTGAGATCACAGAAAGAGTGGTCAGTTGAGCCCGTGCCGGTGAGGTTACAGAGAGAGCTGTCAGTTTAGCCTGTGAGATCACAGAGTGGTCAGTTGAGCCTATGACGTCACAGACAGAGTGGTCAGTTGAGCCCGTGAGGTCACAGAATTCCCATCAGGGAACCAGGAGCCACGGAGAGGGAGGGGAGGGGCTGGGGGAGAAGTTTTGGCAGGCGGAGTTATATATAGGATGGAGAGGGAGGAGTTACTGAGGAGGGAGGGGGTTACAAAAGGGATGGAGTTACTGAGGGATGAGTTACTAAAAAAAATGGGGTTACTGAGGAGGGAGGAGTTACTTAGGGGAGTGGATGGAGGGTGGAGTGCAGAATCGGAGACTCAGTGGAAATGGTGGCTGGGCAGGTAGCTTCAAGACGCATTTGCAGCTGTCTGATGCAGGACGAGCTGGACGTGAGATGTGGGCTCCAGGGCCTGCAGTAGCTTTGAAAGGTTGGGGTTGAGACCGACTTGTCCACACAGACGAGTTCAGCAACCCCAGAAATCCCGGGCCATCTCAGGCCACCATATCCACGTGTCTGTGTGTAAATCTGGAGTGAGATACAAGTTTCGGATGTATTCTCCCGCGTTGAACTGAACCCACAGTGCTACTGCTGGTCAGAAGCCAGTTCTGAGGTTCTAGGTCCAGTCAAGAGCCGGTTCTAAGGTTCGGAGGTCCACCAGTAAGGAGAGCAATAGACCGTCCCTCCATGGTACTGCGCACTGCTGGTCTAGTTGGGCATCCAACGGCGCTGTGGTTGAGATTGCAACGCTGCAGTGCTTCAATAGGAACTAACACCAGAAACATCACTGAACCCCAGACTAGGATTAGTCACTGGGACCAATTAATGGTGGAGAGGAATCCCTGGGGCTATAAATTGGGCCAAATGGGTCTGTTGGTGGGACGCAGCTAGAACTAACTACAGATTATGTATAAATTAACTTTCTGCCTGATTCATCTCACAGCTCCTCATGAGCTTCCCAACTCCTCTACCACAGGGTACAATCCTGCTGATCACTACAGACTTCAGACTGGGTTTGTACGCGTGGAGAAGGAGGAAGAGGTGGAGGAGGAGAACAGGAGTAACTACTGGCAGGGTTGAAAGGGCTTAACACTGCATGTAGTGATAGCATAGAGTGCAGAAATGGTCTGTTTTTTTCCAACACCAGGTTTCCACTCCGAAGCAGCTAAATCAACGGACACTCCAACTCCACATTGTTATTCAAATAACACTGAGATCTTGCAGGATGACCAACACTAATGTGAGTCCAACACCCTCAGATCAACATTCCTCCCCAGATAGCAGGGCTGTGGCTGCAAGTCTCCAGCATTGGGCCAATCATGAGCACTGCAGCTCCTCAGGCGACCTTAAAAGGGACCATCTGTAGTTCTTTTCATACAAAACATTCAAAAATTACCTTGAAATAGCAACAGAATGTGAAGAAATAGCAGTTTCGACGTAATGTCAAAGACACCTAGTGTTGCTTATATATCGACTAAAGGGCAATTCCACAGAAAATGGACTTTTGTCACATCCATAACGCCAGTGAAATCCCTTGGCATTTGTATGATGTGAATGATAATTCATTTTTTGTACATTTTTTCTCATGTACATTCTTCAGCCAAAAATAGCAAATGCTCAAATTTCATGTAATCATTCACATCATACCATGCCATCACATTTTACTGGCGTTATCGATGTTACAAAAAACATAATTTTCCATGGAATTGCCCTAAAGTTAGCATGCTAACCAGCCAGGCCCGACCTCTCTTATGATATTGCACCTCAAGTGGCGATGTATCAAATACAATGCAAGACAACGGAAGAGTGCCATTGAAAATGTGCGTTCAACACAACTCGAATCCCACAGAATCCAACAGATACTTCCTTTCAGCTCACCACCATCCAAGCCGAGCACACTCCTAAGACTGCTAAACTGAAGTCTAGAATGGCCCTGACAGCTAAACTGGAGAAGGTCTAGAACGGCTCTGACATCTAAACTGAATTTGATCTAGAACTGGTGTGACAGCTAAACGGAAGTTGGTGGAGAACGGCTTTGACTTCTAGGCTGAAATTAGCTTTACAGATCCTCGAACCTGCAAAACAGCAGCATCTCAGATATCGAGTAGGCTATGGCGGTCAGAGAGTCTTGACCTTCCTTGTCCACTGACTGTGACTGACGGAATCGGGCTCTGTAGGCTTGAGAGCTGAAAGCTTCTCTGTCTGACTGCACAGCTGTAGCGGACAGGCCCTCAGCAGGCGTTTGGTCAGAGATCTAACAGGTAAGCTAAACCGGATGCGTAACTGAAGCGCTCCATTCGCGACATGTAAAAGCAATTTTCTTTTTTTTTTTTTACGTACATGCCGCTATCACGTCTGGTGTAGCTACGTCCATTAATTATAGTGGAAGCTAATTGTTGCAGCAGACGCAACGCTAACGGAATGCTTCAGTTACGCGCCTGCTGTAGCTTTCCTGTAACTCTGCCACCCAGTCTAGGTGTTCGTCTGGGTGTGGCACACATGCGAGGAAAGGTGGAGCTGAGGGCTGCTGTGTCCCCAAATGGACGTTAGGGGAGGAGTCAATGTACTGGGTGCAGGGTTCAGTAGTCCAAAAACTACTGAAAAAAATCCACACAAAGAGCTTTCGTCTCATTAGTACTTTTTAGCGATGGCAGATAAAATAAAATAAAACCAAAAAATCTCTGAGGACTTAAAGCTTTTTGTGCAGATTTTTTTGTTTGTTTCATAGCTCATCATAACCAGCTATATTGTCAGGTACCTCATCAGCGCTGGTTTAGAAAAATAGACCAATACCCAGCCCTAGTTGATGTTGACATTTCTAAATTCAAGCTAAATAAACTTTTACATAAAGAACTTAGACAACATATTCTCCCTTAAATTTAACCCCAACCGCAACCCCCTGACTTGCCACAGCGAGTGTCATTCCTGCTCTGCCCAATGGCTGAGATTTCATCACCACTTGTTCGACAGGTGTTTAAACTCCTTTTACCCTGACAGGAAATCGGCCCAGAACCCTTGTCAAAGGGTCATGACCGTCTGATAAGAGTACATGATCTAGAAAAGTTGCAGCTAACGGACATCTGCATGAAATCTTCCAGAATGTTCCTTCAGGTTCTGTGAGGCCTCCCTCCCTTTTCAGACCATTTTACAGTTCTACTGGAGCGTTCTCTTTCTTCTGATCATTCTAGAGTTCTAAAGGAGCGTTCCGAGTCTGGGTCCTTAACTACTGGGCTGAATCACATCCTTATGGTGGCGGGCAATGTGCTGGTTCTTCTCAGAGGGCCTGCGGAACCCTTTGGAACAGTACTCACAGCGGTGTGGGTAGTCCTTGGTGTGGATGGAGATGACGTGCCTCTTGAAACCGGATGCGTCTCCGGTGCTGTAGTCGCAGTACTGGCACTGGTAGACGCGGCGCTCACGAGGCGGCTGCGCCACCACCACCCGCGCCTTGTTGGCCCCACCACCGCTGCTCCCGCTGCCAGACTTCTTCACAGAGGACGGCGACTTCTTGTTGCTGCTCGCTTTGGGCGGTGATGCCTCTGACGCCGGGGACAACAGCGGTGGGGATGGCTGCTCCATGGATGTGGGAGACGACTGCCCGTCAACATCAACAGCAAGGCCCTGGCCGCTTCCTGCAGACTCCTTGGTGTGGACCGAGAGGATGTGGCGGCTCAGGACGAAGGGGTCTGCGATCTTGAAGCTGCAGTGGCGGCACTGATGGAGCTTCTTGGCTGCGGGGGCCGCTCCCGGCGCCCCGGGTGACGCTTTATGGGTGGCCTCGTGCTTCTTGAGCTCCGAGGGCCGGTGGAAGCCCTTGCCACAGGCCTCACAGACATGGGGGTACTCCTTGGTGTGGCAGGAGATGACGTGGCGCTTGAGGTCACTGGAGTTGGAGCTGCGGTGGTCACAGTGCGGGCACTGATGCGGGACTGTCACCGCTGGCGTTGAGGTAACTGGACCTCGACTGGGCTCTGCCGACGGGTGCGACAGGGAGACGTGGCTACTCAACTCGTCCTCCTCAGCAAACGTCTGACTGCATTGCTCACATCTGCTCAAGGGAAAGGAACAAACAAGAACCCTCAGGAACACATAGAAACACACTAGAACACTCACGAACACTGAGGAACAATTAGTAGGGTAGAGGAACACAGCAGAACACAGCAGAGCACACAGAAACACACAGAAACACACTAGAACACCGAGGAACACTAATTCACAATGAGTAGGGTAGAGGAACACTGAGGAACATTACAGTGCACAGAGGAAGCCTACGGAACCTTCAGGAACACAGAAACACACTAGAACACTGAGGAACACTAGAGAACAATGAGTAGGGTAGAGGAACACTGAGGAACACTACAGAGCACACAGGAACCCTAAGGAGTCCTGGAGCAGCAGTCCCTACCTGAAGGGCGGCTCTTGGCTGCCATGTTTGCTCTTCATGTGCGTCTTCAGGTTGGAGGCATCGGCGGCCTTGTAAGAGCACTGTGAACAGCGGAACGGCCGCTCCCCGGTGTGCGTGCGCGCGTGCTTGCGCATCTCGGACGGGTGGCGGAAGCCCTTGCCGCACTCGGCACAGGTGTGTGGGAAGCTGCGGTTGTGCGCTCCCTGCAGGTGCCTCTGCAGCAGGCCAGCGTCGGACGCACGGAACGCGCAGTACCTGCACTGCAGCGTTTTAGGGGCGTCGGCGGGCAGGCCGGGTGGACTGGGCGGGGCCACGGGCGGGTGGTGCTGCAAGCGGTGTGTGAAGAGGGCAGGCTGCTGGGCGAAACTCTGGCCGCACGTCTCACAGCTGAACGTTGGCGCCAACGCCGACGAGTCAGGAGGGGTGCTGGGCTGTACCTGCGTCCGGAGGGACAAGGTGCATGTAGTAATATGTGGTTACAATGCATGCATGCGTGTGTGTGTGTGTGTGTGTGTGTGTGTGTGTGTGTGTGTGTGTGTGTGTGTGTGTACGTACTCACACTAGGTATGGTTCACTTGTACTGTGCCAGAGCACGATAGTCCTCCCCTCTCCCCCACTGGCCTGCTCTCACACTGCACTTGTCACTTATCGATCCGTACCAGAGCACGTTGGAGACAAAGCACTCTAGAATCTTTGATTCAGAGTGTCTTTTATTACCATAACAACCTTGCACTTAAGCAGTTAACAGAACAGTTGTTTACCATATCATAATTCATGTTCTGTAAAGTTGTCTTTGTCATGTCATAATTCACATTCTGTACAGTTGTGTTTGTCAGATCATAATTCAAGTTCTGTAGGCACGTTTGCGATCATACTAAATGTGTACCGTGCCCGAGTCCAACTGAACGATTCCACCTCTTCAAGTGGGCCGAGGCACAGTATGGAGCGATCACACTAGTAAAATGAACTGGACTTTAGGGGTCAAGCATACTCGGGCATGGTACGGATGGCATAGTGTGAGTACACCCTGAGAGAGGCCTGTGTGTGTGGGGCAAAGTTAAGTCCTGAGAAGGCAGGGCTACGTCATAAGAGGGCGGGGCTACATCATACCTTCTTCCTGCTCTTGGTGAGGAGCTCCTGATGTTGCGTCCGCTGGTGTCGCCGTAGAAACCCACGGGACTTGAACTTCTTTCCACACAGGAAGCAGGGGTACACTGTCAGGGGCTGACCGTACGGCCCGATGATGATGGCTACACACAAACACACACAAGAACTGTTTATGCATATGTGTGTGCGTGTGTGTCTATATGTATAATTTGTGTGTGTATGTATAGTGTGTGTATGTATAGTGTGTGTGTGTGTGTGTGTGTATGTATAGTGTGTGTGTGTGTGTATATGTATAATGTATGTGTGTATGTATAGTGTGTGTGTATGTGTGTGTATGTATAGTGTGTGTGTATGTGTGTGTGTGTATGTGTGTGTATAATTTGTGTGTGTATGTATAGTGTGTGTGTGTATAGTGTGTGTGTGTGTGTATGTATAGTGTGTGTGTGTGTGTGTATGTGTAGTGTGTGTGTGTATATATGTATAATTTGTGTGTGTATGTATAGTGTGTGTGTGTGTGTGTGTGTGTGTGTGTGTGTGTGTGTGTGTTTGTATCATTCTAATTTTTTTCAAAGTGAGGGCTCCAGAGTTTTTAGCGACCTTTGGTTCAATTTTTGGCCAACTCGTGGTTTAAACAAATCACAGATAGTGAAGACCTCCCTCTCTGATTGGCCTAGTGCCTGTGTAATTTTTCAAAAGAGTGCGACTAAAAAAATCGATGAGGTCGTGTGGTTACATAGGCGGTAAATGTCCCTTTTCCTTTAGAGAGAGAAAAGGAGTTGAAAAGGAGTCGCGTCATTGACCAAGTTCGAATTAGTTACATGCAGGGAGTAACCCGGGAATTTTCAACAGCAATATTTAAAATTGCGCTTAGCGACAAGAGAAGTTGCAGGGAGTAACCGGTTTTCAACAGCAATATTAAGTGTAAACTCATTCTGATGGCATCAATCAATTTAATCCGGTATTTGGCGTAAACCGAATATCGCTGCTACATTAAAGCCGAATATTCCCTGCATATATAACTGTGGTCATTGTGTACGATGAATTGAATGGACACATTTAGATTGAGCATTGTAAATCATTGCAATAGCCTATAGGCCTACCATTTCGTTACTGCATTAACCATAGTGATGTTCTTATTGAAAATTTAAAAATACTAAAATTAAAAAAGTAAAATTGCATTGTGGGGCTGTCAAATGATTATTGCAATCATCATTGCAAAATCACATAAAATCCCCAGGCTACTTGGAACATCTCTTTAAATTGTGCTCAAATACATTTCTATGGAAGATGCTAGCATGGCGAGCTGGTTTAGCCAAGGCCTTAAAATAAATCCTAATGAAGGATAGTATGTAAGACATTGAGCCATGAGATGTGCAGTTTGAAGCCCTTAAAGGCGTGCACTGTTAATTTACTCACTGTTATTTTTATTTAATTCATCTTGAGATGTTTTAAGTTTAAATTTCAGCTCAGTGAAGCACTTAAAGCACCAACACTTCATTAAGTTACTTTTCTTGTAGAATTATAAATCATAAGTCATAGGACAGTAATTAAGGAAGAAAAGTGAACCTGCTGCGGTGTTAAATGCGATGTGGTGCACTTAACTTTTGTGCTGGTGAACCTAAGAAAAAAAAGTTAGGCGCACCAGTGCAAAAAGTTAGTCTGGAGCCCTGTGTGTGTATGTATAGTGTGTGTGTGTGTGTGTGTGTGTGTGTGTGTATGTATATGTGTGTGTGTGTGTGGTCTCTATATGTATAATTTGTGTGTGTATGTATAGTGTGTGTATGTATAGTGTGTGTGTGTGTGTGTGTGTGTGTGTATGTGTAGTGTGTGTGTGTGTGTGTGTGTGTGTGTGTATGTATAGTGTGTGTGTGTATGTATAGTGTGTGTGTATGTATGTATAGTGTGTGTGTATGTATAGTGTGTGTGTGTGTGTATATTGTGTATATGTGTGTGTGTGTATGTATAGTGTGTGTGTGTGTGTGTATAGTGTGTGTGTGTGTGTGTGTGTGTGTATGTATAGTGTGTGTGTGGTCTCTATATGTATAATTTGTGTGTGTATGTACCTGTATAGTGTGTGTGTATGTATAGTGTGTGTGTGTGTGTGTGTGTGTGTGTGTGTGTATGTATAGTGTGTATGTATAGTGTGTGTGTGTATGTGTGTGTGTGTGTGTGTGTGTGTGTGTGTGTTATGTGTGTGTGTGTGTGTGTGTGTATAGTGTGTGTGTATGTATAGTGTGTGTGTATGTATAGTGTGTGTGTGTGTGTATGTATAGTGTGTGTGTGTGTGTGTGTGTGTGTGTGTGTGTGTGTGTGTGTGTGTATAGTGTGTGTGTGTATAGTGTGTGTGTGTATAGTGTGTGTGTGTGTATAGTGTGTGTGTGTGTGTGTGTGTGTGTGTGTGTGTGTATGTCTTACCGGTCTGCACCTGTCTTGGCTCTGTTCTCCTTCTGCTGCCTTTATTAGCTCCTCCCATCGGGTCCTCCATGTGCAGGAAGGCGCTGGCAGCACCATTACGGGGCTCTGCTAGGGAGTCTACACACTCAAACACACACACAAATACACATTATACACACACACACACCACACCACACACACACACACACACATTTTGCACACACACAGTGCAGAATATGTATTAGACTGGTGTATACATTAGGGTAGCGGTACAATTTCCGTATCTTAATATAGATTTTTAAATATATATATTGTGCTTATAGACAAAATGTTCAATTCACAGTTCACAGTGTGTGTGTGACACTGACCGTGATGCAGACACACACACAGTGCAGAATATATTAGACTGGTGTATACATTAGGGTAGCGGTACAATTTCCGTATCTTAATATAGATTTTTAAATATATATATTGTGCTTATAGACAAAATGTTCAATTCACAGTTCACAGTGTGTGTGTGACACTGACCGTATGCAGATGCCCATGTCGCCGGCGTGAACTCTTTGCTAAGGGCAGTGTTGTCATAGCAGCGACCATGATTGGCGGTTACATTAGCCTCTTCCCCTCCAACTACAACTTCCATGTATACTTCCTCTGAGAGCTTGGCTGTAAACAGAAATATAAAACACACGCACACAAACATAAACACACATACACACACGGACACAATCAAGTACAGCCCCCACCCCCTTTAAAAAGTGCTTACAGTCCCTATGGTTACTGCCCCCGCCCCCACCCCCTACCCCTCACCCCTTTTTAAGTACGTACAGTCACTGTGGTTGCTGTCCCCGACAGACATGTAGACCATCTTCTCACCAGAGGACGGCTCCTCATCCCCCACAACCTCTGTGTCACCTGCAAACACACACACACACATCAGGCAAATTATAACTGGAGTCACACCCAAACCCACATTCACCCACCATACACAAACAAGCACGCACACACACACAATCAGACATATCATAACCGGTGTTATCCACCATACACACACACACACACACACCCATGTCCTCTCCCGTGTCATCTGCCTTGAAGATGTAGACCTTGATGACTTCCTGTCCATCACTCTTGTCGTCTGCGGCAACCACCGCTGACCCCTCCTCCTCACCTGACACCATTTTACCAGCCTCATCCACTACAGAGAGAGAGAGAGAGAGAGAGAGAGATGGAGAGAGGGAGGGAGAAAGGGAGAGAGAGATGTAGAGGGAGAAGGGAGGGAGAGAGAGATAGAGGAAAGATGGAGAGAGAGAGAGCGATGAGGAGGGAGAGAGGGGAGGGTATAGATGGAGAGTGAGAGCGAGAGAGATGGAGAAGAGAGAGAGATGGAGAGAGTAATGGAGATTGAGAGAGAGATGGAGAAAGAGAGAGAGAGATGGAGAGAGTAATGGAGATTGAGAGAGAGATGGAGAAAGAGAGAGAGATATGGAGAGAAAATGTCAAAGACACCGTTATGGGTTGCATGTGATGCATGGTTTAGCTCACACCAACTCTCCAGAACATGAAATAAACACTCAGACACTCCAGGAAGATTTTCCATCCTCCTCAACAGCGCGTGATCCAATCCGACCCGATCTAAGATCGAGATCGGATCCAGAGATCAGGCGCTGTGAGAAAAGGAGCTCTTTCCAGGGATTCCATCAATGAGGATGGAAGATGAGACATTCTGTGAGCACTGCAGGAAGTGATGCAATGATGTCCACTCACGTGAGATCATCAGGTAGTCTCCACAGCCCTCCTCATCCTCCGCCATCTCTCTCCCCTCACTCTCTCCCTCACCGTTGCCCCTGACGACCCGCGCCACAGCGACCGCTTCATCCTCCTCGTCCTCCCCCATCTGCACCACACAGGTGTCCATGGCAACCTCGTCATCCTCCGCATCTTCATCATACTGGACTACGTCCTCAGCGGAGTCTTGGATCACCAACTGATCAATGTCGTCATCCTCCACAACGCTGTCGTTATGGAGATCACCGTCGTCAACGACAGAGCCAGCACGGGAGGAGGAGACTTGGAGCTCCACAACGAAGCTGTCAGACTCCCCGGCTGGACCGACATCATCTGTGAGAGACACAAAAAAGTGATGGGAGAGATGTTACAGGTAAGCACCATCAACTAATCATCAATTAATCAATCAATCTTTATTTTTTATATAGCACCATTCATGCAGACTTGAAACACAAGGTGCTTAATAATACACCAATACAGCATATAAGAAAATGCAAAACACTACAGAACACCAATACAGCATATAAGAAAATGCAAAACACTACAGAACTCGTCAGAACTTTGTTTCCCATGTAATACATGACGTGTGTGTTATGTTGTTCACAGAGACCTGGCATGTGTGTGTGTTGTGTTGTTCACAGTGACATGTGATGTATTCCTCCATGTAGTAGCATCTTCGGCTTAAGTGAAATTTGACGTGTGTGTATGTACAGTGCAACCGAAGGTTTCCAGACTCTTTCAAGTTTTCCACATTTTGTTATGTTTCACACTCATCTTAAAATGGATTACATTTTTTCATCAATCTACACACAATGCTCCAATACTCTAAAGTGTAAACTCAAAAAAGTGTTTTGGAGTGAATGTATAAAACATAACATGATCTTCACTACCTCTTAAATTAAGTTGTATCTTTGTCTTAAGTAAAATTTGATTTTTGATGTGTGTGTATATGAGGTGTGTGTGTGTGTGTGTGTGTGTGTGTGTGAGAGAGAGAGGTGCATGTGTATGTGTGTGTGTGTGTGTGTGTGTGTGTGTGTGTGAGAGAGAGATGTGCACGTGCATGTGCATGTGTGTGGTTTGTTTGTGCGTATGTGTGTGTGTGTGTGTATGAGGTATGTGTGTTTTGTGTGTGTGTGTGTATGAGAGGTGTGCATGTGTGTGTGTGTATATATGAGGAGTGTGTGTGTGAGAGGTGTGCATGTGTAAACTACCTCCTCCGTGTAGTATAATTTTCGGCTCCTGGGAGTGGATTGCCAGTCTGGTGATGTGGTCATCCATGGCCCCACCCTCTGTAACCTCATTGGTCTGCGTCAAACTGGGGGAAAAACAACCCAATGAGAACCACTCAGATATTATACAATACAATGACCCAATGAGAACCACTAATATGTTAACACAATAAAGACCAAATAAGAACCACTCTGATATTTTAACACAAAAACGACCCAATAGGAACTCAGATATTACAACACAACAGGAATGCTTCAGGGGAAAGGGATATGACCAACACAATAGCAACACACCAGCATTCTTCTGCTCCTACAGGAATATTGGGCCCATACACCAGAGGTCACCAAAATGTCTTATGGGAAGTGGCTAAACCTTAAAGGAGAATTCCGGTGTGATATTGACCTAAAGTGTGTTGAAACATGATACCGAGTGTGAACGTATGTCTCATAGCCCATCTCGGCTTGTCCCCTGCACTCCAAAATCTGGCGCTAGTTAGCCGATGCTACCAACAGCTTTTTCAATGGTGGTGCTTCGGCATCGGGCTAGCCATGCAAATAAATCACTGTTTTACACCATTTACGAGGCTCAATGTATCTCCACACTTCATTGGTAGACTTCCGAGGGCCCTGACATTTAAAATGAGACATTGAGAACTTTGAAAAAGCACTGGTAGTTTACTTACAAGACGATTTATACAGACAGTATCTTCACGAAGTTTAGCGTTTGCAGCCATCTTGAATTTAGTCACAATAAATTCGGCGAACGGTAAGAATGAACAGGTATGATAAGGGATCAGATTCCAAAAATAATTCAGTGGAAATGCATGGATTCCAGTTGCTGCTACTGGAAGAAACTGGAATCCATGCAATTTGATCTCCATGCCATTTCATGACAGATTATTCCCATGCTGAAAGATACACTAGCCTGAAGGACTGGCAAAGCAAGTAAGGAAGCATGCATACCTATTGATCGGCATGAAGGCCTACTCATTAGCATAGGCCTACTCATCAGCATGCAGGCCTATTTATCAGCATGCAGGCCTATTCATCAGCATGTAGGCCTATTCAGCCTGTTCATTTATAAGGTGAAGTGAACATCTCTTCCCCCTGGGTGCTGGAGGCTAAGCGGCAGCAGGACGTCTGATTCAGTGCCATGCGCCATGTCCAGCTGAAAGTTCCCCTACTCGGCCTTACAGCCTCCAATCAGAAATGCAAGTGGCCTGAACAACCGAACCAAACTGATCTGTGAGATCAAACTGGGCTGCAATTCCCTGCTACGTCTCTGTAACAGGACGAAGATACTGTAGGCTTCACTAATGAAAACAAAACACTTGTGATTGCATGTTCCTGGTTCTGGTCTGGCCACTTGGCTTCTCTAAATTCAGCCAGGCTTGTTTGACGCTGGTTTATGCAAAGACACTATTCAAACTCTGAGCCATCACTCAAAGACAGGATTCTGCCCATCTTAGACCCTGGGTCTGGCCTGCAATCTGGAACACCCAGTGCTAAACAGATGTTTCAAGACTATCAGCCTCTTGTTAAGTGTACTCTTGGTTCATTTCTTATCATTGCTAGACAATGCCCTTGGTCAGGTCAATCATATCACAGTAGCCTATCTAGCTGAGTCTCTATCCCAGTGTGTAGTCCCATGGTTACAATAATATTTATCAGATGATAAATACTAGGCCTACACAGCGGTTCAGAACGACAGAAACGGTTTTTGATAACGTTACAATTGTGGTGAGTAAAAATGTTTGGCCCATTTATTCTGCCAGAAATCTCAGCATATGGTCGGCAAATATAACTGCAAATATTTTCCGTTTTAGGAAAATGTTATCGTTGGAAATGATGACTTCCCTCCCCCTTTCATGCACACATAATAGAAAGCCCTCGTCTTCACTGTTTATAGTAACAGTAGCTTAGCATCAGCAGCACCAAGCTAGCTCGACAACAAACATGGCGGTCGCCAGTTTTCTGATCACTGAACAGATTCACTTATTTCAAACAAACCGCAAAACGCAAGGTCGCCATTTTGGCCAGCACGACAAACCACAAATGGAAACCCTTAGATTAAGAATGGATTAAGACGGACAAAACGATCCAGTGTCGTCACAGTGCGACACAAACTGTTTTAATGTCACCCCCATTCAAAGACGGTAACAATAGCGTTAGCTTTAGCATCGTCTCTCTAGCCGCTTTCCGTAGACTACTAGGGGCCACAAAGCGGGATTTCCGGCAGGCGTACGCCGTCTAGACGCACTTCTTCGCCGGCGACAAGGACCAGGAAGTCCCTCACCCTTTCTTCACTTCACCATTGTACTCGTTATGAATTTCAAATGTTCCCCTTTAAACAGCTTCTTACTGACATACTGGGGCGATCATATACGCATATTGCATGTTATAGGTGTATTTTGACAACGCCTGTGCAAACATCGCATGCAGATACCATTCAGAAAAGATAACTGTTACTAGGCTAGGGCTTACCATGTACTTGGAAGTCAACAGATCCTGTTCTGTAGTCCAGTGGAATTTAAATTGGGAATATAATTGCATGGATTTGTTAACAGATCGTTTTGCCCCTTGTTATTATAAAGAACGCTTCCGGGCGCAGGGTCTATTTCCAGCCCAAAGGAGAGTGAGCGCACCCGGGATGGAGGGAGAGGTGAGAGCCTTGGCTGGAAGGGCCTGTTCAAAGGAGAGAGGGAGGAAGGGGCGGGGGAAAGCGGGTGGAAGGGTAGGATGAAGACCCCAGTAGAGACCAAAACAGAAATTCCTGTCTGTGAACGGTATGGATATTTTACCTTTTTTACCTATTTTAACATGTATCGATGTTATTTCACCTATTTAATTATGCACAACATTGCACAATATCAAGCATTAGATTAGTTGCAGAATAATGTAATGATGCTATTGTGCTATCAGTGAGTGATGCTGCATAGCCCAGGAATCAGGATTTGTTTATCTATCAATTGTTAATTTAATAGTCAAGTCAAACCTCCCAACTGAAGCACAAACATGTACCTGTTGTGGGTAACTTGGCGTTCGTGTCAGTTGGTCGAGGGCGAGGCCAGGGTCACTGTGGGTTATTTTTAGTGAGTGGGGGGAGGGCCATAAGGGGTATGAGGAGACTGTACAAAGTGTACCACCCCCCCCCCCCCCCCCACACACACACACACACCCTTCAGCATATACCCCGTACCCCAGAACCCCCCCCAATGTGTATTCCCCAGCCCACAGCATATGCCCCAGCAGAAAGTTACCCCCCTCCAGCATATACCCCAGCCCCCTTAATGGTGTGTCTATTTCACAGTATAGGCTAATGTAGCCTAACCAAGGCAACTAACTAAATCTTACAATGCATACTGGGAAGTAGATTGCTCTGTCACAGAACGTTTATTAAAGGTTCCAAAATGTAGCCTTAATAAAACCTTCAGGGAACGTTCCCTAAAGGCTGTCTGAAAGTTCCCCAGAAGTTCTGCAAAAACTACTTCTACGTTCTAGGAATGTCCACTGAAGTTTCCATAAAATTAAACCTTGAGTGTAACCTTCAGAGAACCTTTGGGGAATGTTACGTGTTTGTTGGAAATACACAACTCACTCAAGTAATTCCCCGATGAAATAGACAGATTTCATTATTTTCATTTATTATTCCATATGGAGCCCCATATGTTGTATTGTAAAGTATATTGTTTGCATGGTGTAAAGGAAGTCCTTGTTTGTTGTTGCACAATAATCATTAACACCATAGCTATTAAAACAACAAGCATCAGATCATTGGCTCAATATCATCCTCAAATTCCCCCAAATTCCTTGACCAATCACACAGTCTGTCTGCTTCTTCCTGTTCCTTCTCCCAGTCTGAATTGTTTGAGAAAGGGGAGGGGCTCCTGTTAAACCCCTCCTCCTTACCCTCAGGGACCGTGTCCGTTGGCCTGACCCTCAGGGGCGAATCTGGGCTCTGGAATTACAACAGCCAGTAGAGTGGGAGAAGTCAATCACAAGCTTTATGCTTTCATTTTTAGCATTGTAACACTTACTGTATCCCAAGAAAAACATCTCTATGGGAAAATGGAAAGGGTTTTTGCCAATTAAAAATAACAGCAAAGGAAAACCTAGGCATTCGGATGTATGAGTTTAAATGTTTATCTTTTTGTGTTTTTGTAACAAAATGCGGTATTGTCTTGTAGAAAGAAAGATTGTTGCTTCCGAAACTGTTGGAGTGACTCTTTAAACAAAGTATGTAGTGGAAATCTAGCGTTCTTTCTCAAACATTTTCTCAAGCCCTCTCAAGTTCTGCATTGTGTTTGCACAAACATCACAAGGACCAAAAAAGAAAAAGGCAATAATAAGAACATGACTTTTCAGTAGTAGAGAAATGAGACATTGTCTTTACCAGTTGGTGAGCTTTGTTATGGTGGCCAGAGATGTAGAGCTGGCGCATCTTCATGGAGATGGCACGGTGGAATTTTCCAGACCTCCGAGAGGAAGAGGGTACTGAAGACGCTCGTGAGGAGGATGGTGTCTGCCGATGGGAGTGATTTCTCTCGGAGGAAGGAACCGAGGCAAAGGACGATGGACGAGCTGCCGGAGACCTGAGTGGAAGGATGGGCAAGGACTGTACTCACAGACGGTTCCCACAGCAACGGGAATGAGAGCCAGTGGAAACGCTGGTTTTGATTCTGTTAGCAGCACCATAATGTGTCAAGCAAAGAATACCAGACAGACTTTTCAAGTGATTAGCTATGGAATGTTATGGTTACCTGAGTGTTCTAGCTCCTCCTCCAGGAGTCTCAGTCTCCCCAGCAGCGTGGCAACCCTGCAGCACCCCCTGGAGGAGGTCTGGCCTCAGGTGTGCACCCGCTGGGCCGGTTCTCCCCAGGGGCAGGTGGGCGTAGTTCAGGGTGGGGCCAGGGAGAGGATGGAGTCTCAGGGTACGCCAGCTGTTGCTACGGCCACCAAGGTATGCCGGCAGTTCGTCAAGATGACTGGAATACTGCATTTAGAGTAAGATACGTGACCCAGCACCAAATAAACTGGGAAGCCTTCTACAATGGTCAGGCTACTTTTTATTTACTTTTATTTACTGTTACTTTTATTTACTGTTTCATGCCAAGAATGAAAGTGTGATTTTGTTTAATAAGGCCATGCAGCGCCATGTGTGAAGGCAGCGATGACTGCTACAGCGCTACAGCTACGTTGTTCCCCACCTCAGTTTCAAAATGATTCAAAATCAGTGAAAGGGTGAATTCTCCCATTCACGCGTAAACGGCACGTAAGTCCTTTTTTACGCACTTCAGTTACGCGCATTCTCCCATTTCCGCTTCTGTCACACCCACAACACGGAAGTTCAAAATCAAGGTAGCCTTATGAAAGAGGTGTGATTTACCGGTATTTAAAATAGAACCGGACTGATCCACCACCTCGTTAATTTAGGTTGATATGAAAACGTGGAATGTGGACTTTCTCCTTGACCTTCTGAATGCCATTTAAATCCAGAAAGAGCACAAACCAGCCTTTGATTTTGAAAACGTAGACATGGTGAACTGAATAGCGAACGGCCTACAGTAAAATTGTGTGTCATCACATAGCCTAGAGATAGATAGATACTTTATTGATCCCCAAGGGGAAATTCAAGGGTCTCAGTAGCATACAGACATCACACACGACATGCACTTACAGCAGAAATGGTAAACATAAGTATAAGTATAAACATATAACTAAACTCCACTGTACAATAAAGACAGTAGAAGTTAAGAAAACTAACTAAACTAAATACTAAATACACTATATAAATTAAATTTAAAAAGTCCAATGTGCTTGAGGGTGATCAAGCATAAGGCGGCTTGTAGTGACAGGGCGGGACTAGTTATGTGTGCATGGCAAGGTGCTCAAGAGAGTGAGTGTCATGGTGAAGGTACAAAAAGTAGTCCAACCATAGTCCTTTAGTTATGTGTGCATGGCAAGGTGCTCAAGAGAGTGAGTGTCATGGTGAAGGTACAAAAAGTAGTCCAACCATAGTCCTTTAGTTATGTGTGCATGGCAAGGTGCTCAAGAGAGTGAGTGTCATGGTGAAGGTACAAAAAGTAGTCCAACCATAGTCCTTTAGTTATGTGTGCATGGCAAGGTGCTCAAGAGAGTGAGTGTCATGGTGAAGGTACAAAAAGTAGTCCAACCATAGTCCTTTAGTTATGTGTGCATGGCAAGGTGCTCAAGAGAGTGAGTGTCATGGTGAAGGTACAAAAAGTAGTCCAACCATAGTCCTTTAGTTATGTGTGCATGGCAAGGTGCTCAAGAGAGTGAGTGTCATGGTGAAGGTACAAAAAGTAGTCCAACCATAGTCCTTTAGTTATGTGTGCATGGCAAACTGGTAAGGTGCTCAAGGGAGTGAGTGTCATGGTGAAGGTACAAAAAGTAGTCCAACCATAGTCCTTTAGTTATGTGTGCATGGCAAGGTGCTCAAGAGAGTGAGTGTCATGGTGAAGGTGAAGGAAGGCCTAACAAAGAATTCACTTAACAAACAACCTTTTGCACTGAGGTTTAAAAAGAGCCAAGACATGCTTGAGGTGTGTAGATTCATAATTTAAAAACCCTGTTGAGAAAGAAAGTTGAGAATGGCAGTTGCTTCTAATAATATCAATTTATCTATGCTAACGAAGCTGTAGACTGACCTGCAGTTGCAGTTTCGAATACAGTAGAGACTGGCATAACAATACCAGCCTCAATTACAAACGAATCAGAGACAAGAGAATATTAACGATACTGCTCGACAATAGTGCAGGCGTCTGTGCAAATGTATGGAGGACTTCGTCAAGTTGGAAAGCAATGGACAGATTCGAACAAAGTAGGCTATGGGATCATGACTTCACGTCAAGTTAAAACTGAAGATGCACAGTCAGTAATGTCCAATATCCATAGGAGGTGATTATAACAGGGTTTTCCCTATTTAACATTGTAGCCTCATGGATAAGGTAATGTCGAGAAATATGCCACCTTGTGACTGTAATGGGGAAAAACATAAAGCCTTATCAGCATATTAAGCACAACATTTGATACTGTAATGTTAATTTGTAACGTTCTGTGTAACCTACATGTATTTAAAACTAGGCCTATTGCCGACAATAGCTATATGCTGTTTCACCTTGTAGTGGTTAAGCCTTAATACAGCCCTCAGGAGCGCGTAGCTGGAAAGGTGCATAAGTCAGTGGCAGAATGCGCACAAGAGTTGTAATAAACCCAGATTTTGGGGTTGCTCCTCCCAAAACGCATAACTCCCTCCATCACACGTAAATGACAACACCCTTACGCACATTGGAGAATCCGCCCCTAAGTGTATAGAGAAAGCTTTAGCCCAAAGGATTAATTTCCTATCCTAAAGGATAAATGTTACCAGGATAGGCTGATAATAATAAGCATAATAAGGAGGCCTCTTCCATCTGGCTAGCAGAATTCTAGTTGATTTCCTGAATTTGTTTTACTAATAATTATCAGCAATATTACCAATATTCAATTATCTAATTAAGTCCAGTATATTGATTAACTCTTAGGGGGAATAAGGAAAAGTGCTGACCTGCATGAAGTCTCTCATGCAGACGACATCAGCTGCATCAGCAACACGCTGCCCGAGATGCAGCAGCTCATCCGTAACCAGCAGGTCCAGGAACTTCCTGTTTCCCATGATTTTGCAGGTCTGGGGTGTGGCCTGTTACATCCTCAGTAAACAGACACAGAACAGCTCCTCTGTTCACTATGCAGCGACTTTACATGATCCTTATATTATTATATTAGTGGGTCTAGCTATGCATCTTTTAGATCAGATATCATTGTGTCTGGCTACTCCTTACCCTAGGCCAGCGGTTCTTAAACTTTTTGTTCGGCGACTTCCCAAAAAACATGGACCAAGTCTAACGACCCCCCTCTCTTTAACCGGTGGAATTTGGTTTCGAAATGTTGCGAGATGGGCATTGGAAGCAGAGTCAGTCAGAGCATTAATGTCAATGGCAGCCTTTGACTAAAAACCTTTAGAAAAATGTCTTTAATCATTAATGCAAATCATTTTGCGACCCCTCCAATATTTTTGACGACCCCCCTGCGGGTCCCGACCCCCAGTTTAAGAACCACTGCCCTAGGCTATGTATCCTCACCTCAAACCTCAAACCTCACTACCAAACTTGGAACAGTATGGATAACTGTTGAAATTCTGTTCTGTGTGAATCTGTTGTAGTTTTATCTGTTGTCACATTCTTTGTGAATCGGTCGTTGTCCTGTGTAAATTTGTTTACATCTAGTTTGCTCTGTCAAATGTAAATGTCTGAAAGTCTTGTCTGTTGAGATGACGTTGAGTTGGTCCAGTGAATTCAAGCCAATTAAGTTAATTCTTGTCTGATCTGTTAATGTGTAATTATGCCCACTTCAGTCTGATGAAGTTTAGACTGTTCTAGTTAATGTAGAACACTCTAGATTCACTATTTGTCAGTTGGCAAAGTTCCCCTCACCTGATTGTACGGCCTGAATATTTTCTTCCCTGAGATGTAGTGCTGTCTACCGCCACTCTGGAAAATCTTAAAGACGATGATGGGTGGGAACTGAGACCCACAGAACCTGTACATTTATGCAGGGGTTAGGTGTATCCAATTATGAAGGGGATGAGCTTATTTATTTACAGAGGGGTTAGGCATTATTATCCCACTAATATCCCCCCACACACACACACACACACACACACACATTCATAAACTAGAACACACACACACGCAGGCATACACACACAGGCAACCACCCAGCCCTTCTAATGGCTTACTGTGCAGTTAGTCAGGCTAACTGGAGATGGAAAGACAGACAGCTGTGTAGTTAGTCAGTTTGTCATATACCTGAAGCGCACCTTGCAGTGCATGCTGGGGTCTCTGAGGAGTTGGGCCTCTCTAGGGTTTAGCTGGCGTAGGACGGCAGGAGTCAGCGAACTCTCCTGGGGCACTCGGGAAGGCCATTCAGGATTAGAGAGCAATGTAGAACATCACAAAGCAAATATCAATTAAAACACCAACAGTAAAGTGTTTGCAGTGATGAAGAATCTAACACCAACCTAAGCACACAGTGAATGCTAAGGTAACTCTAAACGTACACTGATGTTAAAGTCAAAGAGATACTCACTGCCTTCCGAACTGTCTGAAGAAGCAGGTGGAACAGAGTCCTGTCCTGGTAGGACCTCCAGAATTTCTGGATCTTCATAGCAGCACGAACTGTCTGTTGGAGGTCAAAACTAAATAGCCTACACAATTAACGGTGATGGTGACCATGCAACCCGCAGTGCAGTATAATAGTTTAGCCCCCAATTTTCCCTCCTACACATTCCATGTTTTTAAACTGCAGTTGTTGTTTTATTGACTTTGAAATGTAGCTATATCCAGCTAGTCTAACGTTTGTGTTACTGTTAGGATCTTTTTAAATTAATTTAATTTGATCAGTGAGTGAATTCGGAGGGCATTAATGATGTCCAGAGACAGAAACCAGACACCCAGGGTCTACTAAAATGAGTAGGCCTAGTGTATCCTGAATAGACCTAAGCTTTGACATGTAGGACTCTCCACAGCATGGAGCCATCCAGTGCCTGAAGTATGTAGCTCAAGGGTCAAATTCAGAGGCCTTCCAGCCTGCTGTTTTGTCTATGCCATTTTTCCATGTTGTAACATAACATGACTAGTATACTGAATTAATGCAAAGAAAAACATAACTTACATATCGAAATTAAATATTGAGTAGAATCATTTTGGTTAACACTTTTGCTCACCTGACGTTAGAATCCATCGCTGCTCGCTAGTCAGTAGATAGCAAGCCTGGGTGAGGGTTGTGGACGTTTGTTGTCAGGGCAACAGCACAAGCTAGACAGAGAAGTCCAAAGCAAAGATCTTTGATTACTAGCTCCGCTTTAACCCTCTCTGTCCAAAGAGTGCACTAAGTACGTCTTTAAACCAAAGATTATAGAGCTCCGCTCTAAGATATTTGCTTTAAACTGTGAAAAAACACCCACTTCCACTAACTTCATTCTAACAAGATACAGTTCAGCTTTTGATAAATCGTTGCTAAAACGTACCTCGCTTCTGCATATTTTTTTACCATCACATTCTACACCACACATGCACGTTATATTCTGAAGTGATAGGGGGCGATATTTCAATTGACAACACGTCTGCCACAGTGCAGAAGAAGAAAGAGAACCATGTTCAAGGTAAGAAGTGGCTTTTCCCCCCATCTTTAAACTTGATACCGGGTAGTTTAGTTGTTTTCCTGTAACCAATACCATGTAACGTTGAGTCTCTGGTTAATGTATTACAATATATTAAGTTGATGCAATATATTTGACTTGGTTTAGGTGCAGAAGGAAGGTTTTCTAGGTTCATTTGAGCGAATTTGTGGATTAAGAACGAGGTCATTTAAGGTCTTTGCAGCTCGAATGAAATGTCAGTAACACCGAGACATTAGTCAAGGACTTTTAAGTCTGTACGTGGAATTCTGTCAGATTCCTAGGTGTAAAGCGGAATGGGTGAAATGAAATGTCATGCCACGCCACTTTAAGATGTATCACCTTAGTTTGTGATAGAAGACGATCACACGTTAAAGCAGCGCGCTAACGTTACTTGTCCTTACGGAAACAACGTCAATGTCGAAGAGGTTGCGATAACATTGGCGTGGATTATTGTGACAAAAAGCAGAAACAGATCACTAACGGCTTACATAAGTCAAGTTCTTGTTTCAGTGACTCAAACTGTGGTTACGTTGACGTTAAATATGTCACTGCCAAGACAGAGGGTTATCAATAGCGTCATCGTTGGATAGTACATACTTGGCGATTCGACATGAAACTCAAATAAATACTAATTTTGTCCAAGAAATGTGTAGATTTTGGGGTACAAAATGTAGATGAAAAGTTTCAAATTGATTCGGCTTCCTAGGTCAGGTGCAGAGTTGCAGATATACACATAACTGGGAAATGACCGCCAGGTGGCGACAAGTTGTTGTTAGACGAGGAAAGAAGGAATAGAGCCTGCCCTGTAGTAAGGGTTTCCAATCTTGCACCATGGGGTGTCAGGTGCATGGTTGAAACTTCTCTCCTCCAACCCTGCATCCCTGTTGTCCATTGAAGACGTATTAAAAGAGTTGCCTGAAGGCAAAAAACTTAGAGCGGAGCTCTAGAATCTTTGCCTGAAGGTATTCAGCTGTTAAGTCATGATGCAAAAATGTTCAGATAATTCTGTTTCCGGGTCCAGTTTTTTTCGTTTTTGCATTGACAGTAGGCCTAAAATAAAGAACCCCCGCTGTTTTGAGTAGTCTACAAAAAAAAAAAAAAACTACCCACTCGCTGCCTCAACCTAATAAATCTTATTTTCGTGGAGGCCTGGACTTTACCCTTGATTATATCACCTGGTTGTGCACAGTCACACTAATTACTCTGTCAGACTTAAGCAACTTTTTTTTTTTTTTTACCCTTATTAAAAAGGAGGTGAGGTGAAAAGGTTCATAGGTTGTGAAATCAGACTGGCTGCACTGGTCAACTTTTGGATGAAAGAGTGGCAGGACCCTAGCCTGGAGATTCCAGACCCTGTTAATCTAGAAAGATTAAGGGTCTGGCCATGACTAATGTAATAGCCCAACTCGAGGGGCGGCACCAAGCATGCATTTGAAAATCTCACTGCACGCATTATGCTGCCTTGCATAGCTGGGTGCATTTGTGTAACTTGTGTAACCTTAGGCCTGTGATAAATAACTCTGTTTCCAAAAAGGTTGGGTTGCTGTGTAAATTGTAAATAAAAACAGAATGCTACGATTTGCAAGGTTCCAGCCCAGGGCCCTGTGGGCATGATGATGGGAGTGGTCTTTGCTGCTACCCCCATTGATGAGAAATCGCCCAGCAGTGAGCTTAGCCTGGAGGAGGTAAAAACCAGATCTAACACACACACACACACACTATTCTATGTTAGTAGTACTTATTGTTATTGCTGCACTAACAAATTATCCTAGTGGTAACTTTATTATACCTTAATTGTTGTAAGTCACTTTGGATAAAAGCGTCAGCTAAATGACAACATGTAAATATAAAATGTAATGCCCCATTACCCCTGCTTTAGCCCTGTGTCCCTGTGCCAGACGAGCTCCTGATTAGTGCTTGTGTGTGTGTGTGTGTGTGTGTAGCTGTCCCTGTACACCAGTCCACAGCCCAGACTGCGTTATGTAGAGCCGCCAGCAGGCCAGCTGGAGCAGGGGGTCACCACTGTACGCCAAGCCACCCAGCCATACATCACCTGGGGACAGGTACGCAAGCACACCTGACACCCCGTGGACACACACAGACACACCAGAAGTTGGACACACACACACACAGTGTCGTGGACAGACACACAGGGCGTTGGTGGACACACACACACACACACACACACAGGGTTCAGTGGATAGACACACTGGGGGTTGGTGGACACACACATGCTATGGAATTTGCAAGGAGACAATATGGTCTGATGAGTTTGTCTGCATGTGCATATAGACCCAGATCATTCATAACTGACCTCTCAGGCATTTCCTGGTGAAGTAAATGCTACCACCCAGGATGAGGAAGGATCATCTCAAATAGAATCTTTATTTAGTAAGATATTTCACTGTCCTTGGACAAGTCCTGTAATTGCTGTTCTTGCACCTTAGAATAAAAAAAGTGTTGCAATTAAGTCTATTCACATACACACAAGGCAGACATATGTAAGACATGAATGATACGTACAGATAGTATAAGTATAAGTATATATACTCTTTTGATCCCGTGAGGGAAATTTGGTCTTTGCATCTATCCCAATCCGTGAATTAGTGAAACACACTCCGCACACAGTGAACACACAGTGAGGTGAAGCACAGACTAATCCCGGCGCAGTGAGCTGTCTGCAACAACAGCGGCGCTCGGGGAGCAGTGAGGGGTTAGGTTCCTTGCTCAAGGGCACTTCAGCCATGCCTACTGGTCTGGGTTCGAACCGGCAACCCTCCGACCAACCCTCGGTAACAAGTCCAAAGTGCTAACCAGTAGGCCACGGCTGCCCCATACGTACATAACATACCGGTACACACAATGCAGACACACCAAGCATTGAAATGGAACGGTGATTACATTGTTTTTACCAGATCTACTTCATAACTGTCCCCTGTCCTTTTATTAGAAGTAGAATTAATAGCCACCCTACCAATCAGAAAAGAGTATTTCTTCTCTCTCGGTGATAAATACACAGAATAGAGACATGCCGTTCAGAACACCCATGCTCAGCCCTAGGACCACAAGGTGCTGGTGTGATACGCTCTGTCCTTTACCACTCCATTGGGAACTTGCATGCGCTTCATGGTTGCTAGTTGTTAGATGCCCTCATTGCCAAAGCGCTGCCTTGCATGGCCAATGGGGAGGCTTTGGCTTTACTGCATACATGGTGACACAGACAGTGTGTGAGTTTGTGTTTGTGTTTGTGTTTGGGCGTGGGGAGTTCATTTTGTACATAAGTGTGTGTGTGTGTGTGTGTGTGTGTGTATGTGTTTGTGTGTTGGAGGCAAGGAGTTAAATATTAACAAAACATACAACACTAATGTCAGAACAACACTATACTATAACATAAACAGCACAACACTAACAATGAACAGTAACACAAACAACACAACACTAATAACACAAACAACACAACACTAATAACAACACTAATTACAAAACAACACAACAATGTAACAACTTACACTAGCACTAACACCTAACAATGGTACAAACAAAACAATACTTAAAGAAACACATAACAAGAATAACACAAACAATAACACAACAGCACTAATAACACAACAACAATAATAACACAACAGCACTAATAACAGGAACAACTACACACTCGACACTAACAACACGAGCGACTCTTATAACACAACAGCACTTAAGGACACAAACAACACTAACAAATTAATGATTAATGAATTGGTTCTTTTTGGCAATTGTATTATTTGAACTTGAGGTAACTCCAGTCTGAAGTCCTAATATACTTGAATTTCTTTTGTAACCATTTAAGATACAAGTGTTTTAATGAATTTGCATTTGTCCCGCTATGTTGGTGCGTATGTGTGCGTGTGCACGCACGCGTACAAATGGCTGTGTGTCGTGGTGTCGTCATGCCAACACTTGCTGTTTTGGCCTCATCACTGCTGTTCAGCAAACCACAAACTCGGCAGTGAAGAAAGTACAGGTACACACACACACACACACACACACTCTTCTACACAAAAAAAATAGATATATCTGTTGTGATGTGCTGAAAAGCATCATACTGCTTTCATTCCATTGGCTAAAGCACCATGCTGTGGCTCCATTGGTTCGTTTTCTGATGGTTTTTGCACCCAAGCCGCTGTGACTGCTCTCAGTGTGGTGTAGCAGGCATGCATATGGCCAGGGTAAACCCAAACCCACCCATGCATATGCCTCCCATGTTCCCTCTATAATAATGTCATTTGCTCCTCTATGTGTTGTCATATCCTGTTGGAACCTGAAGGGGGTGTATGGGAAGGTGAAGCCGATAGTGGATGATGCCGTTCAAATGGGGAAAGGTGAGAGACTAAGTGTGTGTGTGTGTGTGTGTGTGTGTGTGTGTGTCAGGTGCTGTTCACATGGGGAAATGTATATTAAGGATCTTTGGCTTTGTCATGAAGTGACAAAGTAGACAGGCCTGGGCACAGTGGACTGTGTGATGGTCATGACGCGTCAACGGTATCATGCAACAGGCCTGTTTCAGTAGACTTTGCCTATACACATTCTCTTCATTCCTGATTCCTTGCAAGCTGATGAAGTTCTCACTGTAGCAGTGATTGGTAGCCTACAAAGTTATAAGGGAAGCAAATTGTTGAGTTGGAGTGGCTGGACCTTTTCAGGAAGGATTATCCTCAACGTCAGCTGGCTGGAAACATTATTTAGAAAGTGGTGAGCAGCCCATCGGTATAGTTTGTTTAAGATGAAATATTAAATGAATTTCCAACTCAAATGAACGGACAACTTGTGTGTGTGTGTGTGTAAGTGCGTGTGTGTAAGTGTGTAAGTGTGCGTGTAAGTGTGTGTGTGTGTGTGTGTGTGTGTGTGTGTGTGTGTGTGTGTGTGTGTGTGTGTGTGTGTGTGTGTGTGTGTGTGTGTGTGTGTGTGTGTGTGTGTGTGTGTGTGTGTGTGTGTGTGTGTGTGTGTGTGCGTGCGTGTACAGATAGTTTTGTAAATATTTTTTTTTTTTATTTTTACATCCACCATGTTTTTAATATTCTTATGTGAATTTGAATTTCCCCTGGGGATCAATAAAGTATCTATCTATCTATGTTTTTTTGTTTTTTGTTTTTGTTCGTACTTGTGTTTACATTCCTGTTTCTATACAGGTTTGTTTTCTTCTTGTGAGAAGACTGTTTTGTTTGTTGTTGTGTGCAGATGGTTATGTCTATCTTCAGAACCCTCCCCCAGAGTTCTATCCACGAGCAGGGGTTATCGGGTTTGCAGGCATCCTGGGACTGTTCCTCGCCCGAGGTAGGTGTGTTTGTTTGTGTGTAGGGCAGAGAATTTGCAAGTGTGTGTGTGTGTGTGTATATGTATGTATGTATGTGAGGACCAGGGACTGTGTGTCTGTCTGTGTGACGGACAGGAAATGTGTGTGTATGAGCGCATGAGTACATGTGCGTATGTGTAGGGGCAGGGAATGTGTGTGTGTGTGTGTGTGTGTGTGTGTGTGTGTGAGAGAGGGGCTGGAAATGTGTATGCACGTGTGCATCCGGGTGACCTGTAAGGCGTCTATTTCTCAAACTAGAGACTCTAATGTACTTGTCCTCTTGCTTAGTTGTGCGCTGGGGCCTCCACTTCTCTTCTGGTTAGAGCCGGTTTGTCCTGTTCTCTGAATGGAGTTGTACATACCGTTATAGGAAATCAGTTTCTTGGAAATTTCTCGCATGGAATAGCCTTCATTTCTCAGAAGAAGAATAGACTATCTTTTTTTTTGGCCATTTTTATGAGTATAATCGAACCCACAAATGCTGATGCTCCAGATACTCAACTAGCTCAAAGGACGGCCAGTTTTATAGCTTCTCTAACAGTTTTCAGCTGTGCTAAAATAATTGCACAAGGGTTGTCTAATCATCAGTTAGCCTTTTAACACGATTAGCTAACACAATGTACCATTAGAACACAGGAGTGATGGTTGCTGGAAATGAGCCTCTGTACACCTATGTAGATATTCCATTAAAAATCAGTCGTTTCCAGCTAGAATAGTCATTTACCACATTAACAATGTCTAGGTTGTATTTCTGATTAATTTAATGTTATCTTCATTGGAAAAAACAGTTATTTTCTTTCAAAAATAAGGACATTTCTAAGTGACCCCAAACTTTTGAACGGTAGTGTATGTAAGGGACAGGGACTATCTGTGTGTGTGTCTGTCTGTCTGTCTGTCGAGGTGTGTGACTGTGGATGTTTGCATACATGATGCAATATGTGTGGGAGTGTGTGTGTGGGGAATGATGATGGTGTGTGTGTATGTGTGAGTGTATAATGTATTGTGTATGTTTAGGCTCTAGGTGGAAGAAGTTGGTGTATCCTACTGGACTGATGGCCATTGGAGCGTCTGTGTACTATCCTCAGAAGGCATCCGAAATGGCCAAGGTGTGTGTGTGTGCACACTTTTGTGTTTAGTTGTTAGAGTTTGTTTGTTGAATGGGTAAGGTTTGATACTGATCCACCTTTGATTGTGTTGCCAGGCTACTGGTGATGGCATCTATGATTATGCACTTCAGGCCTATGTTGCCATGGAGCAACTGGTGAAGCCTGCACCCAAGCCGCTCAAAGAGAAGGTGTGTGTGTGTTTCTTCTTTCTGTTTAGGTGTATTTGTGTATATGTGTGTGCGTGTGTGTATATGGGTGTTCTTCACTTGTACATTGTGTGTGTGTGTATGTGTGTATTCCTGTTTGTGTGTGCATTAGGCATGTTAGTGTGTGTTTTTGTTTAGTTGTGTATGTATTCAGGCATATCATTGTGTGTGTGCGTGTGCGCGTTTATATTATATTTCACTTTTTGACCAGTGGAGGTATGTGTGTGTGTGTGTGTGTGTGTGTGTGTGTTGATCTCTAAAGGTTGAGAAAAGTGCCAAAGAGGAGACCAAAGCTTGAACTCTGGAGCCGGTAATGGACACACACACACACACACACACAAATAATACCCATACTACGGTGTTCATTTTAGGACATCCTCAGATCTCAGACTCCGGTGTCAGACTTAAACTAATCAGGTCACAGGCGAATCGGCATCGGAGTAGCCTAGAAGTCACTCAGTCTCAGAAATACCTCTGTCATCTTCAGACAAAACTGCATTACGTCTCGGAAAAAAACGGCCTTGGACCAAAAGTCGTCAGTCTCAGAAAAATCTGTGTCAAGTCTATGAAATTGCAAAGTCAAGTGTCAGACCAAAAAGTGTCATCATGTCTCAGAAAAATCTCTGTCAACTGAAACTGCTTTATTTTACTTGTACTGCTTTACACAAGTGAACTTACAATACAAAATAGTTGTTTTCTGCATCACAAATAAGTTTGCTTGCTGTACCAGTTAACAGAAACAACACCACTGCGGTATTCACCGTAAAAGCTGCTATCTACTTTAGCTAATTCAGAAAGCTAGTCAACAGCTTCCTCATCTGGGCAAAGTTATCTCTGACAACTTTTTTTCTGATGCTGACAGAGGTTTTTTCTGACGCTGAGGTCATTTGGTTTGAAGCAGTTTCAGCTGACAGAGATTTTTCTGAGACATGACACTTTTTGGTCTGACACTTGACTTTCATAGACTTCACAGAGATTTTTCTGAGACTGATGACTTTTGGTCTGAGGCCATTTTTTACGAGACCTAATGCTGTTTTGTCTGAAGATGACAGAGGTTTTGTCAAGAGACTGACTGACTTTTAGGATACTCCGATGCTGTGACCTGATGCCTTTTCGAGTCTGACACCTGAGTCTGAGATCTGAGGATGTCCTAAAATGAACACTCTACCATACACATTCACACCACACACACACACTGGTTTGGTATAAGTCATTAAGGCAACTCACATTTTGTTTCTTAGGGACTGGGATGATGGTGGTCATACGCATACACGCACACACTGTATTGCAATTACTTTTTACACAAATACTAATTGTTGTCATGTAGAGTCACACAAACACACACACCAGGGTTTCCATTAGTTGGTAATTACAGATTTTTGCCAGGTAAAATTTATTTTATTACTTAAATTTAATATTTAAGCCAGTAAAAATGTCCTCATGTGTGTGCCCATAGAAAACACAGCTATAATGCAGGCTGTCTCTGAACAGGGCATCAGTGTTGACATGAAAACGGTCCATTAACAACCTACTGCACCTTTTTTTCACGGGAAGTGTGCCACTTGCCCTGAGGACTGGTCACACATCTGCTTTATTTACAGTTTGACTATTTGGTTATCTTAAAACGTGGGCCTAAAAGGGCGTTGGAGACAAATTATAAATTTCCTGAGGTTTCCGACGATTCATGTAGACCTATTGACAATACAAACTAGAATTGCGGTTCCGAGGAACTGCAAGAGTGGGTTTGATCAGGGGCATGGAACTCGGCCTCATCCAAGGATTCCAACAGTACCTCATTTATGAAAATCGGACATACGGGTCAAAAGTTACATGCACACACCTTCAGACAGCCCAGCCCAGCCCAGGCCATTAGACATTGCCAGATGGCTTAGAACTCTGCCAGGTGCAAGCTTAACCCTTAAGGAGTACGGGAATGTTGAGAAATCCCCAAGGCTGTGTTTTGAGTCCACTGCTGTACAACATCTACACACATGACTGCAAAGCCAACAGTAGTCATACCTCCATCATCAAGTTTGCAGATGACACAGTGATCTTGGGCCTGATTAGTAACAACAATGAACAGTTCTACTTGAATCAGGTTGATGAGGTGGCACAGTGGTGTCAATCTAACAGCTTGACACTGAATATCAATAAAACCAAGGAAATGGTAGTGGATTACAGAAGGCAGCAGCAGAACTACAGTTACACCCCACTAATGATCAGCGGGCAACCTGTAGAGAGAGTCACAAGTTTTAAATACCTTGGTGTCCACATTACTGAAGACTTAACATGGACTGTTAACACTCAATATGTTCTGAAGAAGTCCAGACAACGACTCTACTTCCTTCGTCAGCTAAGGAAATTCAAAGTTTCTACATCCATCATGAAGGCCTTCTACACTTCAGTGGTTGAGAGTGTTCTAACTGGTAGCATCATCACCTGGTATGGGAACTCCACAGTTAGAGATTGTAGTACTCTGCAGAGAGTAGTGCTCAGCTGAGCGTACTATAAGAACTCAACTCCCTGCTCTACAAGATATCTATTCCAGAAGAGTACTCCTAAGAGCCCAAAAGATTCTGAAGGACTCTTCTCATCCTAACAATGGATTATTCCTACCGCTGAAATCAAGAAGACGCCCTATGTAGTCACAAAGCCAGAACTGAGAGACTCAGGAGAAGTTTTTTATCCCCAGGCCATCCAAACTCTGAACTCACACTATACTGACTTTGCACTCATTCACTCCTCAGCACTCATGACCCCCCCCCCCCCACACACACACACACACCCACACACACCTACAAGACTTTTAGCACTTTTTACATCCCTCTCCCCTATGCTGCTACAGACCTTTTATTTATTTTCTTATTTCATCACACGCACAAACACACACACACACACACACATATCTGACTTTCTCCAACTTTTGCACACTTTTTATTTATTATTTTTGATTTCTCCTCCATCTACCCATGTCCTTGATTGCCTAGCCTTTCTGCCCCCCCCCCCACCCCATCCCCAACACACACACTTACATCATCACTGTCATCACTTCACATACATACAGCACACTGCTTGCTACAGTAAGCCTCCTCTACATACTTGCTGCACACTGCCCCCCACATACACAGCACATTGTCTTCAGGATCTTCTCCAACACACATCCTCTACATACTTACAGCACACTGCCCCCACCTACCCACACACACACACACACACACACACACACACACACACAGTCACTGCTCCACTCCCCCCCCAATACACAGCACATTGTCTCATGAGGAAGCTTCTCCAACACACATATTGCACACTGCCCTCTCCCCACATACACAGCACACTATCCCATCTCCCCTGTCATCCCCCCAACACACACACCAAGACCCCTGGCAGTTGGGTTAGCCCCTTGAGCCGTGGATCTGCCCAAGGTTTCTTCCTTGGTAAGGGAGTTTTTCCTTGCCCCTGTTGCTCTTGGGTGCTCCTTGTTGGTGCCCCCCACCCAATCCCAATCCTCCCCCACCTTTTTTATGCAGCCCTTGCCACTTAATCTACTAAACCCCTCTTCTACTGCACTTTTTACCCCGCCCCCCCCGGCACTGCATTTCTTACTTCCAGTAACTATATGCATGTGACAATAAACTTCCTTGTATCCTTGTAAATGAACGTTCTAAAGAATATCTGGGTTCATTGAATTCAACATAGAATTTTAGAACCTTCAATTGTTGCGGAACTTAGAACGTTCAAAAACCTACACCTTTAAGGGTTAAACAATTAGAGCTGTGATGTCACAATCGGAATTAGAATCCTTGAACATTCCGCCATTCATTTCAATGGGGCCCAAAAACGCAGAAAAACAGGAATACCGCGAAAACGACAAGGCCCAGCGACACGAAAGTAACAAGCAAGTTACACCGGTTCGGGCCTGAATTTTTGGAGTTCGAACTGTGTCGAACTGCATTGCTCCGCAAGCCCACAGCATGGCTTTTCTACAGGAATAATAAATAAGAAAACTTAAGAAGAACAATAGTGGACTTGCTTTCAGCCATGCTGTGGGCTTGCTGGATCAAACCCACTAATAAATAAATAAATAAATAAATAAAGTCAACTTAAGAAGAACAATAGTGGGCTTGCTGGATCAAACCCACTAAATACGTATCCGGTAAAATAACTTCTGTTGTGATTAAGGACTGGCAAAAGTGGAAACCCTACTGATAATGTTTGTCATTATGCAAACACACTTGACAAACACTACGCGTTTCTCTACACACATAAGGGCTCCCAGATATAAACAAAACACACACCTGTGTACACACACACACACACTCACCTACCCTATTCATAGACACACTTCACTGAATGGCCAGTCCCTTAAGACAGTTGCGATATAGTTTGCACTATGGATTCAAGCATAGCTTCCCTACATTATAAATAATAATAATAGGTTTAATTGATATAGCGCCTTTCACAAGCCCAAGGTCGCTTTACATAGTGGAAAGGAAAATACAACAAACAAACAAAAACAATACAACAAAGAGAAGCTATGTGTTGGGTGTGGAGGAAAAGTGATCATTAAACAAATTATGCATCAAAATGTATGAGTAATGAGTTTCTCAGCAACCAGGGTGCAATAAACAGCAACAAACTTCTGCTGTGGCTTTTGTATGCTAAATATTATGGTGGTGTGCTGTAAGCTTTTCTCATAGTAAATAGAGTGCTGCAAGAGAAAAAGGTTTGGGGAACGCAGCCTTGAAGGGATGATCCGGAGTTAGAAACCTGGGGTCTATTGATGGATGATAAGGAGTTCAAACTTTAGTTTGGGAGCAAAATTATGTTAATCAGAGGAGTTTTGTGCTAGACCGTTGTTTGCATTAGCAACAAAATGGTTTATAGCCTGTAGCAGTGGGCATGGAGCCACGTCTAAATAAATAGCAATTTTTAAACCACTGACAAGGCTCAAAATAGCCTTACACTTCGGTGGTAATGTGGATAGGGTCCCTGCAGACAAACCAAAGTGTTGTAAACTTTGAACGTTTACAGAGAGGGGCAGCCGTGGCCTACTGGTTAGCGCTTTGGACTTGTGACCGGAGGGTTGCCGATTTGAACCCTGACCAGTAGGCACGGCTGAAGTGCCCTTGAGCAAGGCACTTAACCCCTCACTGCTCCCCGAGCGCCGCTGTTGTTGCAGGCAGCTCACTGCGCTGGGATTAGTGTGTGCTTCACCTCACTGTGTGCTGAGTGTGTTTCACTAATTCACGGATTGGGATAAATGCAGAGACCAAATTTCCCTCACGGGATCAAAAAAAGTATATACTTACATACTTATACTATGGGCACGTTCGACTTCTTGCTGAATCTGGCTGAATCTTACTATACAAACATACATCATACAACAATATTTGAAAAGTTGAAAGTTTGAACTTGTTATCATTCATACATAGACCTCAGGTTGTTTTAACTCTGGATCCTCTCTTTAGGGGCAGTAATACCCATATGCTTATTTTATAAGTATATATACTCTTTTGATCCTGTGAGGGAAATTTGCTTATTTGGAGTGTGGTGAATGCTATAGTGTATCTGTGTACAATTGAGGGCAAAAGCATTGGGACAAAAGGGAAATTCAATGTTTTAACGCTATTCTCAATTTTTTTTAAATAATGACAATCAAGTCAACTTCAACTGTGTGTTTGAAGTTTTCTAAACTAAAGCTGAGGTGTGTGTGTGTGTGTGTGTTTTGTATTTTTTGCTCTCTCAATCTGTTGACAGGTCCAGGCTGCTTGACTTGTCTGAGGGAGACAAGGTTCTATCCAGTTCTGAGCAAAGCCACACCCCTTAACCATATTCAAGCCTCCCCCAACATTCTGCACTATAACGAGACACAATATTACTAAAAAGAGTCCAAGAATGAAACACATGAAAACACAAGAAAGGCGAGGACAAAAGTGTGTGGACTCTTCTCAAGATTATTGTGACTCCTCTTGTCCTGCACCTGAGAGGTTCACAGTGACCTCTTCCAACTGCACTAGAATAAGACATGCCCCCAAGAGTGGAAACTACTCCCACAGGGGCGGGGTCTGTCCAATTACTTCTGTTACAACAGAAAGAAAAATTAACAAATGAAAATAAACAATATGTATACGTTTTAAAATGCTTTTTCATAGATCGTCCAGTAATTTGGAATTAAGGGGAAAAACTCTTGTCTCAAATCTGTATTATTATTTTTTTTAAATCTTTAACATGTTTGATTGAGTTAAATTCACCTTGGAAACATGAATGTAAAAAATTGATTCATATTTATATATAAATTATAAATGGTCTGACTGTGGAATTAAAGATGTATATTTGAAGGACATCTGTTGTGTTTTTATGTGGGACAGCACTTATGCTGCAGCTTTATGTCGCAGCTGTGTCACACCCTTTAATCTGAATGGTTTGTTACACCTTTAAGTTGAATCAACAACAACACATTGCATATATTATAAAGCGCTTTTGGCACCCAAAGAGCTTCACAGTGAAGGGGGAATCTCACTAACCACCACCAATGATGCACGGCAGCAATGATATGCGTGCGAACGCTCGCCACACATCAGCTTGACGTGGAGAGTGAGGAAGTGAGTGAGTGAGTCTAGACCTCGCTCACAAGTGCTAGGGTTTCATTTGTTTCTTTTCCCAATGTTGAGAACCCATGACTTCACAAAGTGAAACAAAGTATAACACCAATGCCCCAGTTACAGTTTTTCTTGATTGCTTTGATGCAGCAGTCAACTCAAACTCCACATTTTCAAGTTAACACACAGGCTGAAACAGTGGCACTTATGGTCAAAATGACACATTTTGCCTGCAAAAGACTAACACTCTCAGAACATTTAAAACAAACAGCAAAAGCAGATTTTGCCATCAAACAAAACAACTTGAAGTCAAATCACTGTTCACTTTCAATCAATCATTACACACTGCCCAATTAAATGCAAAACACCGTCCTCAAAATGAGGAGTTTCCTTAATTTTTGCTGTCTGTGCCATTTCTTCTCATTTTTCTGGTATCAGAAAAACTATGGAAAGACAAAATGTATTGAATAAAAATGAATTTTATTTATTCCTCCCAAGATGTAACTACCATTGACATGTAGGACCTACAGTAAGCACCTGGACAAGACACATTTCATACACCGAACTACAACTTGTCATTTTTCATTGAAATAGACCTACAGTACACACCTGGACTTGTCAGCTTTTGTACTGTTTTCTTCACCAAATAGGCAATATGGTGCCTTAGATTCATACTTATAAATAGCAACACAGAACAGACATGGTATCTCTTATGGATAATGAATGATTGCTGATTGAAGAATTGTGCAAAGGAGATTCACACATTGACATTACAAGTTCATTAGTTTGCAAGCAATATTAGCTGTGGATAAATGTTTTCCATTTGTTACACAGTTAATCCAATATTTTGGAGTCTTTGTATGAGAACTCAGAACTGTGTTAAATGTTTGTAAAAAGAATGTGTTTAACCAATGAAAATGTGTTAAATAATTTGCAACAGATGACTTCTGCTCTGCTAAGGCTTAGATCAAGGTCAAGTGGACCCAAGTTTCATTAAGTGCATCAAAGCAATTGAGAAAAACTAATATGTGGGAAGCCCATAACCTTGACAGACTCCTTATATTTCTTGGCTCGTACATCAGCAACAATTTGAAATGGTAAATAAACAGTCACATAATCAAAATGGCACAACTCTACTTCCTTAGACAGCTGAGGAACTTTCATGTGAGCACCAGTTGCAGGTGCATTTCTATACATGGATTTCTATGCAACGTCACGAAAACATGCGTGCGCAACTAAGAGGCAGAAAGCACCATAGAACAGCATAGAGTGCTGTCTATGAAAAGAATAAAATTAGTGTTTGTGCTGAAAACTGCACCAATTCGAAATCACTATGGTCAGAGAGTGTTCAATATCCCTAACGGAATATATGTCTTCGCCAGAAATTACAAAATACGATGTTATATTAATAATGTAAATGAACAGCAAACTCTGAAATATAGTCTGAAATGAGATGTTATTAAAATTTGAGACAACAGGGGTATACAAAAAAATCCAATTGTAGCTTACAGCAGCCGACTATTTAGGTGAAGTTTAGTTTATAACGTTTTGTTGGTAAACGGGAAACCCGTGTATAAAGCCATCATAGAGATCACCACCTCATCCATCACTATCTGGTGTGGGAGCTCAGACAGTCACACCAAAAGGAAATTAGAGAGGGTTGTTACCAAAGCCTCTGACATAATTTGTTGTGAACTCGATCCAGTCCACTCTCTGTTGAACCGTGCAACCAAAATAATCAATGACAGCGCTCATCCAAATCACCACGTGGTCCTGCTTCTCCCTCTGAAGATGTCACAGGTCCATACAAACTGAAACCACACGTTTCAAAAATATCTTCCCTTCAATCAGACTCAACACTACAAAATTGATATTTAAAAATGTATGCATTTCCATTTTCCCTAGCCTGGGTGAAGCCAGACTAACCCATTAGAGAATTAGAATTTCACAGCTGGTTACCTCCTTGGAAGTCATAAAACCAGAGCCCGTCTTCCTATTAGACATTCTCTAATAAAACATAGATTTCGTAAACGGAAGTCAATGGGTGTCTGGGAGGGGAGGTGATCAGAAGTGGGAGATCAGAAATCATAGCAAAACAAATTGCTTTTGAACATGTCCCTTCTCTCCACACACCTCTGAAGTTTGCCAACAAAAAGTAATCAAAGCAGTCTTCCTTGCCCATATAAGGAGATCTGAGCAAAGATGGTACCCAGATCTCCTTGGCAACTTTTGGGTCATTTATGTGGGTGAACTTCAGAGGCATATGGACAGTGAGCTGTAAATGAAATGCAGCAGACAGGACTAAACTGAAATATGATTATATTTTATTCCATTAATTTAATCAGACAATGATAAACAGGGACAAGTTGACAGGACAGGGTGGACCACGTCTACACATCTGGCATTACATGGACTAACAAGCTCCTAATGTCCTTTAGATAGAGACAAAATAATGAAACACAACCGTGGCCTATTGCGTAATCATTATCCATGCTTTAAGTCCCTTTGGATGAAACAAACTAACGAAACTAAGACCAAGATTTGAGGTTTAGTCTAAGTATCAAAATAACAACTACTAGAAAGTCCCTTTTATTAATAAATATAAAATAATTAGTTATGTGGCTAAATAACTACCAGTTAAAAGTTGGGGGTCCTTGACTGTTGTAGAAAGAAATGGCTCATCTTTAATGCAATATCTACATTGCCCATTATCAGCAACCATTCATCCAAAAGGCTGAGAAAACTGGAGAACTCTTGCAATTATGTAAGCACATAATGCAATCTGAAAACTGCTGCCCTGATTAAAAAAAACAATGCAACTGATCTCTGATATGACATTCTGTTTATACTGGAGTGGAATGGAAAGTGACCCCAAACTTTTGACTGGTAGTGTATGCCTCGTTTAGATTCTTCACAGTAGGATAATTAAAAATCTAGTGATTGGTTGACATTTAGCTGTGACTTGTGTAAAATGTTGTGTTGACTTGACAGCCATTTCTCTGCTTCTGCGTGTCTACTTGGTGGCCATCTTGAGGAGGCTCTGTTTGTCGATCTCGAAGAGCCTCCAGCCCTCTTCCAGAGACAGATCAGCAGCACCCCGCCGCTTATAGAACTCGATCGACTTGCTATTCCATTCTGCAACGATGAAGTGCATGCTGCTGCAGCGAGTCTTCACGGCCGTCTGCACCAACAGATAAACAAACAAACAAATAAATAAATATGAACGTGCTACTGCTCTGTATCTGTGATGCCATTTCTAAATGTAAGCAATCACCAGAGCAGATACGCATGTGACAAAAACATTGTGAACGAACGGTCTGTATACCTGGTGGATAAAGACACTTGTAAAATGGGTAGAAGGAAGACACCTACCTCACTCAGACGATTGAAGATATGCGACCCAATCCCATAGCCTGGGGAAACAAAGAGGGACATTAGTTTGATGATTCAACCCCAACAGAAAGTGTAATGCGAGTGTGTGTGTGTGTGTGTGTGTGTGTGGTATACCTCTGTACTCTGGCATGACGTAGAAGTCCTCCAGGTAGAGCAGCTTGCCAATCCAGGGGTCGTAGGTAAAGTAGTACATGGCAAACCCCACCACAATGTGACCTGCAAACACATGCACACAAGCACTGGAGTTAGACTTCGCTCAGCATTCAACATAACTGCACGAGAACCTCACAGGTCGCCTGTGTGTATAAATGCCAATAATGCTACTGAATGGTGATTCGCCAGGTTCCATGTGTGTTACTCCAACACTCATGTTTCCTGTTGCCTAATCCAGCCAGTTTGAAAGGATGCCAAATAAGTGAAAGGTGTGGCCAGTGTTTTTGGAGGGGGAGGGGGTCACACCTGGAGTGTGAGAAACAGGTGGTTTCTATGGGACCAGACTCCTTTGTACTGGACCAGATCTAACTCTTACCATCATGGCTCCTCTGGTCTTCAGGAACCTCTGCGACCAGGCAGTGGTAGAAGGGGTGCTCCCCGAAGCCGTCCTCCAGAAGATCTGGGGGAGGAAAATAAACATTAAATTCCCATTCCATGAGGTCACAGACAGACACACTCCTCACCCAGTTATCCACAGAACAGGAACACATCTCCTTCCAAGTGTACACACACACACACTAATTTCCAGAACTACTTAACTAGTAGCAGGTAAGTACTGAAATATCAAAACCTTGACCATGTTAATTTCTTAAAGCTTTTTGAATGTCCTTTAAACCTGCCTTGACCTTAGAGGTTCTGTCTGTGAAACTTCCGTTGGCCGGAGGGGGACTTAGCCATGGAGTTACCCCTCCCTTCCGTGTCACGTGTATTACTGGCAGCTTAGAGGTAACAACGCTACACAGCAGCTTTATGGCAAAGTCCTTTTAGGCATTATAAAATCTGTTTAAAGGTTCTGGTCTGGGAATAATTGGAAAAACTGCATACGTTTCTTAAACTCCACTTTTTTTCTCTACTTTTTTTAGGCCTATATTTTGTTGTATTGTGCCTTCTAGATTTTTGCAACATTCCGACTACAAAGAGCATGAACGCTCCGCAGTCGGAAGAATGACGTAATCAGTGGGGGAATTTGATGGTCACACGACCATCAAATATGTGGTTATTTTTTACATAACTTATTTTTAACCTAGGAGTTTAGATGACTGGATTTGGAAATGGTATGTAATGTTTACACGTCGTGGATATAGGCCCTAATGCAATAAACAAATCTGGTGTCACCAGACTCGTCTGAACTGGTCGTGTCTGGGTGAGAAGAAACAGTGTGTGGGGGAGGGGAACTTCCCATACCTTTCTCGGTCAGCACAACTTGTTCCTCCATCTCCTCGAATTTCGCAAGTTCCTAAAAACAAATCGAAACCGGCGTTAAAATGTGATCGGCTACTGAAGACATTAAAGCAAACAATTATTGAATCCGAAAAAATAAAAATTTAACAAACATAATTGACAAGGAATTGACACCGAGGCACAACTTTAGCCTACACTCGACACTTAAGTTGATCAGAACAAAGAAAAAAAAACATTTGAAATAAGAAACATTACCTCCTGCCAAGAGAATTAGCTGCTAATTAAACCACCCATTAACATTATACGTTCATGAATATGGCTAGGCCTAATACACGAGGACGTCAACAACTAAGATAAAGTCTTTTGTTTGGTCTATTCAGCCTATAACAACAAATATTTACAACGTCCTTCATGTCTGAGTATGTATGTTGGTGGTCTTTAAAAAAATATTTACAAACCTTACCTTAATCAACCGCAATATATCGGCAACGTCTTTTGGTTCCGCTTTTCTGAGGCTAAAATTGGCCATTTTCTTCTTTTAGCCTTCTTTCCTTTACCCTTTCCAACTAAAACTCCGCGAAATGTGAAGTTAATCAAAAGCTCTTTCTTCATAAGTTTGCCTTTTGAAGATTTTAAACTTCCAAAAGGGAGGTTTTGCAACCCTTTGGTATAAAGAGTCTACCGTGATCACATGAAGGCTCTGGCGGAGTATTCCGTCTAACGCGTTAGATGCCTACTTCCGTATTTATAGCAAGAACAAGACGTCATCCAACGTGTACGACATTCAGCGTACGTGGTGGGTGTGTGGGGCTAGCTTACCTACCGGAAAGACGATTTGACTGAAATCGGAACGTAAACTTCGCTGGGGAGAGAGAAAACAAACATCTGATTTAAATTATGCTGACCTGTGTAGTAGGCCTATCACCTTATTCTGCCTATGTGCCAAGTTAATGTTCAATATGCCTAACTCCCTGTTTATTATTGTGGTCTGTAGTCACAAAGACACGGGAGGCCCAGATAGTGCGTCTGGTGCGTAGAGGAGGGGAAGATAAACAGAACCCGAGATGCAGTTCAGAGTTGCAGAAATATCCATTTCATTACACTGCGATGTGGGCTTCACAATGGGCTTTCCCATACAGAAAAATAAGATATCCACATATGCAGATGAACATATTCCAGTTTAAGTACATCTACGTTAAATACATGTATTTCCATCTATGTTAAATACATATATTTCTATGTATTTTATATTTCCATCTATTCAAATATAAGCTGGATGCAGCTGCATGTGAATATATTTTTATATTATATATCATATATCTTGATTTTTCTGTATGGGTTGATTTCAAGAAAACATTTTAACATAGAAAAATGCCTATATGCCAGGAAGGCTCATTAGCCAGAAATACCTGAGCTGGCTAAAGAGCCCTCCTGGCATCTAGGCAGGCAATTGAATTCACTGTGTAATAGACACTGAAGAAACATTGGGACTTGCAAAGCCAGACATGGCCAGAGATGTAGGACAAAGTTTCTTCCCTGAATATGCTGCACCTTTCCAGGCTGTAGAGTTTTATGGTTGAGGGACCGGGGTCATGTCACATGATGTTCAAGTCCAATTATAGGAGATAAGATAACACAAGATGAAACCAGTTCAGATGCCATCAGATAAGGCTTTGCTAAACAAGAAAAAGGCCTTCACGGAGGGAGACAGGAAGAAAAGAACTTCAAAAGGTACTGAAAGTGAAGATTAAGGAGGGGAAAGAAGCATATAGGTTCAAACCGGAACAACAGCTGCTGCAAGATGGAGTGAATCACATATGGGCTGGAATGCGAATCACAGAAGGAAGCAGAAAGGCGCTGGCTGATGACAAACAGACTCTATCTGATAATCTGAACAGATTCTTCAACAGATTTGACTGCCCCACACCACCCCAGCCTCCCCCACCTGGTCTACTGACTATCACTGCTTTCTCTTAACCACCCCCCCCCTTTCCAACACACCTATGATATCATCTGCTTGCAGTCCCCTCTTCCCACCTCCTACTCCAAGAGCTCCAGCATCCAGCTCAGGTCAAGATGATGCTGGACGGACTGAAGCCAAGGAAAGCAGTGGGGCCCAATTACATCAGGCCAAGTGTAACCTGCGTTGTGTTGAACCTGCGTGATTCAGCCCTTCACAAGCCCGGACTCGAAAACGGACGTGAACAGCAGCAAACAGAGACGAACTAGAAACGGTATAGCAGGTCCCTCCCACGTCTGTCAACTTTCGGTTTCAAACAAGTTCATAGCGATTTATTAGCGACAATAAATTACTAGATAGACCAAGACAAGATCTTTATATGCTGGAATTATCTTGAACTACAATGCAGACTTTAAAAACAGGGGGAACTTGCCCTTGATTTTCTTTAAACAGGCGAACTGACTCATGATGTCTCACCCTATCTTTGTTTGTAGCTGAGGGAGCCGTCTTGCGTCACAGCCCTAAAATGGGAAGAGGGAGCTCAGGCCTCCTTTAGGAAATGACGTCACATCCCTTCCCAGCTGCTGGACGGCTGCATGGAAGAGCACAAGAGTTCAGCGAAGAATTCTGTCTCTCACACACTCACACACACACAACCTTCTCTCTGTCTCTCATACACACACACACACACACACACACACACACAGGCCTCTCTGTCTTTCTTACACCCACACACACACACACACACACAGGCCTTTCTTTCTCTCTCCCTCCCTCTCTCACTCTCTCTCTCTCTCTCTCTCTCTCTCTCTCTCTCAAGAGCTGGGTTAGCATGCAGTAGCTGAAAAGTTTTGGGTTCAATTCCTGCCTTCCACTGCTGTGCTCTGAGCAAGGCACTTAACCCCAAGTTGTTCTGGGGGCAATGGCCCTTGTACGACATATGTAAGTCACTTTGGATAAAAAAAGTCTCTCCTTCTCTTCCCAGCATAGAACAACATGCTGTCCAGACCTTCCTTCATTTCTGGCAGCACAGTGATGGGATGGCCTATAAATCTAAAAGAACCGTGTAGTTAGTTATAATAAGCAGTTACTCTCTGCCCAATCTTAAAGGCCTAGCTAGTTATAACACACACACACACACACACACACACATACGCACACACATACACACACACACACACACACACACACACAGCCCTTCATGTGAGTGTTCATTTAGAGCAGGGATGTGCAACTTTGGTGATAGAAAGGGCCACAAAAAAATGTATCGTCACTATCAGAGGGTCAGATTTGACCATGCACTCCTACTTCCATAGTGGTGACTAATGGGATAGGCCTTTGGAATTAACGCTACCATTTCAGAAGAACAAAGTATAGCTTATACTGTAGGGCCACATTCCAGTCCAGTCCAGGTAGTGCTTCTGAAATGCCTAGCTTGTTATAACAAGCTGTTACACACACTGACCCCCACACACACACACACACACACACACACACACTGGCGCATCCCAGACCAACACCCACCACTTAAGGAGGACTAAAGCTCTTCATAGGCGTGGCAGACTGAGAGAAGCTGCAACAGTTGTCCAAACAACTTTACCTGTCAGGTGTGTCTCTGGCTGGAGGGACGTATAATAAGTCAGTGGAACTGATATGACCAAAATCAGCAAAACTCATAAAAACCGCAAAAGAAATGGCCCTATAGCACAACATGTGAGGGTCCAGGTTACAGCATTAGAACATAAAAGTCCACATGGGAAAAGATAAGATATTTTGATATGACCCTGATATTGACTGGATTTCACCCGGTTGTCATATCAGGCATTTCATTGATTGCGTAACATGATATCAAATAAAAAAGTATTGTTTTATGGTTATGGTTTGATTGGAGGTGTCATTTGGCTTTGGCATCTTACCTTCATTGTCATCAGGAGTGTCTTAAACAGAAACTGAAGTGCTTATGTAAGGTCCTGCATGGAGATGTCCAGAAGTTAGAACACACATACACACACACACACACACACTTGCAGCAGAAACTGGAGTGGTTATCTAAGGTCTTCCATGGAGATATCCTGTAGTTTGAACACACACACACACACCACATGGACATGCACCCCCCCCCCCAAAAAACACATATTTAGATACACAAAATCACACGCACACACTACATCTATTATTATGACCGCCGCTAGCGAAGCGGTCATATAGGATTGTGAAAGTTTTTTTTTTTTTTCGTCATCTACTTCCTGAATTTTTGGTCAACGATACCCGGGACACCGAACCACCGGGACACATGAAATTTGGTGGGTATGTAGCCCCACTAGACTTTTACGGAAAAAATTTGTTTCGTCCCCGGGGTCCACTCCCCCCCCCGTGCTGGGCCCCCCGAACCGCAAAAAAAGCAGTTTTTCCTAAATAACTACCTGAACCGTGGCACCGAGGGATGAAGAATCTTTATGGTATGTTGGTCTCAAGGGCCCACATCAATCTGGCCCATAATCACTCATTTGTGATTTGCACCACCCCGGTAAAAAATGAAAATGCAATATTATTCTGTTTTAATGCGCCCTATCTTCAGTTAAGATGTTCAGAACTGCACCAAATTTTATTTGTATGATTGACCTGGCATTCTCTGGGGGTATGCCAAGTTTCGTAGAATTTCATCCATGGGGGTCTTAAAAAAAAATAGATTATGTGTACATTTAGTGACTGTACACTCATTGGCCTGTAGATGGCGGTGCACACATATACACATGCACACACACACAGGCACCCACATACTATCGGTATTAGAACGGCCGATACATAATTACAAATTCAGTAGGATTAAAAGAAAGCCAAAATATAAATTCATCATCATCATCATCATGGCTGCATTTCCAGTATTGGCGATAAGTAGTCGTTTGTCCACTAGATGGCGCATCGTTGCAGTGAGACGTAATTTTGTTGGAAGTTAAACGTGGGTTGGAATAACAATGGACGCTTCCTACAAGGACTATAGTTTGCCGCAGAGAACGTCTAATTAGGATAGGATGATGTTCACATGAAATGTAATTCCCATTTCTTCTTGAAGCCGAAATAAATCTGAGGATGTTTATCGGACATGCTTGGTTTTTACTGCAGGTACGTTAATCTTATAATATCAATAAGGACCTAGGTAATGTTACCGTTAGCGTTGGTTGAGTGATGATGATGGAGGCCAATTTGATTGATTGCATTTGTAGAAAACTATAAATGCGGTTATACCAAGCAAATTGATAGCAGCACTGTAATTGTATCTTTCGACTGTCATTTGTTGCATGTACTACAAAAATCATTCTGTGCAATGGAAGATTTACCAACGTTACACCGGTCTGATACAGTTTTGCCTATACATGAGTGAGACTGAGACGCCTGTTTGTTTTGTTTTAAGTGCGTGCAGGGTGAGAGGGGAATCGATGTGCTTTGATTCCAGCTTGGTAGTTGTAGTCTGTGAAATTAAAAAGCACGTGTGTGTGAAGTATCCAAACAATGACACCTTCATTTCATTATGGCTGCTTTAGCAACACACCTTAAGCTACTGTGTAGTGGGTCCCATTTAGAAGTGGCTACTTCATTCGCTTTCCTTGACTCATGGAGCTGCGTGAATTTTATTACAACTTTTAAGCCACGATATGGCAGTTTAAGTCCGCTTGATACTGTAAAGGCGTGAAGCCATTGGTTCCCAAAGGAGATTTTATTTGTGTCGCCAGCATAGCCTATTGACAATTTATGTTGTAAATAGGCCTACCTTATAAGCCTACCTGTAGCTTAGGGGAAGCTAACAGCTTTCTATTAGGATCTAGTGTGTTAGTTACAGTTTTGTCATAACTCCCTGATGCATTTTGCATTTAGAATAGCCAGGCGTGAACAATATCGGGTGCCTATGGACTAGGCTTGGTGAACCCAGCCTGATCTGCCCGCTATTTTTTTTTTTTTATTTCTTAAAAGATTGAGGTTGGTCTGGTGAAAGCCAGACTAGCCATGGACCTCAGTTACACAATGCAAGGGAACATGAATCAGCCTATATTTGCCGCGAACAATAACGGACAACAGCTCTTCAACTTTGGCCCGTTAAAATGTGTATGAACAGTCTAGCGACGCATTTCATCAAGGCCCATTTGGACATGTCAGTTATTTGCACCACTAGATGTAAAACAGCATTTCGTCAAGACTACTGTTACTTAATTTGTGCATTGACAATAAAGTATTACATGAACTAAAGATGACTAAAATCTTATGTAGAAGAAGAAACATTCACAAAAAATCCATCCATCCAAAAATGACCTTTGTTTTTGATAGCTGTTGAAAACGGCACGGAACTGACAGAGATGTTTTTGTATATAAATAAATAAATAAATAACATTATGCTGATACCTTTTGCTTTTCCCAAATACAATGTAGCCTACAGGTGTAAGTGACCTTTCATCAATCCAGTTGCAATGGATGAACTGTGATGAACTGCCCTACTTGTGATTGTTTAGAGATGTTTAAGGTTTTATAACAATGCTACATCTTCTTTGGCTATTCTACAATCTATTCACCTTTTCAGCACCAGTAGGCTATCGTGCAGCCGCACACACACACACTCAGGCATGCCAAACAAGCATACACAAAAGTTTCAAGAGTGGGGGATGGAGTAAAATATGGAGACAAATTGAAGTGTGATTTATTTTCCCGGAACGGATGTACAGGACTGAGCGGCGGTCGTATTTTGTACCGCTATGCGGTACATCTAGTTAGCTTAGACATTTTCATCCAAAGGGACATACAGAACATGCATTTTTATACATTTTGGCAAGATGCTCCATCCTTTCGTAATCAGAAGGAAATGGATGTTAATTTGGTGTCATCAAACATAGACATAAAATGAAGTGGTAGTTTTAGCGTTTATTCAATGCATGTGTGTGCACGTCTGCACGAGAGATACTGAAACCACTCGATAACAAAGCTCTGCTTCAACCTGGAAGAGGTCTGCAAAAGGTGGTGGAGTTTGCTGAGGCCAAATTGAAAAACTGGATACTGAGGACAGGAACTTAAATAAATAAAAAAAATCATAGACTGTAAAAAGTGGACTGCTGCACACAATTCCCCAATACACTAAATCGCTGTAGAAATATCCTTGAGCAGTTGGATGTTAACCAGTTGCATGTGTTTGTTTTCACACTCTCTTTTGTTGTTTACGTAAACAAGTTCTTTATGCTTGTTATGAACTGAAATATGTATTTTTGCATTCATTTATTTGTTTATTTATTTTTATGTGAGCTAAATTTCCACATGTAAAGTCCAGAAATTGTATGCTTTATGGCACTGTGCACTTTGCAAGGCAGGTTCATCTGGTCAGTTTTTGAAACAGACACTACAATGTATTGAATACATACAAATACTGTGTACACAATATTTTGCCTTTTCAGGAATATTTGTTCCTCTTCTGTTACACATACATCATATGTCGTAGATCAAATTGTCTTGCAATTGTTTCATAGTTGGGAGTACACATTCACCAGTGCTATGTAATTATTCTTGCCTCACTAAATGCCGCAAAGTGTCCTCCTTTTTGGTGTTATGAAAATGGCCACCCTAGTGTGTGTGTGTTCAGTCTGTCTGAGTGTGTGTTCAGTCTGTGTCTGTGTTTTCAGTCTCTCTGTGTTTAGTCTGTCTGTCTGTGTGATCAGTCTGTGTCTGAGTTTGTGTTTTCAATCTGTCTGTGTGTTTAGTCTGTGTGTGTTCAGTCTGTCTGAGTGTGCTGAGTCTGTCTGTGAGAGCGTGTGTTCAGTTTGTGTGTGTGACGCTGTTGAGTCTTCTTGATCAGGGTAGAGGTGTTGAGGGTCCAAGAGAGGTACTCAGAGATGTGGACACCCAGAAACTTGAAGCTGGTGACACGCTCCACCTCAGTCCCGTCGATGAGAATGGGGGTGTTTTGGTCTTCTAAATCCCATGACCCGTGGGAACCCTACACATTGCACCTCAAGAGTTGCTGTGTCAAACACATACAAGCCAACAAGTTCAAGACAACTCAAATTATTTTTAAGAATTTAATTGAATTCTTTCTGTATTTAGAATTGATCTGTCTGAGTGTTCAACCACTTGGTCAGAATAGACCTCTGAAGTTCGCCTACAAAAAAGCTGCTATCTTTGAGATCCGTATCTTGTGTATCTTGAGTATCTTGTGATTTTTCCTATGGGAAAATAACATGGGGATTTTGAATTATCGCACCTGTTAAACTCTCACGGGGACAAAGAAGTCTGAAATGACGTTTTACGCAACACACTTTTGTCCTCTGCCTTTGAGTAGGTACTGTGATCTTCGGTACGTTAAGACGGCAAACTTAGATTTTTGCTACCCCAGAGCTAACTTGCCATAAGTAGTTAGCTTTAATTAACACCCGGATCTCCTTATATGGGCAAAGATGGCCTTTTTTTGTAGGCGAACTTCAGAGGTCTATGGTTCAGGATTTCATGGTGAGGCGCCATCTGTTGGACAGAGAAGTGAAATGTCTTGGGGGAGGTGAGAAATAATGGCATTTATCTGTTTCATAAACAGCTTTAGTGTAACCAGGCATGTGTTTACTTTTGTAGGAAGGAACAGAGCATCCGGTAAATAATAAATGTAGATCTGATAGGGTTCATATATATATATATTATATATGACAGAATGACAGGAGGCGTTCATTATCAAAAGACATCAACTGCTTTTATTTGTTCAGCTTCAGAACATGAACATTGATATTGATCACAAAGCACACCTGACAAACAGACTGCACAATGTCACTGCAGGACTGATGGGGCGAAACGCTGGGGAATTAAACAGGCCTGGGGAATCCGCTCCTCAGTTCAGCTTGTCAAAGTACTTCAGCTTCCCAGATGGGTCAGGAATAATCTACAACAAAGACACACAATTTAGATCCAGTAGACACACACACACACTTCAAACTAACACAGTGTTACACACACTCTTTCACACAGTGGTGTGAACAAGTCAGAGCCGGGCCGGGGGCGGGGCACATGACCGGGCCCTTTACTAAACTCATCATAACATCATTTTACATAGGCTACACATGCCCGCAACAGCGGGTCTTACAAGCGTCAGCGCCACGGAGAGCAACTATGTAATTTTGAAGTCCATCAAACGTACATGAAGTGTAACCAAGAGAATAACAAAAACATTAGGCTACATGACCCCTAATAATAAAACAACAATAATACGCAGCACTATTTGAAGGGCATACGACGAGCCTTGCGCTCCGCAAACTCGTCCACGATGCTCTGTGTAGGCCTATGTCCATTTTCTTTGCTCTCTCATTCTCTATGGACAACATGGCAAGTCCACTCAGTCTCTGATGTCCCACTGTGCTCCTCGAGTGGTTTTTAATGGTCTTTACCTTGGAGAATGTGCGCTCAGAGGTTGCAACGGTGACGGGAAGAGTCAAAAATAAAATTAGGGCGGTGCAAATCTCACTGAATGCAGAAGTTACTACTGGGTGGTTGCATTGGCGGAGCGAGGGGGTGGCTTCGGGGGCTCAAGCCCCGAATCTCTTTTCAAAAGCCCCGAATCTTTTTTTAGTATGTGCTTTCAATTTCCAACGATTTCTAATTTAACTTCCCCTCGGTTTCTCTATAAATGTTACAAAATGTAGCCTAGGCCTACTATTACTGAGCAAATATCCCTTACTTTCAAAGCCCAATATTGACAGATAATCTGATTTCCCACACGATGAGTTTAGGCAATGCCAGAGCCGAGATGTAGCGGTTTAGTCATAAACCTGGCAGGAAAGTTCAGAGCGGCGCAGTCAGTCTAAACAGCAAGCCGGTAAGAAAAACTATTGTCAAGACATTAGGCTACTGTACCCCGGAATACAAAAATAAACTTCAGAAAGACAGAAAGTTTGTTGTACTATATTCTGTAGTCTGTAGTCTCAATGACCGAATCAGTATAGGCCTACCTGTTGTCAGTTGAGTTCGTTCAATTCATTTATTGTAGGCTAGTAGCCTAGGCAAATATGAAACAGAGATGTAACGTACCGGCGGGATTTTGAACTTGCATGTTTCATGCATTTTAGGGCAAAAAATACCATGAGATTGATGTGTTCTCCATTTGAGGAACGTAATCAATTGCGGATGTGCACAGACTCAGACACAGAGCGCATAGGCCTAGGTTAGGCTACTTTCACTTTCTAGAGCGCATTCATTAGGCTACGTAAAAGATGCTTCATACCAAAACAACGATCAAACATTAGCCTATCAAATGTATCATGACGTGTCATCACAAAGACTTACTCCAATTAGAAAATCGAAACCAAAATCATGTAAGTGTAAGTGTTCTCTCATTGACGCCTGTAGGAGACAATATCGTTGATCCAATTTTGTAAATTTGCACGTCGTAAAGTTCAATATGAGAGTTAAAATAAAGCCAGTCATACAGCAGAACATTTTATTCAATATTTTACACCTACTAAATCATCAAAGTAAATTTCAAAACTTTTCAGCAACCGTGAGTCATAACTCGTCCCTGACTGGGGCAACCTATAAGCCTAATACGCCCCACTCTGATGAAAATGATTGAAAAGAAACCGTTTGCATGATCTTAGCTCCTCCGGCCTTGTGCCGTGGGAGAGGCCCGTCCCACCTTACCCGGAGGTGGGGGAGGGGCGCCCTCGAGTCGCACCGGGCCCCTGCGGGTCCCAGGCCGGGGGCGTGCCGCACCTCCCGCACCCCCTCAAGCTCCGCCCCTGCTTTCACACACTCCTTCACACACACACACTTACCGTATCACTGCCAGGCTTCCAACCAGCTGGGCACACTGTGAACACAGTGAGAAGAGAGAGAGAGTGAGTGAGCGAGCAGTGTTTCCCATACATTGACTAATCTGTGGCGGAGCGCCACGAAATCAAAATCGGCCGCCACAGATGAATATTCTATGTTTAATTTAATTTAAATATAAGATCAAATCCTTGGGAAATAGGATATGCAATGCAAGAATTTAGCATGCTTAGCCTACTTACAGCTGCTTGTCAATTTCGTTGAAGGGCTCATTTTATTGACTCTGACACTGAATGTTTGCAAAATCCCGAAAAGTGTTTTCCAAAATTCAAAAGTGCTTGTCCCAAGGAGAAGTAGGAACCTTTATTTTAACTATGTAGAAAACGTTATGAATTGCATCCACACATCAGCAGCCTTTTAACGTTAACTGTGTTAATCACGAACCTCTTAAAGTGACAGGCACTCAATTAGACCTATACACTACCAAGACGATCTTAATTCCCCCCACCCCACCCCCGTTGTCCAAGTCAGTCACCGCCACAAATTGAATCCAATTCTGTGGGAAACACTGGAGAGAGTGTGTTACTGTGTGTGTGTGTGTGTGTGTGTGTGTGTGTGTGTCAGGTACAAGGATACAAGGAAGTTTGTCACATGCATATAGTTACTGGAAGTAAGAAATGCAGTGAAATTATGTCTGGTGTCAGCCTATTTGTGCATTAATGGGGGGGTAAAAGTGCAGTAGAAGAGGGGTTTAGTAGATTAAGTGGCAAGGGCTGCATAACAAAGGTGGGGGAGGATTGGGATTGGGGGGGGGCACCAACAAGGAGCACCCAAGAGCAACAGCAGGTTTATGATTGTGTGAGTAAGCTACTGAGTGTGTGTGTCTGAGTCTGTGTTACTGAAGGAGAATGTGTGTGTATGTGTGAGTAGTACGTTACCTTCTCCATGTTTGTCGGTATATTGGAAAGCCTGCACCAGTCTGAGGGTTTCATCCACAGAGCGTCCCACCGGCAAATCATTCATAGTGATCTGTCTGAGAGTGCCCTTGTCATCGATGATAAACAGGCCCCTACACACACACACACGAGAGAGGGGGAGAGAAACACAGAGATGGCTGTGTGAAAGTGGGAATTAAAGACCTAAAAGGTACACAAAATCCTACAGCTACAGTAATACTGATCGACTCTGCCATTCTGGTGTGCTGGTGTGTGTGTTTGTGCACTTACAGGAGTTGGGCAAATTAATCGAAATGCATAAATAACCTGTGTGTGTGTGTGTGTGGGGGTAGCAGCAGTGTGTGTGTGTGTGTGTGTGTATACCTGAGTGTGTGTCCCTGGTCCTCCAGGTAGACGCCGTAGTCTTTGCTGATCTGGTGCGTGAGATCCGACAGCAGGGGGATCTTCATGGGACCCAAACCTCCCTGCTTCCTCGGTGTGTTGATCCTGTCCATTACACAAACAGCAAATCATGGTCACAGGTATCTAGGCTATGTAGACATATCGAGGCTTGACAAAGCCTTGACTCAGGGGTATACGTTAAGTGATACTACGATAGCAGTTATGTGATATATTTGTCAAACTAGGCTTTCAGCTCAGATCTGTGCACGTTCTCAGTGTTGGGATGACGTTGGCCAATCGTGAAACGTGGAGATGCACAAGACCGCTTCTATTTAAAAACAATTACTTCCCCATTCATGAGCGATAGCATAATCTACACTGCGGTAATTTTTTGTGTCTAACCTATACATCAAATAAATCAATTGTTATCAGTTGTTGTATGGTATGCACGTCCACAGTGGGATATTTGCACGCACAGCACTATTAAAGCGCATTCGAGATCCAAAATGTTAGTAGAGGCGGAGTTCCACCTGTAAGATATATGACAGAGTCCTACACGTGAGAACTTCGTTTTTAAGACAATTGATTGGTCAGTGGGCGGTAGATTACACGATTTGAGCTATAACTTAGCACATAACCTCCTCCCGACCAGGTTTGGTTGACAGCATAAGATGCCATGGTGATATAGCGACACTAAAACAAATCCACTTTCGTGTCACAGCATACCCTAGCTTTGAGCGCAACATACCTCGCTAACCCACTAATCGAGATTCGTAGTACACCCCACCGGTGTGTGTGTGTGTGTGTGTGTGTGTGTGTGTTTACCAGGTCAGGTGTGAGAGTGAATATTTTATTTGAGTATGTGCACTACCAGTCAAAAGTTTGGACACACCAACTCTCAAATTATATCTTTATCTTAATTTATCTGAGTAGGCGGTTATTATTATGAAATAACCCACATGGATTCACGTTGTAAGCAAACAAAAAGTGTAAATAAAGCTACATTTTCAATATTTTAAATTCTTCAAGGTACAGACCTTTTGCTCATCCAAACATCCGTGTCTCTCATCCAACTTTATATAGTCAGCCATGATGGATGCATTGTGAGCATTTGTTAGCTGCTTGTCTTTCACTGATTTTAATTCAAAAGAATGAAGTTGGCTTCAATAATATAAATTATTGGCAAAGTTGTCAGAGTGAAAAATATGAAATGTGGCGATGAAAATAATATATTTCTAGAGACCTTTGTCTTCTGTCATACTTTGGATGTTGTAGGTATTGTTGTGCGTCCAAACTTTTGACTGGTAGTGTATGTGTCTGTGTGTATGTATGTGTGTTTACCAGGCCAGGTATGTGACTGTATATTTTATGTGTGTATGCTTACCAGGCCAGGTGTGTGAACTGAGAGTCCACTGAGCATGCCACCACTTCAGCATTGATGGCTCGGAACTCTTGGACGCGATCACTGAAGGCAATGATCTCTGTAGGGCAGACGAACGTGCTGCAAGGGCACACAGACACACACACATTAAACAGGAATTTAACATATCCACACTATTGCTCGTTTCATGCACATAACGTGTGTGTGTTTGTGTGTGTGTGTGTACTTACAAATCGAGTGGGTAGAAGAAGAAGACCAGGTACTTTCCCTTATAATCTGACAGTTTCAGCTCTTTAAACTCTCCATTAATCACTGCGCTTCCTTCCCAATGAGGGGCGGGCTTCGATACTGTTGACCAATCAGAAGTGAGCCATTAGCCACTGACTATGCTGCCTGCACATTCACTGAGACCCTAGTATCCGATTCATCTGTGGACACCCTCCGAGTAAGTGAAGAACAATGCATATTGATTGGCTGGTTGATGAACGACTAAACAACTATTACTAAACAACCATGTGGGTAGTGTAGCTAAGGAGCTGGGCTAGGGTGCAGTAGCCTGAAAGTTGTGGGTTCAATTCCTAGCTTCCACCGTTGTGCCCTTGAGCAAGGCACTTAACCCCAAGTTGCTCCGGGGACAATGTAATCCCTTGTAATATAGTTGACATAAGTCACTTTGGACAACAGTGTCTGCTAAATTAATAAATGTAATGAAAACGGCTGTGGCAGTCCAGTGCCAGAGTGAGGGGACTGGTGTAATTAAAAATGACAAAGGGGGCAGATCTTTCTATTGGCTAAAACAATAGGTTATCATCCTGCTGAGCCGATAATAAATATTAACTGGAGCCATATCTACACATATCTGAGAGAACATGATGTAGTAAAGTAGGCTACGCTACCTGTCAACTTCCAAGGGAGCGTCAACAAAGTAACGTGTCTGGCAGCTGACTGGTCAAAGTTCATGCCTCTTCTCCCTCGTCCTTTCCTTCGTTTACTTTGTCGTTTTACCTCATTAATCTATGATGATATCTAATGACAACTGATAGTATAGCATCGCATTGTAATACCAAGTCACAACAAAAAGCTCAACTCAGAGACAGCATGGCCAAGATATGCGAGCTTCAAACTAAACGTGCACGCCTCCAGCACTGGATCCAAGTGCCTTTCACTGACGTGTACTACCGAACATTTGTGCCAACGACTCTTATTTTATTAAAAGGGTCCGCAGTAAATAAAATCATACGCCACACTAATGACAGCTGAAGAGGTCATGCTTAACAAGGCATGAAATGCCTGATCTAACGGGGCCGCACATTCATCAACTCAGAGTAACGTTAGGCTATCGGAAAATATAACTTTTCTGAAGATGGATTACCAGGGAACTATGTTGGAACGTTAGAACGTTAACTTAACTGCAACATTTCAAGGACTTACAACGAGTCCCTGAAAGGACAGTGACTTACATCTTTTTAGGTCCGGACAAACACATATTTATGTTAAAACATACATTTTTAAGTAAAACGTAAAACATGCTAAGGTTAAGGAATCGACGACAGCTGAAAAATGATAAAAGCTAATACACAGCAACTAAATTAGCTACCAGCTAGCGCCAGCTAACGTTACCATATGGAATGACAAACCCGATGACCAAGAGTTCGGTAACCTCTGCATTTAATGATTTAAACGATATCGCTGGTTCAGATTCAATTAAATTAATTCAAGATAAAACTTATATAAACGTTTCGTTGATATCGCACTCACTTTTGGCTTTACTTAAGTGCAAAGAGTGGTCCGACACAGGCACTCTGAAAGCCTCTCCAGGATAAACGTGTCCACCTGCATAATTATAGCATTCTTGTTTTCCGTTTGCATCTTGAGAGCAAATAACGGCATCTAGAAGCAAGAGCAGACCACAGACGAGGCTTAAAGAACGGGTCTGGAAGAGGATGTTGCAGCTTGTTAGCTCCATGCCCAGGAATTGTAAGTTGCACGTCTGCAGAACTACCAGGAAGTTGTATTTGAAGGAAGGAAAACGCCTGACTTATATTTGTCCTACGAGGAGCACCGTAGATCCATAAATGATCACTCCTCAAGACAGGCCAGCAGGTGGCAATCGTAATCACACGCTCTGCAAAATCAGATAGGCCCTGCATTTGACATAATGGCCACAACAGTGAACAATTGTTGTCTTAATGCCATGTTTACGTTTTCAAAAACCCGTCACACTACGCTTTACACACTCCTACATCAGTTAACCTTTACTGAAAATGCCAAACAATCACTAAAACGTAATACCTCACCCACAAGTGACTCATGCTGCTGCTCTTTTTGCTTTTTCATTTTTAAATATAGGTGGCACTATACATCGAATGAGTGGTTATAGGATGGGTTGACATGGCCCTTGAGACCAACATACTGAAAAAATGTGGTCCTCCTAGGCCCTAGGGTTCTCGAGATATTCACGGAAAACTGTGTCCGCCCTACCCTCCTTGCTCGATGGTGTTTTAAGCCCCCACTGTCGACTTCAAGGCAGCGCTGTGACCATCGACTTCAAGGCACCTAACCCTAACGCCTTCCATGCAGCGTGGCCTGGAAGACAACATTGGGGCCTTAAAACACTATTGTGCACCCTGGTCTTTCAGTGTCCTGGGAATCGTTGATACAAAATTACGAAGAATAAAATAAATAAATATTTATTTGCGCGGCGGTCATAATAACTAAATCAGCTTTTTACCACCTCGAAAATAGATAGATAGATGGATAGATAGATACTTTATTGATCCCCAAGGGGAAATTCAAGGTCCCAGTAAGTTAAGACATCACACCCAACATACACTACAACTTCAACAGGATGATAAAATAACATAACAAATCCACATGACTAATAAGGACAGTAAAATATACTAAATCAAGGATCCACATGAATGTACTATGAGCATGAGGTGCTTCGCGCTTGCAGTGACAGGACAGGGACAAACCCTGTGTTTCAGTATACAGTGGTAGGTCTCTATGAGATGTGTGCCATGGTAGTGCATGGTAGTCCAACAGTGCAACAGTGCAGCAGTGCAGGGATAAAGTCTAGAGACCAGCATTAAATATGGCAATATAAGAGAAACATTTAAGCATAGTAACAGTTATAGTATAATTATGTACAATATAAGAGAAACATTTAAACATAGTAATATAAGAATTATAGCAGCAGTGCAAGGATAGGTTTGAAGTAATAGGGTATCAGCCATTGGTCAAGTATGAAGTTAGACCACAGTCCAGACTGGGGGATGGAGGGAGGGGTTGTGCATGTGGGCTAATATAGCAGTAAAACAGTGTAGACATAAGCAGTAACACAATGGGCCAGTGGACAGTCAACACAGCATTGTTATAGGAGGTCATGGAAGTGCAGAAGAGGGTATGGAGGGCTGATGTCAAAACATTATTTAGAAAAACTCATTCATGCATTTATCTCGAGGGTTAATTACTGCATGGGCTTTTTACAGGCCTTCCTAAAAAGACTAAACAGCTTCAGCTTCTTGTTTATAAATCAGTAAATGGAGCAGGACCTAAATATACCTATCAGACATGCTTCAACAGTACATACCTTCTCAACCTCTTAGGTCTCAGGAGAAAAACCTGTTAGTAAAACTATAGCCTGAGTATGGCTATGTCAGGCTAAGTAAAACCTACTGTTAGAACTAAACATGGGGAGTATGCAGTTCAGCTCTGGAACCAACTTTTGGATGACATCAAAAAGGCCTGTAGCCAGTTTTAAATCTAGACTTAAGATTAAACTGTTCTCAGATGCCTTCTGCTAACTGCACTAGGTTACAAATTCTGAATAAGCCCTTAAATGATTCTTGTGTCTTTTATTTTGTCTTTTTAATTGTTCTTTGTTTTTAAATGATTTTACCTTGTATGTTTTATGTTATTTATTTATTTATTTATTTTATTACAGTCTTTACCTTTTAAACTATTCTTTGACTATTGCCCTTCTATGCTTTTATTTGCTATTACTGTTTGCTTTTGTTTATGTAGACCTTTGTGTATGAAATGCACTATATAAATACTTGACTTGACTTAGTATGTTGTTCTGAGATAGGAAATCAGAAACATGCTTGAACACCATTTTTTCCAAAAACCTTTGACAAGAAAGGAAGAAGGGAGACAGGTCTACACAAAGCATTGTCCTTTTTAAAAGCTCATTTAATTGGGCACTAATCTGCTCTGAGACATACAGTAGGCTACAAGCCCTTTTGAAATGGGGATAGAAAAGCATTTTGTATATCACCTAGATGATAGTTGATAGTTAATGTACAGAGTTATTACGAATATTTAGTTGAATATCTTTTCCCAATTCAGGTAAAAGGGATGAAGGCAGTTACAAAGGCATGAGCAGTCTTTCTGGAATGATCTGTGAAGCCTGGCTCCAATCCAGGAGGATTGAGTCACCTTTAACTTGTAGAGCAATGAAATTTGGTTTATTCAATGATCAGGATTTGACTTTTATTCTTTGTTTTTGACTTTTATTTTTTGTTTTATTTTTCAACAAATGTAGATAGGCCTAGTTTACAACGGCACCGCATTAAGATTTTGTGCAAGTCCCTGGGTAGTAAGATAATAGAGTCCTAGAGCATTTCATTTTAGCTGATCCCCTGATTTGTTTGCCTTTTCCTCTTTTGGTCAACCCTTGTAAATGTGCCATGTGAAGAAATAGTCCATGGGCCAGGACCTAGAAAATCACATATCGGTATCACCTGAGGTGGCAAAATCTACCAATGATTTTTGTAATCCTCCATGCCTGAGGGACATTATTTGGTATGATAACCCTCTCTAAGTGGTAGCTTAGTTGTATTTTTCATAGCTTTTATACCTGCACACTGTGAATTATACAATACAAGCCTATGTACAGATGTGGGTGCCTCAAAGTCTGGAGGAAGGTGGGACATGTCTTAATCCATGTTATATCACATCTAGATGACATAGGCTTCTAGAAAATCTAAAATTTAGATGGATGATTTAGTTTTTCAAATTAAATAAAATCTACACATTTTCACCTATATAATACATTAATATATACATGCAAAAGGATGGAAAAGGGTGAATCAAGTCCAAACTCATGTTTTGTGACATCTAGAGAGTATGGGCTTTTAGAAAATATATAGATTAAATGGCTGAATAGGCATGTTTGGCTTTGATAGAGACCATAATGTCTTGGCTGCAAAAATGGTTCAACTTTAGGCTACAGTGGAATTTATAGGTGGATGTGCTCAAACGTCTAAAGACAAGATTAATGAGGACTCAAAAATATTTTTCTAATTTTCATCACTATCATCATATTCATCCAGACTGGCATTTATGTTCTCCTCATCTTCATCTTCCTCCATCTGATTGCTACAAGTTTGTAACCTACACAATTCCGTGCACTTTTTATTTGTTTGAAAGGCAGGAGCAGTCAGGAAGTTTGCAGGTCCGTACACATTTGCAGGCCAAGTTAGTTTCATCTTTGTCTATGTCTGAATCTTCCATACGTCCTGTAGCAGGATCTATGGTAATGGCCTTCTGCTGCTACTAAGTCACGACTGGCTATGGATAGTACTCTTTTGTTACCTTTCCTGACGGCTGCTCTTCTGATTTTGTCATCAGCTCTTAACTCTTTGCATTTTGTTAGACTCTCTTTTGTCCTTTGACATTTCAAATACTTGCTACATTTGTCCCAAAATACAGGTGCTGGTCATATAATTAGAATATCATGAAAAAGTTTATTTATTTCAGTAATTCCGTTCAAAAAGTGAAACTTGTATAATGTATACATTCATTCCACACATACTGATATTTTTCAAGTGTTTATTTCTTTTAATTTTGATGATTATAACTGACAACTAATGAAAACCCCAAATTCAGTCTCTCAGAAAATTTTAATATTGTGAAAAGGTTAATTAACTCAAAACACCTGCAAAGGCATTTACATGGTCTCTCAGTCTAGTTCTGTAGGCTACACAATCATAGGGAAGACAGCTGACTTGACAGTTGTCCAAAAGACTTCCTTGTGTCAAGCCACTCTTGAACAAGAGACAGCATCAGAAGCGTCTCGTCTGGGCTAAAGACAAAAAGGACTGGACTGCTGCTGAGTGGTCCAAAGTTATGTTCTCTGATGAGAGTAAATTTTGCATTTCCTTTCGAAATCAAAGTCCCAGAGTCTGGAGGAAGAGGGGAGAGGCACAGAATCCATGTTGCTTGAAGTCCAGTGTAAAGTTTCCACAGTCAGTGATGGTTTGGGGTGCCATGTCATCTGCTGGTGTTGGTCCATTGTGTTTTCTGAGGTCCAAGGTCAACGCAGCCGTCTACCAGGAAGTTTTAGAGCACTTTATGCTTGCTTCATGCTGACCTGCTTTTTGGAGATGCAGATTTCATTTTCCAACAGGACTTGGCACCTGCACACAGTGCCAAAGCTACCTGGTTAAAGGACCATGGTATCCCTGTTCTTAATTGTCCAGCAAACTCGTCTGACCTTAACTCTATGGGGTATTGTGAAGAGGAAGATGTGATACGCCATACCCAACAATGCAGAAAAGCTGAAGGCCACTATCAGAGCAACCTGGGCTCTCATAACACCTGAGCAGTGCCACAGACTGATCGACTCCATGCCACGCTGCATTGTAATTCAGGCAAAATGTATTGAGTGCTGTATGCTCATACTTTTCATGTTCATATTTTTCAGTTGGCCATTTGGAATTACTGACATGATTGAACTTTTTGATGATATTCTAATTATATGACCAACACCTGTATACATTTGGCCTCATAAACTCTTAAAGTAGTTGGACCTTCCCTTGCAGATTTTATTAGGTCTTTTGCAAGGATCTTGTCAAGCAGTTTCTTCATAGTAAAGATGCTACAGCATTTTCTGTAATACAATATGATATTCTACCCTCGGGGAGACATTTAGCAAGATCAAGAATGGGGCGATAGGCTCTTATTTCAGCTGCTCCCAGTAGTGTGTTCCATGACTTTATGTAGGTGCCACAAGGTTTATCATCTGAACAATGTATTAAACACTCCCCCTGAATACCACTACTTCCTTCTGCCATGCTTCTCTATTCTGGGATGTACAACAATTTGAAAGCAACAGAGATATATCAGGAATGATGTGCTAAAATGAGGCCTTTTCCTACTTAGCAACAGTGTATGTGACTGTGTGTGTGAGAGAGAGAGACAGAGGGAATATATGAAGTGTGTGTGAGTGTGTGAGAGAGTGTGTGTGTATGTGAGGGAGAGAACATGTTTGTGTATGTGTGTATGTGAGGAAGAGAGTGAGAGTGTAGTGGCTTGAGCTGTGGCTTGACTGTGCATCATCAGTATTCTGCCACTCAAAATTCCAAATTCAAATACAGTAAATTCAGTTAGCCTACCAACTGAAGCTGCTCTCTCACACATAGGCTACATCTCTGTATATTATTTTTGTCCTTTCTTTTGTTCACACACAAATTGGGGAAGTACAGTTTACAGCAGACATCATTGCTTGATAATGATGTTAGAACCTTACTTGGGCCGGTAGGGTTATTATATCTAGTCTTTCACAAGTAGCCTAGTCATTGGTCATATCTTTACTCATTCTCACACATCTGAATCATAACACAAATAAAAATAAACAGGACTCACCTTGTAATCTGTTTTTGACACTACAGCCATGTTGTTCTGTAGCCTAACTAAACTGCTTCCATCCACATACATGGTAGCCTGGGTGCCATACCGAACTTAGTCCCGCCCACAACATTTGAGGTCGGGAAGTTCGGTCTGGCATTGCTCCATTGTGGAGCAAGTATGCTCGCCCTAGATCGGGCAGACCAATCAAATCGGGCTTTACGATGATGGACAGGTGAGCAACAGCGCCTGGTCTATCACGTCATATGAGCACGCTTAGATTAGGCTTATGTTTGAAACAAAAACGGTGGCTAGAAGGATACATGGCTTTTAAGACCCCATATGGAAAATGCATATTATTTAATGAGGTTTTATCACTGAAAACGATTATTTCTGAAAACTTTGGCCAAAGTTGAGATGTGGGAAAACTCGTAGTTTCACTTTCATCAAGGAAAAACAGCGCTGTTGCATAGACCTCTCCAGAATAAGTCCCGCCTCCGTAACCTCCGTATCCATCCAACTTCCGGTCGTGAAATGTCAATGGGAAATAACATGGCGTTTCGAAAGATCGTACCTGTCAAACTCTGTAGGTGACAAAGTAGAAAAATTTGATTGGCCTACACACTTCTGCCATCTAGTTTCCACTGGATTTTTTGATTGTCCACCTGACCACCTGTTCGAGGGATTTGCGACAGCCTTTCCGAGCTGTTCAACATGTTTGTAGCATATCAGTGTTCAATAAAATTATTTTTAAAAACAGAGGGGATATAGGCTATCAGTTTTTTCCTAATAGCCTACCCTACTACGTATCTATTAGATTTCGCTAATGAGTGTTGTAGGCTAGGAGTTATTGACGGCACTAACTTTTACAAAAGACCAGAAAACAATGAGGCATTTGTGGAGAAGGATGGTTCGTGTGTTTTCTTACACCTCACGGTAAGCTATTTCGTTGCTCTGATTGGTTAGGTCTATCCAATTGAGTGCAGAGGCATTCCCCCCCTGTATCGGTTGAAACACGCCCCATAATTATGTCCCAATGGAGCAGTATCAGACTCATATTCTGACTAGAATTGAGTATGACTACGTCAGGCTAACATACTGGCCCTGTGACCCTGCAAACACCAACACCAGTATTGCCAGATTGGGGTGAGTGATTTCCGCCCAATTACGCTCAAGCGAAGTCAAAAGAAGCCCAATTGGGCGGGCATCTGCCCAACCTGGCAACACTGACCAACACACTCTAAAGTTGGCAGTTTATATTTGTACTGTAGAATGTTCAGAAAACAAATCTAGTTCCAGACTAATTGAAAAAACAGAATTTAGGCCCAATAGTTATGCAAGATCTACATGCATTCTCTTTAAAATTTAAATATCATGGCATCTCCGATCATAGTTCTGGTATCATTAAGGAAAACAGATTTATTACCCTAAAATATATTTTAAGTCTATATATTCTAGATGTGATATAATGTGCATTGAGACATCTCCCAACTTCCTCCATACCACTATACCTTAGTTCTGTAATGTATTTTCCATTACATTGAAATGCATCATTTTCAATGGACAGCTATTAGTTATGGGTCTAAAATAGCTGTGTAAAGTGTATTCAGCTATCTAACCCATACATTTTCTAAAAGCCCATACTCTCTAGATGTGATATAGCAAGAGTTTGGATTTGACCCACCCACTTTTAGTCTTTAGCCTCTATCTAATCCTATATTATATAGGTGAAGAAGTGTATGACTGATACATTTTAGCCTATGTAATTCATGGAAAGCTAAATTATCCATCTAAACTGTATATTTTCTAAAAGCCTATGCCATCTACATATGATATAACATAGATCAAAACATATCGTATCATCCCACACACTTGCATACATCTATACCTACAGATAGGCATGTATTGTGAATTGTACTGGGTATGGGTATAAAAGCCAGTAAAAATACAACTAAGCTACCACTTAGAAAAGGTTATCATACCAAAACATATCTCTCAGACATAGAGGATTACGAAAATCATTGCTAGATTTTGCCAACTTTGATGATACCAACTTCTGCTCTGGCCCATGGACTAAAAGTGGCATGTTTTTTGTTATAAATTAAAAAATTGGTGGCGCCACCAGATGACGTAAAAACAGCAGTCATAAACTCTGACGTCACTTTTTTGGGAACGGTGCGACCGTCCCATCTGGAGGCAGCTAGTAAGGGAACTGTAGTATGCAGAAGATGCTGTCCATCATATCCAACGTTTTGCGGGGAACCGCCAGCAAGAATGTACGTTTTCTTTGTGTTTATGGTTATTTTTGTCAGATGCAACAGTAGCCTCCACTTTAACCCTATGTGTAAAATGAATGTTTTGACAATTTGGAGAAGAGCGTAACATATCAACAGCCACTGACCTTGTCAGCTAGCAAGCTAGTTAGCTAATGCTTTGGCTAGCGCTACTTTTCAAGGATCTTAACGTTTTACTAAAATAGGTAGCATGTTGGCATGCTGTGGGTATTGCTTTGGTGTTGAATTCGAATAGAATTGGTATAAACTGGGCTGTTGTTATATATGCGTTGGCCTGGGAGATACCCTGTATCTATGGTCATGCTAACGTCCTGTATCACTTTCATGGTCGTCCTGTGAAGTGTCACAGGAAAGGCATCTTAGCCTGAGCTTAGACTAGCATAGCAGCTAACTTCAGGTTACGGCTCATTAGACTGTTTAACGATTAACGTTAGTTAACTTTATGTTTGACACTGCCCAATGTCGACGTTTTAATCTGAATTAAAACGAATGTACTTAATATGCTTAAGTGGTGAGCTAATTTCACAACGTCCAGTAGCACGCCATTCTAGGCTAGCGTGACCTAGCTTGAACTGTAACGTTATTGCCTGCAGTGTCTGTAGCTTATATATAATGGTCTGTAGTATAGTATAACGAATTCTGTTGTGATCTAGGGCCTAACTTAAAAGTATCCTTGATCTATTAGACTTCTTATTTTTCATCTTACGGAAAGCATGAATATTAGCTTGCGAGTCAAAGTCCGTGGTGCAGGCCATGTAACCTCAAAGGTAAAGGTTTTTCTCAGAGCTCATCTAACCGTATGAAATTATGTTTGCAAAAAATGGGTATGTATTCGAAGGTTTCGTATCAAAATGACGCCAACGTTAAACATTTTTCACAGTCCCATGTACACAGAAGTCGGCTGAAGTTCTTCATATGCACTAAATTCCCTAAGTCCAGATATTCTTGCATTAGGACAGGTTGCAAATTAACAAGTTCTGGTCATGTAATGTAATGGCTGTGCATCTGATGGGTCAGAACTTAGTTGTAGTAGCCCATGCAATCAGGTCAGTTCAGATACCCACTTAGCTGTTCTGTGGGAACATGCTTTTTTAGAACCAGTTTTTGTTATTACTATGTGACATTGAGCTCAGCTGTTGCTTCTTGTCTGTGTGGTTTACAGAAAACAACAGTTTGGTAACAGTAAAGGGCAGTAACCGGCATTAGTGTTGTGTGAGCGCTGCCTGCCTGGTGTCAACAAAGAGAAGAGGGCAAGACATTGTGTAGACACAGGGTTCATGGCACACCTGAACTATCCTGCTCATAGCATGGAGTTTGTCTCTGCATTTGTGAATTTAATCTTTTTTTACAAACAAGCTTCAAAATGCACAGCGAGAGGCTAGTTTATTGTGTAACTATACGGTGAAAAGATAAACTTGTTTGTTTTCTGGATACATTCCCATTTTTTTAGGCCATTAATCCACACAGTGCAGAAAATTCAATTGATCATGTCATAAAAATACTTAAAGGTGCTAATTTTATTTAGCCTGAATGCTGACACAGCTGATTTCAATAACCACTATCAGTAATGTGATTTGTGGCCCCCCCAAAAAACCTACTGTAGATCACATAATATTGCCATATTCATTCTAATACTAGTCAGTTTGACTGCCATTTGTTGCGGCACTATTTAATGAGGCTATACTGTGTTTTATTTCAAAATACTTTGTTTCAAATTATATATAATTGACTTAGTTTTACAGATAAGCTGTGACTTTAATTACAACTGAAATAGTAAAGAATGCTGTGGTAGCTATGGTCATTAAACCTTGTCAAGCTAATTTAAGGTCAAATTGATCTTCCATACTCGATTTTAGCCTAAATTAATCACTGGTGTTATACGACATTGTACTATTCCTTGTGATATTGCAATGAAAATTGGGAACTACTGTGATTTTTTAAAAAAATATATATTTTTAATCTAGGTTGGCAGGCTTGCTAATTGCTAACCATTGTACGCGTATTGAACGGTTTCCCATCTCTCACATCTCCTTTCTCTCCCTCTCTGTCTTTTTTGGCTGCCTACTAAAAGGGAGCCGAGGTGGCCTCAGAGGTAAGGAGCTACTTAGCTAGTCAGCTAGCTTGGCCATCAGCTGAGGCACTCTAGTGCTGTTTGGGGTGTACTGCTAAGGCTAAGCTGCTAAGGCTAATCTCGCTTTGAAGAGGTTAAGTGACTGAAGCTCTCATGCATCACAGCAAAGTGTAACATAACGCTTTCTTTATCTTAAACCTGTACTTCTGCTCTTTCATACATTGTTTTCTTATTCACACAATTTTCATGGTCTCATCTACACCCATTTTTATTGTTTTTTTTTTTTTTTTACCGTCGCCACCCCTTGTCCTTCATCATCTGGCCTTTGCTCTCCTTCTCTGGCTCTACTTTTATATTTTCTTAGGTAACTACCAGGGATGTAATTTTATACAGAAGTCACGATACGGTTCACACCACTTTGTGGCCATCAAATTTTGCTAAAAAGCTCACTACAGCAAAAGCAACAAAAAAAAAGGAAATCAAGCAAAAAGTATTTTGATCAGACCGTACAGTTTTGACAGATTCCATTCACCTTGAGCTATGCTTAACATGGCATATTGCTAATTTGCTAATGGCTTGCAGCTCAAAGGAAAATGTTGGGACACAACAGTTTTGTACATGGTTTTAAAGTCACGGTCTGGTTCAGTTATGGGAAAAAATGCCCCTGTGTACATGTTACTGTATTCAGTTCATTGAAGGCATGGTACGGTATGGTGCTGTAGGGTGCAGTATGGTGCAATACGGTGAGGTAGGGTGCGGTAAGGTGCTGCATGCTATGGTATGGTATGGTATGGTATGGTATGGTATGGTACGATACAGTACAGTATGGTGATGTAGGGTGCAGTTTGGTGTACGGTGCAGTATTGTGCTGTACGGTGCGGTATGATGCTATAGATATAGCTCTTGATGATGCACCCATAAAATCAGAGTTGGCGTACTTATAAAACGTTGGTTAACACTGTCGGTCGTTCAGATATTTCAAGTTGTCTGTGTGCACACCCCTAGTTAGTACAGTGCCACCTGGAGTCTCATTAGTGGTGGTTCAAGCCCACGGGTTTGAGGTTCTTTTTCCTCCTTCATTGAGTCAGTCGGGACTGTACGGTTCTGTGGTTTGGACGCCATGTTGGAGTTACTTCCTGAGCTTTCAGTGATGTATCACTTTTCAATCTTTTCCCCTTCGTCTAGTACTCCACTCGGAGAGCCATCCTACAGCTGCTGGCCAATCAGGGCGAACTTGCTGACATCACTTCCCCCCCACCAGAGCCCGTCCAGTGCAAAGTCCAGTCACACCCTGAACACAACACACATTCCCACACACACTCCTCCACACCTGCCGATGCTCGCCTTACCTCTTTGCATCCCGACTCCCTCCGTGGAGGTGACCGACTCCAGCCTTGCCCTCGAGAGCATTCCTTGCCCTCCTCCCCTGGTTACATACCCATTCTCCGTGGGGCTGATGAAGTCAGGCTAAATGATGCACCCTCTGCTGAACCCAGCTTTGAAACCGAGGGTGTCCCTCTTGGCCCCCTTTCCTCAGAGTCTATCACCCAGGAACCTTCTGCAGGTGCCCAAACCTCACCAGCCCCTCCTGCTGTCTGCTCAGGTCCTTTCCCAGTTCCTGTAGAATTTGCCGCTGAACGTTCAAAGACACTACAAACAGCCTCCAAGCCTGATCTGGTATCACCAGACCAGCTAGAGTCAGACCAAATCCTCATTCAGTCATGCATGGAACCTGAGCTTAGTCTAACTAAGCTAACAGATCTACAAACAAATGTACATGATATTATAAAAGAACAGGCTTCACCTGAAGTAGGGTTGGATCTAGCCTCACTTCAGAAATCTGTAGAGGAAAACTCGACTGTAACAATGCCCACACTAACAGAGGAAGAAGTGGACCGCCATCTCAGTAAAACAACAGAAGCAGACTTGGAGCTAATTTTACCTCAAGCAGACTCTACCAAATGCACACAAACAGAATTGAGTTTAGGTATGAGTCACAATGAACAAGCGCCCGAAGCCAGAAATCTCAACCTCGCCTTAAACCCAACCCCATCCCAACTCGAAACATCCGCAGACCTAACCTTCCCCAAACTTTCACAGGAAGTGCCCTCCCCCTCAGACTCTCTCCTCCCGCACTCTACAGCGCCCCCTGCCCCCATACCTGCACACTCTGACTCAGCAGCGCCCCCTGCCCCCATACCTGCACACTCTGACTCAGCAGCGCCCCCTGCCCCCATATCTGCACACTCTGACTCAGCAGCGCCCCCTGCCCCCATATCTGCACACTCTGACTCAGCAGCGCCCCCTGCCCCCATACCTGCACACTCTGACTCTGCCGACCTGCAGCCACACCAGAACCCAGGCACCAGTCCTGGTGGCAGCACCGAAGAGACTCTAGGACCACAGCTTGCTGTGAGTACCTGCACTCTCTTCTGTCTTGCCTGCTGTGCTAACCAGCTCTCACACAAACTCATCTCAAACTCTGCAAACGGCTCACACATGAACCAACCTTAAACTTTGGGCACTATGCCAACGAACCCTGGTAGTCCCTCGACACACTATCCCAGAGTGGTGCTATTCTTGCAGCTGGTCCAGCAGCATGTGTTAGCCAGTAGCTAGTGTGAACTACCTGTAATTGAGCACCAGCAGCAGATGTTTGAGAAAAACTCTGGCAATATTTCACATAGATCTCAAATAGATTTCTCGAGGTCACCAAGTCCTGTTGGCATGGAAAAAACAACAGCTAGAGCTGCCAGACAGCTACAGTGTTACACTCTGGGGGCATGATTTAAAAAAAAACCCGGAAGGACCAAGGCTGTCTAGTTTTTCCTGGCAGACAATGTACGGACGTTGGTAGGGATGTGATAGTTGTGGAGTGTAAACTTTTTCCCAGGGATGAGATGGTGAATGTGCTGATTTTATAAGAAAGGGAAGTCCCTGAGTGAGTCCCCAATGATCTCCTGCTCCATGTAATGTCACTGGTCTGGTTGAGTTTTGGGATTGGTTAGGGTGGAAGTGGTGGGTAGGAGGCAGAGACTGCCTGCCTGCTGGTTCAGAAAGAACGGACAGGAAATGGCCTCACCCACATATGCATGCAAATACATCCCATTTTTTAGATTTGCCAATGCTTGGTTTTTAGATTGTCCTAATGCTACCACAGAGAGGACTTAGGTTTGTCGCTGTTGCATCTGCCTTGCTCTTCAGAACACAAACGGCAATGAAAGAAGAATGAAGAGTAACACAGTGATATGCTAACAATTGCTAATTAATGTATAATAATGCAATCAGTAGATAAGTTATAATTAGTATAATGGTTATGGAATTGTGATTAAGCTTTTGATTAAAATGTGTAGTTTGCCAAAGAACATTCCCACAATCTACTGAGCTGAGTGTGTGTGTGTGTGCGTGTATGCGATTGTATAGGGAGGTGAACTGATGTATGTGTGTATGCGAGTGTGTGTACGAGTGTATTGGGAGGTGAACTGGTGTGTGTGTGTGTGTGTGTACAAGTGCATTGGGAGGTAAACTGGTGTGTGTGTGTGTGTACGAGTGTGTAGGGAGGTGAACTGGTGTGTGTGTGTGTGTGTGTGTGTGCATTGGGAGGTAAACTTGTGTGTGTGTGTGTGTGTGTGTGTACGAGTGTGTAGGGAGGTGAACTGATGTCTGTTGGTGTTCTTTTACAGGGCGCTCGGGTGGTGCTCTCCTCTAGGGGCTACGCAGACTTCACCCCGCAGGCATCCTTCGACATCAAGGTGAGTGACACCTGTTCGTCAGTCTGTCGAACGTGTGACCTGTGTGAGACTCACGTTTTTACAGTGCTACATACTGTATATGTAGCACATGCGACAAAAATCAGTCTGTTATGGATGCTTTACCAGCTTAGCACCAGTGACCCCTTATTTAAAATGCTTTCTAGAGATTAGCCTACACATGACGTGTTTATAACTTGCATACAGGTGCTACAGTTTTTGTGGATTGTGCTACAAAACTATCAACCTCTGTAGCACCTGTGCTATGAACAAAAAGAGTTAACGTACAGCCCTGCTCTGTGCTGATTGTTGTTGTTATTTGTAGAAGTGTGACCTGCATAAGCTGGAGGAAGGCCCGCCCACGGTGGCAGTGCTGACGAGGGAGGAGGGTCTGCAGTACTACAGGACCATGCAGACGATGCGGCGCATGGAGCTCAAGGCTGACCAGCTCTACAAGCAGAAGATCATCCGCGGCTTCTGCCATCTCTATGATGGACAGGCACGTATACACACACACACACACACACACACACACACACACACACACACACACACACACACACACACACACACATACTTATGGGTGCATTTCCACGTTCCACCATTTATATGCATGCTCGTATACCTATGTTCATACACTGACTTGTGTAATATGGTGTGTAGGAGGCCTGTGCAGTTGGCATTGAAGGGGGCATCACACTGTCGGACCACCTCATCACTGCCTACCGTGCCCACGGATACACAATGACACGCGGCGGCACCGTCAGAGAAATCCTGGCCGAGCTGACTGGTGAGAAATGCTGGGAATCAGGGGGGGAGGGGTGTCCGGGACACTGTAGATAAATTGCTGAAAGTATGTGTGTGTGTTTGGGGGGTGTGTGTATGTGTGTACTGATGTAGTAGCTGTGTGTGTGTGTGTGTATGTGTGTCCGTCCAGGATGTTAGGTGAGAATTGCTAAGGAAAAGGATGTAGTGTGTGTCTATGTGTGTTCTTAAGCAGTGTGTGTGTGTACTTATGTGTGAGTGTGTGTGTGTACTTATGGTGAGTGTGTGTGTACTTATGCAGTAGTTGAGTGTTTGTGTGTGTGTGTGTGTCCAGGTCGTCGGGGAGGAATCCAAAAAGGAAAGGGCGGGTCCATGCACATGTACACTAAGCACTTCTACGGGGGAAATGGAATCGTGGGAGCTCAGGTGAGTCATGTGACCTCATCCAGCTCAGCTCTCCGCGGTTCTGTTTGCTTGCTAAAAAAATACCCGTTAGCTTTGATGCTTCTTCATTTATCTTTTTGCACCGGTATCAGAATAAGGAAAATATCACCAGATATTTCACCTTTTTATAAATATATATAAAAAGGAATACATAAGAACTGTGGGTGGCAGGTTTAGGCTCTAAACTAGGGTTATCAATCTGTTACTGTGTGTTTTAATCTAGGCCTGTGTTTGCGTCTCTCTCTCTCTCGCTCTCTCTTTCTCTCTCCTCTGTGTGTTTTGTGTGGGTGGTACAGGTCCCTCTAGGTGCAGGTGTTGCCTTGGCCTGTAAATACCTGGACAAGAACCAGGTTTGCGTCAGTCTCTATGGTGACGGAGCTGCAAATCAGGTGAGGGTTTCAGGTTGAAGGTGACTTTTGATTAAATACATGTCATATCATACACATGAAGTCTTTCAGAGCCTCCTATGCTAGCTCTCTTTACTAGCCTAACAGAGCTTCCTTTGCTAGCTTCTAGTTCTGATTGTTGAATGGTTGTAGACTGATAAACTGATGTGTTTATATGAGGTGTTTATAATCATAATAGACTGTTTATATAGAGGTGTACTCACAAATGTTAACACTGTATCCTAACACACTCTATCTGCTGACCGCTCCAGGGGCAGATCTTTGAGACGTACAACATGGCGGCCCTGTGGAAGCTGCCCTGCATCTTCATCTGCGAGAACAACAAGTACGGCATGGGCACTGCAGTGGAGCGCGCCGCTGCCAGCACCGACTACTACAAGAGAGGAGACTTCATCCCAGGCATACGGGTAGGGTGATGTGTGTGATGTGTGTGTGTGTGTGTGTGCATACACACACACACACACACACACATATAGATAGATAGATAGATAGATAGATAGATAGATACCATATATATATACACACACACACACACACAGTTTCTGTCGGAAACTCATGGGTGATGATGGTCTCTCTCTCACACACACACACCATCTCACACACACATATAGTACACTTGTGTAGTAAAATTGTGACCCTGTAGTGTAATCGCGTAGTAACATTGTAACCCTGTAGTGTAATCATGTAGTAACATTGTTACCCTGTGTGTGTACGCATATAGGTGGATGGCATGGATGTCCTGTGTGTGAGGGAGGCTACCAAGTTCGCAGCTGATTATTGCCGCTCTGGAAAGGTTTGTGCGATTATGCGTGTGTGTGTTTGTCTTGTATGTGTCTTGAGCACCTTATGTGTTTATGTATTAATAGTAGGGGTGTAAAGATTAACCGATACGTATCGGTATCCGTTTTTAACGTGTAAGATACGGCTACATCGATATATGAAGCCCCGTATCGGAATAAAACTGAAATGACTGAAAACTGAACTGAAAAGGCCAAGATTGTCTTAAGCACCGTTTTATTTTATTTCGGTATTGTCTTACCTCAACAATAGGCTACAGCTCCTTGAAAACAATCAGATATAACTCTATAAAATCTATAAAGTCTATAAAAATGTATTTTATGTTGTATCTGGCTGCTTTGTTTGGCTGAAATGTAGACTATTCTTTTTTCATTTCAATACAATATATGATACAAACCTCAGTTTAGATAATCATATTCACACATTTGTTTTTGCCTAATTGACATGACCATGATCATTTATAATATAAAATGAATGTGCACCTTAAGCAAATGATAAAAAATCTTTCAGAATGCTTTCCATTCTTCAACTGCATCGAACTGCATCGAATCGAATCACATCGAATCGTACTGAATCGTTTTTTATGAACATGTATCAAATCGTGCCCATGTATCTAGATGTGCATCGTATCGTCTTTTACATGAGAGATTCACACCCCTAATTAATAGTATATCTATGTCTTCAATGTGTACGTACACATTATGTGTTTACATATTAATAGTATCTATGTCAGATTATATATATTTTCTCAATATATATATATATATATATATTGAGAAACAATAAATGTTTTCACCTTGTGTGTTTTTAAGTGATTAGAAATTGTTTTGTAATTTGAAAACCAGGGTCCTATGCTGATGGAACTGCAGACATACCGTTACCATGGACACAGTATGAGTGACCCTGGAGTCAGGTGAGTGTCCATGGTGATTACGTAGCAGAGGTGGCGATAGGCAGATTTCAGCACATCTCAGATCAATAGATCAGATTTCATCATTGTCATGTCACAGATCGATAGATCAGATTTCATCACGGTCATGTCACAGATTGATGGATCAGATTTCATCATGATCACAACACAGCTTGATGGATCAGGTTTCTTTATGGTTATCGCATATTAGAGGGAGATGGATGAGAATTATTTTGAAATGTAGAAATCAATATTTTGGCTGTTTTTTTTTTTTTTTGTTGATCTCCTGATTTTTATCGACATGTGTAAGATTAGATTTGAACAGGTGCAGTGGTTGATGCATAGTAATACTGAGAGAAAATATTGAAGTTATTTTGTGTGTGTGTGTGTGTGTGTGTGTGTACTCATCAGCTACCGGACACGAGAGGAAATCCAGGAGGTGCGTAGTAAGAGTGACCCTATCTCCCTGCTAAAGGATCGCATGCTTCAGAACAACATGGCCACCGTGGAGGAGCTCAAGGTAAAACACACGCTCTGTCTCTCTCTCTCACACACACATACAGTACACTTGTGTAGTAACATTGTAACCCTGTAGTGTAATCGCGAGTAACATTGTTACCATCTGTGTGTGTGTGTGTGTGTGTGTGTGTGTGTGTGTGTGTGTGTGTGTGTGTGTGTGTGTGTGTTGCTCTGCAGGAAATTGACGTGGAGGTGCGTAAGGAGATTGAGGATGCAGCTCAGTTCGCCACCACTGACCCCGAGCCCCCACTGGAGGACCTCTGCAACCACATCTACTCCAGCGAGCCGCCCATCGATGTGCGCGGCACCAACCCGTGGAGCAAGCTGAAGTCCCACAGCTAAACAGGAGGAAGAGGAGGAGGGGGGGGGGTACATGTGAACAGAAGAGAAGGGGAGGGGAGACGAGAGGAGAGAGGGAAGGGGGATGAGAGTGGGGAAGACAAACTCATCAGAAGTTTAACCTTTTTAAAAGCCCAGTTTCTTTAACTTTAAAAGCCCAGTTTCGTTAGCTGGGCTCCAGAGTCTAAATAAATACATCTTATTTTTCTGGGTTACAAGTCTGAACAAACTTCCTCAGCTCCAGGGACAGAGAGAGAGAGAGGGGGGGGGAGGGGGGAATGGAGAGACGTCTGCTTGTCAGGGGAGGTAGAGAGGGAAGTCATATCAGCATACACTCACAGAGAGGGAAGAACACTTTGCCTTTTCTTTTAACCAGTTTAATCTTTCATCAAGCCTTCTTTCATGCAGCTTTCCGAGGAAGGCAGGAGAGGAAAGGAAACAGATCTCTGCCTTTTCTTAATATTGTTGCTTAGGTCAAATATAATCATTGCTATTAAAAACTGGAACATTATTAACCTTGATCTCTTTCAGAGGCCTAATGTTAGCTCAGAACCACTCAGAAGCGCTCAGAGGCATTTGGGGGCGGGGCCCTTGGGGTCTCTACACTCGACAGCGTGAGACGGGGGCCTCGTGTTAACATCGAATTTCGCCGAAGGCTTGTCCGACGCTATACAGACATTCGTGAAAGACCTCTTTTAAAAAAACAAAATAACGCACAAAACCTTCTGGTACTTCTGGTGGCTCCTACAACACTTTGGTCTTTTTGTAACATTTCTGTGCTCTTAGTCGCACTCCTCCGATGCCAACTGTCTTTGTGAGTGTGTGTGTTTGTGGGTGCCCATGCATGCATGCACACACACAGACACACAGAGCCTGATTCTTACACTTTAGCCTTCTCTCACAAAAACACTCTTGAATTATTGCACTCCATTGAAAGTACTTTGATGCGTTACTGTCGTCTTCAGATGTGGTACACACCTTTTACTTTCTGTCGGAAACTCATGAGTGACAATGGTCCTTACCAGAGACCGCCACCTTTCAGTCAGTGACAAAAAAGGGATTTCTGCATCACTGTTGATCAGAGACTATCAGCTATAAGACCTCAGTTAGGAATGGTGAAAAGGGAAAAAGGAAAATGTTAACCTTTCTGGAAAGAGCATTTCATCTTGCCAAACTTTTAACACCGTTAATTACACAGTTGCTTGTATTCATATCGGCACGTCGTGTGTGTAGTTCCTGAAGCCAAGGCCGTCTCATCTCCACACCAGCTGCTGCTGCTGCTGTAGTTAGGGCCTGTTCAGGACCAGGAGCCCAGAGCCTGTGTGGTGGATGGGCTTCCCAGTCTGAAGCCGCCGACCTCGATCACGGAAACGGAGGCGTGATCAGCCCCGAGGGACCCTGGGGGGGTGGGGCTGTCAGGGCAACTCTGCTGGGTAGTCTGTAGAGACCAGACAGGTTTGTAGTGCAGGGTAACATGTTCACCTCTGTATTGCAGCAGAACTACTACTGGTCACGCTCTGGCTGCAACGGCAGGGCCTTATGTGGCGATATTAGTGATTGTAGCAATATTGATGATGCAGTAAAGAAATCCACAGCGGAACTTGAGTATGAGACCTTTGTGTCACTCCTCTGCCAAACATTTTTTCTGTTTTATGGAGAAAGTACAGATTTAGGTAAAGCACCAGATACAACCATAAAACAGATTAAATGCTACACAACACCTACAAAAGACATTATTATTATTATTATTTTTTCATTTTAGTTGCAGTTTTTTAAAATTTCAGAACGCACAAACTTAGTCTTGCTATTCTGCTGTCTTCTCAAAGTCTCTCTACCTCTCATGTTCAGCAGTCACTGTCTGTGTTGTATTTATTGGGAGATTGTTTTTCTTTGTTACATTAAAAGAGATGAAATACCCTACTGTCTTTAAGCCTGTATTTTTATGTTCAACACTGTGATTGAATTTAGTAGGAATGGTATAAACGACTGGCCACTGTAAATGTTATATACATCCCAGATAAGTACATTTAAATGGGCTCTTATTGGTAGTAGCAGTAATCATGTCGCCCTCCGAATTGGGGAAGTAGGCCTACTGTAGGTCTGTCTGTTCAATCCATAGACAGTAGTAGCAGAGCCCGTTTATTATTAGACATTCTTTGGTAGTAGGTTGGTTCGATCGAAGATGTCGCCATCTAGAGGATATCGAACGACCTGACGCACGGGTTAACATTTCTGTACGTCACGACGCAAATTTGACATGAATACCGGAAGCCCGTGATTGCACCAGACAAATCGACCTAAGAAAAGTTATCATAGTTAAATGCGTTCATATTTATAATATATAATATACCGACTTTACGCGGAACGTAACTTTATGTGTTGGGTCGCCACGGGTTTGTGTTCGGAAGGACGTTTTGTATGCATATATTACTTCTCGCAAACTTTGCCCCCTGACTATCGTTACATCGTGGCTTTTTTTTAGTTGTGGCAAACTTAAAGTTGAACTCAAACTCATTAACTCGACTATATCAGGTCTGGCACTTTATAAAGTCCCTTAGAACAGTAACATGCCATTGGCACAGTTTCCAGATCCGTTTCAGAAGTTACCCTTAAGCAATGACACAGAGGTAAGTGATTATTGCACTTCAAATCAGTAGCAACGTTGATCATGTTGAAGTCGTGTTACAACGAATAGGCTATAGCCTATCTTTTTTTTTCAGTTCACTGCAAAGAATCGACAACATTTTATTCAACAATGACAACAACTTGACACTATACATACATTCTGCGTCTTTATGAAGTCAGAGAAAACTAACTAACTATTTGTGGTAACGCACGGTAGCTGGTTTGCAAGTGTTGTCAACTTCAAAACTGCTGTTGTGTGTTGATTCGTGTGTAACAACAATTATCTGATTAACGTGTGCAAGTACTTAATGTATTAGCTGTCATTTCCGATCAATCTATGTGTTTTCGAACACATAGACACATTTCCGAATATCTATCTGTTATCTTGTGACTGTCCTATGGGGACGGGTGGAAGTCGGCTGAATAGTTGGCTTGACCAGGCTTGCCCTAGTGGTATATCTACATAACAGTTTGAACTCACAAATGTAAAACACTTTATAATTTTGTATAATTTTTACTCTACCACGTTTTTTTTAATAGACAGATACATATTTGACTTAGGGCTGTCAAAATAACTGATTAATTTTGATTAATTTGAGAAAAAAAATAACTGATTGAAAAAAAAATAGCCCCGATTAATCGATTCCGTATGACCTTTGACCCCGAGCCGTAGTCAGTATTAGATTGTAAAATGAAGGAGAGAGAAGAACTTGTGCTGCCTAGATCATAGATTGGTACATTTACTTTAAGAAAACGGCCTGATGGTCTTGATAAAAATAAAGTGTTGAATAAAATAAAGTCCTCTGCAATGTCTACAGCAAGGAATTTGCATTGCACCGGAGTTCGTCAACTCTAAAGTCGCACATCAATGCAATTGGGCTAACATTGAGGGGAGTGTTAATTTAAGTGTTATTTTCATTGTGTCCCCTAGGTTATATCTGTGGCCTGAAATGCCTTTTATGTGAAAAAAAAACTTCTTCCTGAAGCACTTTTGAATTTATTTCCAGGTCATATCATAGATTATTATGGCTATTATTTGAACAGTGTAAATAATAATAAAAGAGTTTTTGAACTTTAATGTCACTTATGTTGATTATTCAATTTGAATTTAAATATTTAAAATACTTTCACAGCAAAAATGATATCCGATTCATTTAGATTAATTAATCACAGAGTATGTAATTAATTCGATTACATTTTTTAATCGATTGAAAGCCCTAATTTGACTGAATAGGCAAAAATATTTCCCCTCCTGCGGTCCATTAAACTGGCCTGTGGCATGCTTGGAGACGTTGTTGAGGCATTCAAGAAACCCACACAAATAAGCAGCGTGTGTCAAAAAACATCTCTCCAGTACCCAAAAGCAGTGCAATTGAAAATAAAGTGACATGCGATTTTCACACATTCACTCTGCCCATGCACAAGGTTGAGCTGTGACAGGCTGCAGTGTAGTCTCTTACTGGCCACTAGATGGCCACACTGCAGCTGCTTAATGTAGTCTTCTCTTGGACATGTCTGCTGTGTGTGTCTTTTGATGTGTTAAATATGTCTCATTTAAACCTAGCAGGTCACTGATGATGCCATGGGGGAAGAGGACCATGTTGAAAGTGTAAGTGTGTGTGCTGTTAAGGATGTGAGTGTGTGTATAGTTGAGTGAGTACTCTGAAGACGTTGGCTGTTGGGGTCTGTGTTAACAAGGCGGTTGTATGTGTGTGCGTGTGCATGCACGTGTGACTGTGTGCATGTTGCAGGAGGACTCTGCTGTAGAGATCAACATCACCAATGTGGTTAAAGAAGGCTCAGAGAAGGCTGACCCGTCACACTTTGACCTCCTCAAAGTTCTAGGACAGGGCTCCTTTGGCAAGGTGGGTATTCTACATTACTCTGGCGTTTTCGAGCTCCTGAAACAGAATGACAATGGTCATGTGATTTGTGCGAATGCTCATGTGATTCACGCTTCAGGTTTCCCTCCTACTGTCTAGGTGTCTTGTGCAGACAAGTTTCTGGCATTTAAAATGTGCTGTGTGGACCGAGAACCTTATTTAAAACAAAACAATGTTGTAATACAAAATCGGAGTAGTGTGGATGTAGTCAGAGAGAGAGAGAAAACAATTCAGGTGTGTGGGAAGTTACAGTAAGGTCTGTGTGTGTGTGTGTGTTAGTGTGTGTACTGTTGTAATTCAGTCCATCTAACATTCAATCAGTGGGAGAGGACAGTACACAGATCTAAAGAACTAAAGCCCAGTCAGGAGTGGTCAAAAGTTGTGCACAATAGTCTGTGTCTGTGTGTGTGTGTGTTTTAGGTGTTTCTGGTAAAGAAAATTACAGGCCCAGATGCAGGCCAGCTCTATGCCATGAAAGTGCTAAAGAAGGCCACGCTTAAAGGTGAGCATGTGTGTTTGTAAGAGGGTGCGTGCACACACACACACACATACACACACACACACACACACACACACACACACACACACACACACACACACACACACACACACACACAAAATCATGGACACTGGACACACAGGGAGTCAGCCTAGTTGGCTAACCTGACCCCTAACCCTGTAATTAACTATTAAACACCTGAGGAACAACAGGCCCTTTCTCAACTCTACTGTTCTTTTCAGCAAAACACACAGTCAGATAATGGCCTCTACAGGAATCAGTTGACAGATATCCGTTGTAGTGATGGAGAACTTTAATCCCTGTGTGTGTTTGTTTTGTATTTCTGCATCATCGCAGTGAGGGATCGTGTGCGGACCAAGATGGAGAGGGATATCCTGGTGGATGTCAACCACCCCTTCATTGTCAAACTTCACTACGGTGAGTTAACGGTCAGAGGGCAAACTTGACTACAGTGAGTTATAGAGGTCAAACTTCACTATAGTGAGTTATAGAGGTCAAACTTCACTATGGTGAGTTATAGAGGTCAAACTTCACTATGTTGAGTCAGAGGTGAAACTTCACTACAATGAGTTGTAGAGGTCAAACTTCACTATGGTGAGTCAGAGGTCCACCTTTACTATGGTGATTTGTAGAGGTCAAACAATGAGTTGTAGAGGTCAAACTTCACTATGGTGAGTCAGAGGTCCACCTTTACTATGGTGATTTGTAGAGGTCAAACTTCACTACAGTGAGTTGTAGAGGACAAACTTCACTATGTTGAGTCAGAGGTCAAACATTACTATGGTGATTTGTAGAGGTCAAACTTCAGCACAGTGAGTTGTAGAGGTCAAACTTCAGTACAGTGAGTTGTAGAGGTCAAACTTTACTACAATGAGTGAGTCACTATGGAGTGACATTCAATTCTGTTCCCATGTGCTCTACATATTCACTTCCAGAACTGAAGTGGCACTGTGTCTGGAGTAAAACAACGTTTTTGTAACGCAGGGCTGGTATTTTACACTGATATGGCGATGGCGATGGTCAAGCAGAAGGCATTCTGTGACTGACTGTCAACTGTGTGTGTATGTGTGTGTGTGTGTGTAGCCTTCCAGACAGAAGGGAAGCTTTATCTGATCCTTGACTTCTTGCGAGGAGGTGACTTGTTTACTCGGTTGTCCAAAGAGGTATCAGTACTCACTTGCTCAAACACACACACTCAAACACTTACTTACACTCATACTTACACTCTCGTACACTTACTTACACACTCATACACACAGTAACTTACACTGTCTTACACTTACACACTACACTTATACACACTATACACTACACACGCCAACACACTCATACACCTACCCTAACACACTTACATTCACCCTTATACTGGAGGCACATGTAACAAGGTGAAAAGCACATTTTCATACACTCATGCACATTCACTCATGCATGTAGATATTTAAGGCTGGGCTCGACATTAATGGTTGCCGGGTTGCCCTTGGCTACCAAATTGTTACAAGTGGCAACCCGATTTGGTTGGCTTTGAGCCCAGGACACACACAGGAACATTGTAGAATTTTTTCTTTCCTTTGTGTGCCTTTGCAATGTTGTGGCTGACTTTGTGTGTGTGTGTGTGTGTCACAGGTCATGTTTACTGAGGAGGATGTTAAGTTCTACCTGGCTGAGCTGGCTTTGGCGCTTAATCACCTTCACACTCTTGGGATCATCTACAGGGACCTCAAACCAGAGAAGTACATACACATGTTACACACAACCACACACACACACACACACACACACACACACACACACACACACACACACACACACACACACACACACACACACACACACACACACACACATATTAACCATTTATTTATGTCCACATGAAGAAAATGGTACAGGGACACAAATATTAAGAATGCAGTACAATACATATGCAGACCCATGGACCAGTAGCATGCACCAGGTCTTCACAATATCACTTAACCTAAGTGATATTTAACTTAACAAGCACAATACTCAGTTCTTAAGGGTATAAGTAGCAACGTCTCCGCCATATGTGGTGGCTGCCAATAATAGCAGAGATGGCACAGTACTTTGTAAGCTGTTTAGCCCTCCCTTTGGCCATCCCAAGTTGTTGCAGCACTCTTACTACCAACCTGTGTACGTGTCCGAGGCTACCAAATATGAATACGAGTAGTCACACACACACACACACATACAGAAATACATACAGGGCTGCTTTCTGTCACAGACGTGATGACCTAGTTGATCAAGAAAAGGACCATGTGAACCGTGTGTTCAGTGTGTGTAATTTAAAGTGGTCGTCTTGAAGAAGCAGCTTGTGCGGCGGGTTTTAGACCATGAATTTTACATTTGCTATTAAATGACATCACTGGTGAAATGAGGCTTAAAACAGATGGAGGCTACTTTTCAAATGAAGTGGACACACATTTAAGATCAATAAACACCAATAAACTAACTAACCAAAAATGACACAGTCCATTAGTTACACATTTATCATCAGACACCCAAACTACACAGGTTACCAGCAGACACACCCACTTACATTAACCTGCCCATTAACTGAATTGGGTTTAGCCAGGTGGGCTTTACACACAAGGCAATAGCCATTTCACATTACTAAATTCCATGGCAACAAGGCATATTTAATAATGTGTGTGCATGTGTGCCCGTGCACGTGCGTGCATGTTTGTCTCCACAGTATTCTTTTGGATGAAGAGGGTCATATCAAATTGACAGGTGAGTAGTATGTACCCATTTCTTCCGCATTTGTAGGATAAGAACCCCTCTCTCTCGCTCTGTGTTTGCATGTGTGTGTGTGTAGATTTTGACTTCAGTTTTTGGACCATTGAGAGTAAGGCCTATTCTCTTTCTCTTTCTCTCTCTCTCTCTCTCTCTCTCTCTCTCTGTGTCTCTCTTTCTCTCTGTCTCTGTGTGTAGATTTTGGCCTGAGTAAGGAATCGGTGGACCATGAAAATAAGGCCTACTCTTTCTGTGGGACGGTGGAGTACATGGCCCCAGAGGTGGTGAACCGCAGAGGCCACACCCACACAGCTGATTGGTGGTCCTATGGGGTCCTCATGGTAAGTGACCACACCCACATGGGCTGATTGGTGGTCCTCATGTGGTCTTCATGGTGAGTGGCCATACCCACACAGCTAATTGGTGGTCCTCATAGATCAGTGGGATAATCCACTACATTGACCATAGAGTACCGAAGTGTGACATTCCGTTTCCATGACGGCAGTGTCACTGGATCTAAACAAACTTTCAAAGTGGCTTCAGACATGTGGCATCATTTCTAGCTAATAAATTGTTTTAAATACAGGCTGTAGCCATTTAAACATGTTTTACCTGCTAGGCAGCAGCATAGCCACATAACACAGGTGGCAGGTGTAATAGAAAGAATCAAAATTCCAGTGGATATTTCACATCAAAGACTGGTGGCTGTTAAGAATGACGATTTTTGCAAAAATTCACGTCCGTGAAATTAAGGATTTTAACCGCAGGCTGTGAAGTTAAATGCTAGTCTCTTTTACGGAGGAAGCCCATGCTAAAACAAAACTCTGTAGTCATAAGTTTGATCGTGTTTGTATGAATATGTGTTGTAGTATGTGATTCCTACAGTGTAATAGAAATGTACTAATGTCTTAAAAACATTTAAATGTAAAAATATTTAAATAGATTAAGAAAGCCACCACTATGGTGACCTATGGATAGATTGGTTTGTTTAGATCCAGTGAAATTGCTGCCTTGACAATGCTACGTCATGGCTTCAGTACTCTATTGTATTTAGTCAGATTTGAATTCAACATTCTCAAAAGCGGAAGTAGTCAAAATATTTTTCCTGTTTAATAAATATCTCCAGATCAGTGAGTAAAGCCTGTTAGTACTACTGTTAGTAAAACATGTAAATATTTCTGTGGGTTGGCCCTGTAACCCAAAGTCTGACATGACCTGTTACATATGTGCATCCATATCTATCAGCACATGTTACATGCATGTGCTTCTGACGTTCTTGTCATTTCGTTTCTGACATTCTGATTGGTCCTCTACTCTAGTTTGAGATGCTGACGGGGACGTTGCCCTTCCAGGGAAAAGACCGGAAAGAGACGATGACCATGATTCTCAAGTCAGTCAAACCACCCCCCGCCCCCCTTACAAACTCAATCTCAATCTCTCTCTCTCTCTCTCTCTCTCAAAGAATTAGATAAATAACTATTTTTTACACAAAGACAACATTAACTGTGTGTGTGTGTGTTTACGTTGGTCACAGGGCCAAGCTCGGCATGCCACAGTTCCTGAGCGCTGAGGCCCAGTCGTTGCTGCGGAATCTCTTCAAGCGCAACCCTGGCAACCGCTTAGGTGAGTGCTTCTCATTTCAGATGTTAGAGTAAGAGTTAAACCAGTCATGCATTGGTTATGGTTAGAGTTAAACCAGTCATGCATTGGTTATGGTTAGAGTTAAACCAGTCATGCGCTCGTTTGGGTTAGAGTTAAACCAGTCATGCGTTGGTTATGGTTAGAGTTAAACCAGTCATGCGTTTGTTAGGGTTAGAGTTAAACCAGTCATGCGTTTGTTAGGGTTAGAGTTAAACCAGTCATGTGCTTGTTTAGGTTAGAGTTAAACCAGTCCTGCGCTTGTTAGGTTTTGAGTTAAACCAGTCATGCATTGGTTATGGTTAGAGTTAAACCAGTCATGCGTTGGTTATAGTTAGAGTTAAATCAGTCATGCATTGGTTAGAGTCAGAGTTAAACCAGTCATGCATTGGTTAGGGTTAGAGTTAAACCAATAGTGTGTGGGACAAGAGAAGAACTGTGTGACCCTTAACCCTCTGTGACCCCTGACCCTAACCCTGTGATGATTTGCCTGCAAGACAAGTTGCCTTTAGTAATAGCTATTGTTCTTTTGGGCTGTAGCAGGTAGCCTTATCCACAGGTAACCTTATGGTCAGGCTGTAGGAGGTAGGCTGCAGCAGGTAGCCTTATCCACAGGTACCCGCATCAGGTATGCCTCTGTGGAAACAGACTTGTGTTTGCCTGAGTGTAATGTGTGTGTGTGTGTGTGTGTGTGAGAGTGCATGATTGTAATGTGTGTGTGTGCGTGTGCGTGTGTTTGTTTGTGTAACGTGTTTGTGTTTGTTTAGGAGCAGGGCCCGACGGTGTTGAGGAAATTAAGAGACACGCATTCTTCTCAACTATTGACTGGAACGTATGTACAGCCCACACACACTCTCACATAGACACACAGTCACAAACTCAAACACACACACACACACACACACACACAATGTTTTGTGCTCTTTTAGTTCACACCACTTGCTGCTGAGGCTGCTATGCATCTTTGCAAGCATTTCATTAGTTTCATTTGTGCATTCATAGCACACAGGAAGTTATGGTGAAATGTTTTTCTTCAGAGATAACAGGAAGCCGGCAGACAAGGTGTGGCCTCATTAAACTAGAGTTTTCACATAGATCTCCATTTTTTGAGGTCACCCCGAAAATAATAGTTTTTTTATCTAGCTCGAGTTGCTAGGTCTAGCAGCTAAAACGTCCAGGCAGCTACAGCCTACAGAGGCAAGCAGGGACGGACTGGGACTAACAAAAGGCCCTGGACTTTCTTCCGAATAGGCCCACTACATAGTACATGCGCACACACACCCTTGTCCCTTGCTGTCTCACATACAAACATGAAATAGGTGGTCACAATGTACAAAAATGCAAATTATTTGCTGCTGGAGAATTTGAAAAATAACGCCTTAAATGATGACTTCTGGTGAATTTTGTGGAAACTAATTGATAAGATTAAAGAGATTGACGATTGACAAGATCGGCTAGGCCTACGATAAATGATTCGAGGGGTAAAGTTTGTCAATAGTCTAAATATTGGGACAGGACCATAGCCTACCTTTGTTGTAAAACTGGTTAAATGTCGCTGTTCTCCCACTCCGTTTTATGTTGCCTTGTTTTTCGTTTTTGATGGGCCTAAGTTCTTCCATGACGATCGGCTCTAACTCAGTGGTTCTTAACTGGTCTGGCTTTGGGACCCACAATTTCCCATGTTCATGAAGTCGCGACCCATATATAAATTTTTGGCGTTCAAACCAATGGATATGGTGAGCTACATGGTAAGACAAGCGAAGTGCCTGTAGGCCTACTTGTTTGGAACATGCAGATGTTTGGCATTAGCCTACATTTGTGAAGTCTTCAACTCTTGATGTCACCTTTCAAAGTACTCGACAGGTTTGTCTTTGACAGGGGTGCCTTGTTTCCATGTGGCATTTTAGTTTTGATGGTTTCATGCTCTCATGTGCCAGCCATCTACTGCACACCACACAATGGGGTTTCTGTCCTATTTTGTCCTCAGTTTAAGTGAATCCATATCCGAGCCTACTGTAGGGTACTTCAAATATTCAGAGTAGCTGCCACTAAACTTTGTTTACCACTAAAATGATGTCTAACATGACTTGTCACATAAACATTGTCTATGTCCATGCCATGGCAATGACTGATATGTAGGCTATGAATTTTATTTTTATCTAAGTTTATCAAAATAAAGGTCCAACATTAGATCTGATAAGGCAGCATTTTAAATTGCCGATTTTTTTTTATGATTTATTTTTAACCACAAGCTGTGCGACCCACCCAGAACGGTTCGGCGACCCACTTTTGGGTCCCGACCCACCAGTTAAGAAACACTGCTCTAACTGACATTCACCACCTGTTCTGCACGCAGGGAATTCAATTCTAGCGCGTTTTTGAAGCGCAAGGCTATGAGCAAGACTGAACCACAGAAAGGGGCGATATATAAAGGCTGCATCATCTTGCCTAGTGTCATTCATTGAAGACGCGATGGCGCAAATGTTTACTTTTTTGGATGACAATGACAATGACAACTGATAGCGAACTGATAGCTTTGATTAAGCCTGAGTGACGTATATTTATGTGGAGAGCTAGACAGTCGTACTTGGCTGATGAGGCCCTGAGCAAGGCAGTCGATGGCCGTTCTGGACTTTTCCAGAACGCACAGATTGTCAGTCCGCCCCTGGAGGCAAGTCCCACGGAGATCTATGTGAAAACTCCTTTAAATGAGAAACCTGCGATGGAGTGGACACAATGGTTTGCTGCATTTGCACTGAGGGAGGAAAAGGACTTCATGAGGCGGTCAGCTGGTCTAAGAGCCCTCACCTACCTAGCTTGACCCAGAACACAGATCCTAGCTTGACCCAGGACACAGATAGGTGTGAGATCACATGCTCTCAACCAATGTGCACAACACCAAACTAGCGTTCAGTGGGCCCAAAACTTTCCCCGTCAAGGCCAAATGCCGTGTCAGATCACACAGTTAGCCAAAGTGAAACTTCAACTGTGGAGACGCCTTTATCCCCAACAATCATCAACACTGGGGTGGTAGTTTATGAGTAATGTATTCACACACGCACTCATACACACTCTCATACACACATACTGTAGGCATACACGCACACACACTCACACACATGCATACAGACACACACACACACACACTCGAATATGCATACTCATTCACACTCACAATCACTCCCAGATCTGTCACTGTGTGGGTGGTGGTGCACCCTCTAGTGGCCAAATATAAGTAGCCATTATATTCCTCACTGCTGTTGCTCTAGAGTGGGACATGTAGGCACTACCTACACAAATAACTTTCATGGTAGTTCAAAATTCACACAGAAATGTTAATCCTGTGTGTGATAGATAGATAGATAGATAGATACTTTATTGATCCCCATGGGGAAATTTAATGTGTGTGTGTGTGTGTGTGTGTGTGTGTGTGTGTGTGTGTGTGTGTGTGCGTGCAGAAACTGCTCCGTAGGGAAATCCCACCTCCCTTCAAGCCGGCCACTGGAAGAAGAGACGACACTTTTTACTTCGACAAGGAGTACACCGCCAGGACCCCACGTGGTCAGTGTGTGTGTGTGTGTCTACCATCTGTGTGTGTATATCACCTGTATGTGATTTGTATCTCTTTGTGTGTATGTGGTGCCTGGGTGTGTGCATGCTCGCACGTATGTGCTATACTGTGTGTCTGTGTGTGTGCACACGCACGTGCATGTGTATAATAGGTGTGTGTGTATGTATGTATGTATGTGAGCATGTGTAATATATATGTGTGTGTGCATGTGCATCTGCATGTGCGTGTGTATGAATATGTTTTTAACGGTTGTGTGTGTGTCTGTGTCTGTGTCTTTTGTAATGTGTGTGTGTGTGTGTGTGTGTGTGTGTGTGTGTGTGTTCCCAGACTCTCCTGGTGTACCCCCCAGTGCAAATGCTCACCAGCTCTTTAGGGGTTTCAGTTTTGTGGCCATTTCTGAAGAGGAACAGTGTGGTCAGCCCCCCACCACACAGGTTAGCACAAACACACACACACATACACACAAACTCATACTCATTTCTGAAGAGGAGGAATATCAGCCCCCCATCACACAGATTAGTACACACACACACACACACACACAGACAAACACTCATACACACCATAGATAGATAGATAGACAGACAGACAGATGACTTTATTCATCCCAAAGCGTTAATTATGGTGTTACAGTAGCAATTAATCATTATTGCTTATATTAATAAGTCTCTGTTCAATTGAATGTAAAAGGTGCATGGATGTAGACACATATTATCTCCCCTTCTTTTGCTGTGTGTGTGTGTGTGTGTGTGTGTGTGTGTTTGTTTGTTTGTTTGTTTGTTTGTTTGTTTGTTTACAGCATTGCCCCCCTCTGAGTAATGCGCGTAATGCACGTCAGTTCTCTGATGTGTACGAGTTGAAGGAGGACATCGGAGAGGGATCCTACTCCGTCTGTAGGCGCTGCATACAGCACAGCACTGGAGCCGAATACGCCGTCAAGGTTACCTGTGCATCCCATCATAATCACAACATTGCATTACATTTACATTAGCATGCAACGGCAAACACTTCGCCATCTAGGTCGTGGCACGTTAGCCCAATATGCTGTCCAGGTCTCTGTATTTTAACGTTGATAATTTTAGGATTACACAGACTTCACTCTGTGTAATCATAAAATTATGGGTGTTCTGCCTTTGAGATTTCTGAGCGAAATCGCTGAAACGTCTGATTGGGAGGCACTCTTGTGATCCCATGTATTAAACAGTAGGCCTACATCACCTCCCTGCAAAGTTTATTTAAAAAATATTTCCCAACTAGCAGTGCTCAGTATGACTGGATTATGGATCCATTTAATGCAGCATGTTGGTATTTCATTGAATATATTGTACAATGCTGTAAAATGGCCTATGCTTCCTAATATGAAATATGTGTGTTATGTATTTATTTATTATTATATCTGCAGCACCAGCTGATTTTAACTCTGTTGAAGAGGATATATTTAGAACTTGTCATTATTCGAATAAATTTGACAATTTTAAGCTTGACCTACCACTTTCTTAGAGCGGATGAGGGACAGATGGGGCTCGAGAATAAAAAGTGGGTCCCCAGAAAAAAAGTTTGAGAAAAACTGGTCCAGCCTAACCAATTACATTCATCAGGATTTCTAATGCTACTTCCTACTTCGCCTAACATTTACAAACTGACAATACACTGCATTAGCAGTCAGGAAACAAACTCCCTGTGACTATTTGTTTACAGATCATCAACAAACTGATAATACACTGCATTAGCAGTCAGGAAACAAACTCCCTGTGACTATTTGTTTACAGATCATCAACAAGTCCAAGAGAGACCCAGCTGAGGAGGTGGACATTCTGCTTCGCTACGGCCAGCACCCCAACATCCTCACACTCAAAGACGTACGTGGGACCTCAGTACACCATTGTCATGCTCAAAAACAGAGTCTGGCAGCTTTACGCTTACTCTATCTGGTCACTGAACTTGTGTGTGTGTGTGTGTGTGTGTGTGTGTGTATAGGTGTATGATGATGGGCGGTCAGTCTACCTGGTCACTGAACTGATGAAAGGGGGGGAGCTGCTGGATAAGATCTTGCGTCAGAAGTTTTTCAGTGAGCGTGAGGCAAGCGCTGTGCTACACACCATCACTAAAACCGTGGACTACCTGCACTCACAGGGGGTAAGTAATCACTAGAACCGGAGAGTATCTGCTTACATAGGGGGTGAGTTAATGCTAGAACCGCAGAGTTTCTGCATACATAGGGGGTAAGAGACGGACATCTTGGTAAAGGGGCAGTTTAAATACAGGAGGGTGGCCCCAGCCAATACACGCCACCCCTGTCCACAGTGCCCAATCTGATTTCTTCAGGGAGACTGCACAGACAGCAGCAATTCTAAACCTTGTGTGTGTGTGTGTGTGTGTGTGTGTGTGTGTGTGTGTGTGTGTGTGTGTGTGTGCGTGCGTGTATATGTGTGTGTGCGCATGCAGGTGGTCCACAGGGACCTGAAGCCCTCCAATCTCCTGTACGTGGACTCCTCTGGTGATCCCTCCTCCGTTCGCCTGTGTGACTTTGGCTTCGCCAAGCAGCTGCGGGCCGATAACGGCCTTCTCATGACACCCTGCTACACCGCCAACTTCGTTGCTCCCGAGGTCCCTCTCTCTCTCCATCTCTCACTTGATCACTCTCTCCATCTCTGTCCATCTTTCTTTCCATCTCTCACTCCATCTTTGTCTATCTTCATCTCCGTCTCTCTTTATCTCTGTCTCCATCACTGTGCATACAGTACATCTCTTGTTGTCTCTGTCAGACAGACCACTTAGGTGTGTGTTCATTGTGTGTGTCTTTGTCTGCTATTTGCTTCCTGAGTGTATTTGTCTGATGGCTACTTATATATGTATGTGTGTGTGTGTGTGTGTGTGTGTGTAGGTTCTGAAGAAACAGGGCTATGATGCTGCGTGTGATATCTGGAGTCTGGGTGTTCTCCTCTACACCATGCTGACAGGGTATGCTGTCATTTTCTCTTTGTCTCTCTCTCTCCTTCTCTCTATCTCCCTCTCCTCCATCCTCCCTCCATCTTTCCCTCTCACTGTCTCTCTCTCTCTCTCCTTCTCACTGTCTCTCTGTTTCTCCCTCTAATCTGTCTCTCCATCTCTCCATCTCCTCTATCTCTCCATCTCTCCCCCTCACTGCCTCTCCATCTCTCCCTCACTGCCTCTCCATCTCTCCCTCTCTCCCCCTCACTGTCTCTCCATCTCTCCCTCTCTCCATCTCTCCCCCTCACTGTCTCTCCATCTCTCCCCCTCACTGTCTCTCCATCTCTCCCCCTCACTGTCCCTCCATCTTTCCCTCTCACTGTCTCTCTCTCTCTCTCCTTCTCACTGTCTCTCTGTTTCTCCCTCTAATCTGTCTCTCCATCTCTCCGTCTCCTCTATCTCTCCATCTCTCCCCCTCACTCTCTCCATCTCTCCTTCTACTCTCTCTCCATCTTTCCCCCTCACTGTCTCTCCATCTCTCCCTCTCATCTATATCCGTCTCTCCCCCTTAAAGGAACACGCCACCCAATGTCAGTATTAATATATGTTCTTACCTTAACTTTCACGAGTTGAGTCATACCTCTCTTGTGTCGGTTCGTGCACTCAAACGCTCTGGCGCGTGGCGCGAATGTGTTAGCATGTTGCTATGCTAGCGGGCTCAGACGTAGCCTTAGAGGGAGGAAGATAGCAGTAATAAAATACATCCAAGTTTTCCCTACTTAAATACAGTTGCACGAGTAGTTGATAAAAATGTGTAAGGTCACACAACATGAAACGTTTTTTCCAAGCGAATAAACAGGAGGACTACAATGTCTGGCGCAATTCGACCTAGCGTAGTAATATTAATTAACACCTAATTGTAGATCCTATCCACCACAGAGTTTAGAATCCATGCTTGATCGACCCCTCAGCCTCCCGCTCCCCTCTGAGCGAGAGAGAGAGAGGCACACACACTAGAGATGCGCGGATGGGCTATTATTTCAACCGTAACTGCATAGCAAAACTTATCATCCATCCGCACCAAAGTTTTTTGACCAATTTTCAAAACCGCACCCGCCCGCCATCCGCTGGTTGTTTTAATGTATATGGGTGATGCAGCGCTGCTGACGTGAGGCTAGAAAGCTCTTGCCTGTTCTAGAAAGACTGATCCAATGCAGCAAATATATTAAAAGGCTAAAGTCCTACATTGGCTATGTTGTAGCCTATCCCCAGAATATCAGCAGCAAACTCAGTCTCTGTCTCCAAATAAAACGCACATCAGCCTGTTGCCTACAATTTTATCATTGTAATAAAAAACGCAATTTGGCACATAATTTCAACATGCTGCTATCTGGCCTACTAATTAATGCCTATTGTACTTTATTTTTTGCAAAAAGAAAGAAATCCTTGATAAAATAAAAAGTCTTTCACATTATAGGCTACTTTACGCAGTGTCATGTCAGGGTGACACTATGACAATCCTGTTCTGAAGACTCCCATTCATTTTGACTGCATGGGAAGAGAGCGTGTCTTTTTCAGACAGACAGCGCAATTCATTTTATACCAGCAGGCAGGGACGTAGTCACCATAGACATTGAGGGGGACGTGTCCCCCCCAATATTTAAATATGACCAAAATGTCCCCCCCAATATACGGACATAGAAAAATAAAGAAAGAAAAAAACGCTACAGGAAACCAACAAGCACCACCATCTGAAATGTAATCAAACGTAAATAACGCACAAATTAGTGACCTAGGGATGGTTCCAGAGTAGCCTACACCCCTGAGTGGTTTGACCTGGTGGTTTTCCATTTTTAGTTTTTGTTAGTGGCGTGCGCTATCAAAAGCTTCCATTTACTGCACCCTACCAAAGATCCTTGATTACTAGCTCCGCTTTAACCCTCTCTGACCCTACTGCGGTGAGATAGGGCTTGTTGGAAAGGTGTAGCACAGACTCAAAGGGAACTTTGAAACATTTTCCATATTGTAACCTATTCTCGCAATGATAGCGAAACTGAAATGTTTTATTTTAAATGATGAATTTGTGCAAGCCTGTGTCATTCATTTCTTTCACATGTCTTACAACATAAATAATGCATTCATATGCTAGTACTAATGCCAAGAATTACCCTCTTTATAGGCCTCTTAGAAATGGTTGTTGCATCTTGCATGTTATTTAGATAATACTGAATCGCGCATCCATGCAGGCAAAACATAAGAATCAAACGTGGCGACGGCACACAAGTTGGAAAAAACGTTAACAATGCACTCGCGGTGATAGACAGAAGTCATAATTTAAAGGGTCATTTTTTTTAACAAATCTCCCGTGGTAGAATGCCTTAGGACCCCTCTGTCTGGAGGGGGGGGGGGGGGGGTATCTGTGCCCAGGGGTTCATAATCCATCCATGCCATGCCTATGTCCGTCAAAAGTTTGGAATACCCTAATTGACTGACTTCACTAACGACTTGTTTGTGATTTTTAATAATACTTTTGCATGGTAGGAAATGTATTGAAATTCTGTTTGGAGGTTCCTCAGACCCCACCACAGATTTGGTCCCCCCCAATGTTGACATCATGACTACGGCCTTGCCAGCAGGCCGATCGGACAAACTCTGGCGCCTCGATATTAAAGAAACGCCGACTCCATTCATTCCGAAAGTCCACTGCACAACGTGCAACGTGCATGTTCACATTTTTAGTAACAACCGCCAAACTTGCTTGCTTGCCTTACACATCTAAGTTTTTCTGACTATTTTTCTTACCTTCTTTTTTCCGCTGTGGATGTTATTGAGCTTGTAGAAGTTTTAGCTCTTACCTTCTGAACATCTCGCACTGCCATCGCCCGATGTCATTTCTGAGTCATATCACTCCAGACTCCGCTGTCTGACGTGCTCTTTTCCCATGCAGTCAAAATGAATGGGAGTCTTCAGAACAGGCTTGTCACCCTGACATGACACCCTGACATTGAGTGCGTAAAGTAGCCTATAATGTGAATGACTTGTTATTTTATCAAGGATTTCTTTCTTTTTGCAAAAAATAAAGTACAATAGGCATTAATTAGTAGGCCAGATCGCAGCATGTTGAAATTATGTGCCAAATTGCATTTTTTATTACAATGATAATTCTAGGCAACAGGCCGATGGGCGTTTTATTTGGAGACTGTTTTGCGAGACAGAGACTGAGTTTGCTGCTCATATTCTGGGGATATGCTACAACATAGCCAATGTAGGACTTTAGCCTTTTAATATATTTGCTGCATTGGATCAGTCTTTCTAGAACAGGCAAGAGCTGAATATACATTAAAAAAAACAGCGGATGGCGGGCGGGTGCGGTTTTGAAAATTGGTCAAAAAACGTTGGTGCGGATGGATGATAAGTTTTGCTATGCAGTTACGGTTGAAATAATAGCTCATCCGCGCATCTCTAGTGTGTGTGCCTCTCTCTCTCTCGCTCAGAGGGGAGCGGGAGGCTGAGGGGTCGATCAAGAATGGATTCTAAACTCTGTGGTGGATAGGATCTACAACTAGGTGTTAATTAATACTATGCTAGGTCGAAGTACTCCAAAGTGCTATTGCGCCACACATTGTAGTTCTCCTGTTTATTCGCTTGGAAAATCGCCATGTTTCATGTTGTGTGACCTTACACATTTTTATCAACTACTCGTGCAACTGTATTTAAGTACGGAAAACGTGGATGTATTTGATTACTGCTATCTTCCTCCCTCTACGGCTACGTCTGAGCCCGCTATTCGCGCCGCGCGCCAGAGCGTTTGAGTGCACGTACCGATATGGGAGAGGTATGACTCAACTCGTGAAAGTTAAGGTAAGAACATATATTAATACTGACATTGGGTGGCGTGTTGCTTTAAGGGGGCTTCAAACCAAAGATTCACGGCGAGATGAGCTGCGACGTTCTAAAACCTTGAAACTGCGACTAGACATGATGAATGCTTTGCAACGACTTGCAACAGCTGGCAACAACGTGCAACATTTAATTCACACCGCTGCAACATCTCCTGCAACGGTTTCGTCTCGTTGCGAATCTTTGGTGTGAATTGGGCCTTACAGAGAGCATAAACATGTGTACAAGAGCACAAAGCTAGGTCTCTTTATTCTTCTTTTTCTCTCATAGCTTCACTCCATTTGCTAACGGGCCTGATGACACTCCAGAGGACATTCTGACTCGTATTGGCTCCGGAAAGTTCTCCCTGACTGGTGGATACTGGAACTCCGTCTCTGCAGAGGCCAAGGTGAGGGTGTTGCTTTAACAGGAAAACTTTATTGTAGGGAACACAAGTAATCAACCATAAATACTTCACCAATATGTGTATGTTTGAGTGCTCAACAAGGTCTGTATTAAGCATCATTGCACATGTATTAGATCTTTATTAGTTCTTTCTTGATCTAAGGTTACTGGTATGTAGTATGGGGGGAAATGGAGAGTTTACAGACTCCTAATACACAGTCTGAATATGTGACTTAGAGTGCCAGAATAGTAGCATAGACAATATGTTGGAAGGTTATAACATTTAACACAATGCGACTAATACACATGAAATTACTGTATACCAATAACCTTAGTTAAAATGAACTAGTTGCTTAATAGGGATTTTCCAAGAATAAATCGCCTATTCTGTAACATGCTGTGTAGTGATGCTTAGTACAGACCTTATTGAGCACTACCACTTACACATATGGATTATATTAATTGTCTAACACTAAAGTAAAGGGTTAGCTCTTTAACCTGTATGTTAGTGATGATGCTTAACCGTGTCACTGCCGGTGGTGTTAATACTCGGTTGCTGTGTGATTGTGTGTGGTGCCTTCAGGACCTGGTCTCTAAGATGCTGCACGTGGACCCTCACCAGCGCTTAACAGCCGCTCAGGTCCTGCGCCACCCATGGATTGTCCACAAGGACCGTTTACCTCAGTTCCAACTACAGCGACAAGACGCTCCCAATCTGGTCAAGGTATCTCAAATGCACTTGCACACTCGCTCTCTCTCTCTCACACTCACACACACACTGTCCTAGCTTTATATGGAGACTGAAGTTAAGGTTTTCATGGTTAAAGGAGTGCTCCAGCATGTTTCAGCCTGGGTGCTGTTGTCAGATGTTTTTGAGTATAGTCATTAGGGGGAGAAAGGAAACACTGGTGTAGCATTGAGATAGCTCTCCTCCTACAGTAGTTGTGAGAATAGCTAGGTGGCTACATTGCTACTTATCATAAGAGGGTGGACGTCAAAGTAGACCGCTTTTTGAGCCACTGAAATTTTGTGTCTTTTTAATGGAAAAGGACCAACAAATAAATATTTAATACCTATCAATCTACACATCTCCTCCTCCCTCTCTCTCTCCACCACGCCCCCCCATCTCCTCTTTCTTTCCCTCTCTCTCCACCATCTCCTCTTTCTCTTCCTTTTTCCACCATGCCCCCCCATCTATTACTCTTCCCTTCTCTCTCTCTTCCTCTTTCTCTCTCTCTCTTTCTCTATCTCTCTCTCTCTCCACCATGCTCCGTCGTCTCCTCTTTCTCTTCCTCTCCCTCTCTCCACCATGCCCCCCCATCTATTTCTCTTCCCTTCTCTCTCTCTTTCTCTATCTCTCTCTCTCTCTCTCTCCACCATGCTCCCCCATTTCCTTTCTCTTCCTCCCCCCATCTCTTCCCCCTTTTTTCTCTTCCCCCATCTCTATCAGGGTGCGATGGCTGCAACCTACTCGGCTCTGAGCCGCCATGTGTCCCCTGCTCTGGAGCCAGTCGGTCGCTCTACACTGGCCCAGCGCCGCGGGGTGAAGAAGTTGCCCTCCACCGCCGTCTGACCTCAGAGTCACCTCTGCTTTACCTCAACATGACCCCTCAGATGACCTCAAGATGACCTTTGGATAACTTTCAGACAACTTCCAGACCACCACTACCAAGTATGGTATGAACCAGATCTGTGTGCAGATGAGGACTATCAATAAGAAAATGACCGAGAGATGGACTTTTGATAAACTGTGTTTAGTTTTTGAACATTTCTATTTCATTCTGCCATGCTTTAGAACGTTCCGCCTAGTTATATCAATTTATACTGCCTCCCTTACCAAGTACAAACACTGAATCTGTGTCTAAACACCTTCCATTATGCAGCTGATGCCTCAGTAGGACTCCTACACAAGTTGACCTTAACAGCTGCTGAGTTAAAGATTTAATAGTCAGTTAATAGTTAGTTAATAAAGTTAAATGGTGAACAGATGGGAAAGGTTCAAGCTAGCCTACCTAGCATACTAACATGACTGAGCATTAGCATGGACCGCTCAGATAGCATATCGCTGATGACTTGTAAAACAGTGAAAATATAGCTATAGTTTTGGTTATACCTAATGATTGCCATGCTTATTCATCTTTCTGATTCCTGAAATCACAGCACAGACCTGATTTAGTTTGTCATAATTGCGTTCTTAGATGTTAAACATACACAGGAGAGTCAACCAATTAGACACTCAACCAATGATGTAGTCGTACCCATAACCTTAGATAGATGCTATAAACAGTATTGTTACATTTCCGTTGTGGTGTGGCCTTTCCAACTCTGAGCCCAGAACTGGATAAAGATTCTTCAGGACAGCTTATGTGTTTATAGCCACTTTCATGCTGTAGTCTTCAACTTTTCTACACATTACTCAAACTGTATGAGAGAATGGTATGACCTGGATGTTTCTCTGCAACCTTCCAAAAATTAGCCCATGCGTGACAGTTGCGGTTTCAAGCTGCGTGTCCTGAGTCCCAAAAAATATCTTCAGTATACTAAAATGTCCCAGTTTTCTCCTTCACTCGTAGTTACCTACACCAATCAAAAACATGAACAATGCAACTTGCACCTGAATTCAACGCTGTTTTTTCTGTATGTGTCAAGCGGTGTATCATTGCCAAGGCTGTTTGCTGTGGCCCTCCTGAATCTGGTCAATTTAGCGGTCATCATGCCAAAGAGAATGGTGGCCTTATCTTACTGCCCAGTAGGCTTACTGTTCCTTTTTTTAGCATAATATCTGGCAAGAAAAATTCTGTGTTGATATAAATGTTGATATAAAACATCAGATAAGACCACCATAAGTTATATTACACCGGTGCAATTGTGTTTAGTAGCATTGTTATACAGAATCTTTAGACATTAGCCGGCTTCAGACCGTCAAGCCAAAGCCGAGCTAGCCAGGCCGTGCCGGGGCTAATTGCTTTCACACCTTCAGGTGCTGGTGCTAACTGGTGCCACTTAGGGGCTATATTGGTGCTACTGGCCCCTGATTTTTGGCCCACCCTAAACGTTGGTCCACTTGGTGCTAGAGCCGGGCTAGGGGTCGTGTCAAGGTGAAGGCAGGGTCAACCCCTTGTTGTGTGAGAAAGTCGAGAAACATGATGGAATGGAATGGCTATAAAAGCACAGCTATATTTGCTAGTACACCGAGTTTAGAGATAGCGGTTATGTCTGTATTAAAGAGGTTTGCCTGTCAGTAGGCTAACTCTATCCAGAGGTCGCCATTTAGCACAGTAGGCTAAAATTAAAAGAGTTAAAAGAATTATGAGTTAATTAACATAGACAAACGTCCCACTAAATTATTCCTGCCAGTGTGTTTTATGCTATCAATAGTGTAGCCTACTTAGATCGTAAAAGCTCCAATTTCAGTTTCAGCCCCTTTCGTTCAGAAATTCTAAAATAAAGATGTTTTTTAATAACCTGACTCCGCCAGATGGATTTGCTCCGCATATCCATCTGGGAACTTTTCATTGAAGAACTTTTGGGAAGGAGCGGAAATACTGTTTAGCTAATTGGATAAACCATCTGTCTATCACCACCTTTGGTGGTTATCGACGGGCCAAATCAACCAATTAGATGAACAAAGTGTTCTTCTAATGCCTTCGTTTAACATACAATTAAGTTAGGTAACGTAACTAACGTTAAGATGTTTTAACTTACCATTTGTATGTGACATGAACCTAATCAACGAGATCATTTATAGAAATGAATAGGCTATTAAGTGACATACACGTAAAAGGACAGAAATAGGTGACTGACTTCGATAGCACACAGTATAGGAAAGAGATACGCGACTTTCTGCTCATCCTATGTGAAAATTGGTGACGTTTTCACAAGCGAGGGTGTGTCGAGGTGTAATGCGGAGAGGCTAATGGCCTGACAGTCTGAACACAAACGTCTCAGGGTCATGAGGCTTGTAGCCTGGGCTACTATCACCAGGTGGCCCCTCAAATTACCCTAGCCTGGCCTGGCTCAACGGTCTGAAGCCGGCTATTGTGTCTGTACGTCAAAACCGCTTTGGTCTCCTTACAGCGTGTCCTAACAGGATCTGACTGTATTGTAGCATTCAATGTTATCTGTCTACACTGAATCTGTTAAATATGTCTCTATTGCATCACATTTGACATTCCAATTGAAAACAATGCTCTGGAGGGTCTTGCTGTCTGCACCATGTACAGTAGGTGTTATATAGAACTGGAGAGGGGAAGAAAGTACCACCCTAATTCATTTCAATGGTCCGTGATAGGCCATGTCTGACCTTGACCGCAACCATCTTTTTCTAAAATGGCGTTTCACATGTTTTTCCGGCACCAATCTGGAGTCAATTGGGTGTCCTCTTACAGATGGAGAAAACATAGAGAACAACGATATGCCATCGATATCGATCAGCCAATCTACACGGATGACATATTTTGTGGCCATCAGAAATGTGTCACCTAATTGGCTTGTAAGTGAAAATGGGGCCAGAAGCAAGCACATGTTGGATGCCATTTTTAAAGATGGTGCTCTTACAAAAAATAACTGCAGTGATGGGATCATTATACTGCAGGTTTTCTGCAGGTACAATACAGTCAGAATATTGCTTTTGTGCAGTAAAGTGCAGCACATGTTTTGGACAGTTTTTTTCATGACAAAAACATTGCACTTGCACTAGTGCAGTTATTTTTTGTAAGGGTGGTGGCCAGCTTTGATGCTAACTGGCCGAAACCAGAGAGGAGACACAGCACTCAAAGAATCCTCCATAGAAATGCATTGGGTAGTTTGTAATGCCAATATGCCAGTAGTCTATACATATATCTCGCCCCTTCCTGTATGCCTCCCCATTCACTTGAATAGGAAAATAGCTGCCTGATAACTGCCCAAAGTGCGTTACCAAGATGGCTGCCGAGTGGGGGGACTTGCCTATAAGGACTTTACTGAAACTAACCCTGTAAATGCTAACCTCCTGCTCTGGGATGCTAACGGGCTGAAGCTAACCCTCCAAATCCTGACACCCTGGTCTGCATCCAGCCCTAGCACTCATGAGAGTGACTCTGCTGGACTCTGCATTCCAGCAACCTTGTCTGAGAGCTGCACTGGCGAAGGAGTAGAATTGATTCCAAATGTTTGAAAAGTTCCTCACATTGCACATTTCCCTGAATGCATTTATAAGTCGTAAAGACAGAATTCCATAGGACTATATCGGGCTAATGCAATGCCAGGTCTACAATGAACTTTTTTGCACTTGACAATCAGTCTTCTCAAACATAAGGAGCAAAAATCTACCCAGTGAAAGTTTAAAATTGATGTGTTGGATTTTTTGTATACATGTTTTTTGGCTCTGTGTTGCCAAGATATCCACTAAAGTTAGCATGCTAATTAATTACCCTAGGATTATATTCTCTTGTAATACCTCTGTGTACCTTGAGAGGCACTGTATTAAATATATACAAGTCAATACACGGGAGCTGTAACGGTGCATTCAAGGCAACTCAAATTCTACACACACCCCTTTAAGGAATATTTTAGGATTCTAGATACACACCCCTTTAAGAAATATTTTAGGATTCTACACACACATTCCTTTGAGGAATATTTTAGGATTCTATACACACAATCCTTTCAGGAATATTTCTACACACAACCCTTTAAGGAATATTTTAGGATTTCATATATGTAATTTAATTCTACATACCCCTGTTAACCTAAGTAATATTTTAGGATTTCATATGTAATTACTAGTATTTGAAGTCTGACTATTCACCAGACAATGTAAGTATGTAGCCTTACCGAATCAAACAGGCTATACAGTAGGCTAGTTGTCTTCGTTTTGGGGACTGGGATTATCTGATATTAAATGCTTGAAATAATTATACATGCTTATAAATATAAATATGAAGTTTCAGTATGCTATAAAGTGTTCAAAAGGATTTGTAAGACACAATTCTGATGTTTCCTGATCTTGTGGAATGGATATTCTGCTGCATTTCAGATGGCTACTTTCTAAAGCCTTGTATTCTACAGTACCTGTGATGTTGCATGTATGTGTGTGTGAAGAGAGGAGCAGGGCAGTCATATGCTCCTACTCAGGACTTATGTTAACAGTTCAGGAGTGTTCGCTTCACGCTCTCCAGCACATGTACTGTATGCAGAAGTCAGTGATGTGGGATGTGTTGTGAACTTCACTGGTTGCCTTTGCTCTTGTTGGTTATTCCGGCTCCAAACCATCTCTTACGTCTCTCCTTTCTTCTGGAACGCTGTGAATGACACAACAAGGCAGGGGCCTCTTGAAAATTATGGAGGCTGTGCATCATACAACACATAGGCAGCGTTATTTTACACACTCCAATCACCTATTGAACATGCACTTGATATATCTAGATATAGCTTCAAAGAGATTAATTTGCTTTTATACCTTTGGGAAATATGCTGGTGTTTATGTGGGATATGGCTTTTGGTGAGTATGGACTGTATGGGAAAGTCTATTTGGATTCCAAATGTATTCTGTAACTTTTTTTATCTTCTTTCTATAATCTATATTTTAACAATTTAACATGATTATAATTCTTTGTCACGTGGCTTTAATGATCAACAATTTAAAAAAATGTGAATGTTTTTTTACATACATAAACCAGAGCAGAATCATTGCAAGCAGCACAACCCTTCATGCAGATAGCATGGGGAGAACCTATATTCTATCACAGAGTTCTATAGGTTCTCCCCATACCATCACAGGGCCCTATAGGTTCTTCCCATTCCATCACAGAGCCCTATAGGTTCTCCCCATTCCATCTTAGAGCTTACAACATGGACTCCAGATGTTGCCTATTCCATTCCAGAACCCTATAGGTCTGGTCCATTACAGTTCTGAGTGCTGCTGCTCCTAGCGCCCACTCATTGGGCTGGGAGCTGGACCTGCTGGGTCCTCCAGCATCAGATCAACATGCTGTCCCGACTCAGTAGTTGGGTTTGGCTCTCTAGATGCAGATTATGGGCTAGATTCTGTGTGTTCTGCATGTGTGTTTGTGTATGTATGTGTAAGTGTTTCGACTGTCCCTGAACACTGTCAAGAAAGAATATCGTACTTACTTATCTGTTTTGCTTCTTGTATCAGAAAAATAAGTACATAAAGGGATGATTGTTTGAACAATGGGATATTTTAGTTCAGTGCTTATCCGAGACCAATTGTCAAATCCATTTAAAAAATGTATTTCTGTCTCTTCTGCTGTGTCTCTATATGTGTCAATGATTAAGTCAATAAAAATATTTTTTCTACTTATATAATTTCTGTCTACAGTTTACAGTGTGTATTCCAGATCACTGCGGGGCACAAGTGAAGTGTAAGTAGGTAAATTGTATTTTTAAAAGACATTTGAAACATCATTTACACTGACCAAAGTGATGTTCAGAATACCTACACTCTAAGTTTTTTTGTTTTTCATAGTATGTCTAGCTTTTTTTCCTACGACTTATAGTCAGGTGCGACTTATATATAAAAATATATACAATTGAACATGTTTTTAAATGTTAATTCATATTAATTGACATGAACCCTAAATGAAACACCATCGACAGCCGCGAGGGCTCTAGGCTTGTGGAATGAGATCGTGAGCTTGGCTTGCGACAAGTCAGACATTTTTTCGGTGGGTTTGGGGGTGCCCCCCCCGGAAAATGTATTTAATATATAATATTGTTATGTAAATGCACAAGTTCTGCGCACTTTCATTCAGAGATTAGTGTTTGCACTATGCCTGAAACACACGTGCATACCTAAATCCCCAAATTATGGCCAGGATTTTATTTATAGCCGGGCCTCAGATTCAGACAAATAAAGGCCGGTAATAATTGCCTACATTGTTTCGATTTAGCTCTTCTTAATATTTTATATTTTTGGTTGGTTTAATATTGTTGCCAATGAAAGGTCGTTGTCCTACACCATGGGTCTCCAACGCGTCAGTCTCAAGCTACCAGTCGCTTGCTGCCCCCTTTTGAGCTTGCCAGAGGCTGAAGCAGTAGCCTACATTTAAACACAGTTAAAACGAGGCATTGCAATAATGTTTACAGAGATACACTGTAAAGTTGGCTGCAAAGATTAATATGCAGACTTGACTTGACTGACACACACGCACACACATTATCGAAATAATACGCCGGATGCTTTGGCTATAGTCTCTCTACATGGGTTTAGTTAATGATCAGGCTATAATAAGACCACACTTTAATAGTGATTGGTGTAAACCGGGACATTTTAGCGTCCCAACAGGTTTTTGTCGGGACTCGAGACACCCAACTCAAAATCGGGACTGTCCCGGTTAAACCAGGACATTTGGTCACATTCTCATTCTTGGAGGTAGCCTCCTGGGCATCCGTGGCCCAGTGGTTAGCACTGTGGACTTGTAACCGGAGGGTTGCCGGTTCGAGCCCCGACCAGTGGGCCGCGGCTGAAGTGCTCTTGAGCAAGGCACCTAACCCCTCACTGCTCCCCCCGCCCGTTGAAGCAGGCAGCTCACTCTTGCGGGATTAGTGTATGCTTCACCTCACTGTGCTGACTGTGTTCACTGTGTGCTGAGTGTGTTTCACTAATTCACCGATTGGGTTAAATGCAGAGACCAAATTTCCCTCACGGGATCAAACAAGTATATATACTTCTCCACATTTCTAGCTACATTTTCATGTACCACATCAGCATTTTTGTTCAGGGAATCTTTTAAATGCTTTACAATTACCGTCGGGCCCTTCACTCCTTCGCCCGTCTTCAACATTCCCGGTAGAATTCTCAATCTTTTTGGCCTCTGTGTTCAGTTACATAGTCTCTGTCTGTTTTTGGTCTTGGATTTTGTGAAATAAATTTCTAAATACTTATACTCGACTTACTCCACTTATACTCCGGAGCGACTTATAGTCTGGAAAATACGGTACATAAGACAGATAATAAGAATACATACACATTGGGTGCATTCCAAACGGAAGGCATCTGCTCTGCTGCCTCACTGGGATCCTTTAACATCTCCAGCAAACCCCTGCTGATGTTTTACCAGTCTGCAAACACTGATATACTATACAGGAAAGGGCAGAGCAGGCTCTATTTCCTGGGGAGGCTGGGGTCATTTAACATCTGCAGCAAACTCCTGTTGATGTTTTACCAGGATTATACTGGCTATATTAGTCTCTACGCACAAACTCTTGAACATTATGCAGGCTGTGCATCATACAACACATATGCAGCGTTATTTTAAACACTCTAATCACCTATTGAACATGCACTTGGTGTATCTTGATGTATCTAGATCTAGGGGCAGCCGTGGCCTACTGGTTAGCGCTTCGGACTTGTAACCGGAGGGTTGCCGGTTCGAACCCCGACCAGTAGGCACGGCTGAAGCTCCTTGAGCAAGGCACCTAACCCCTCACTGCTCCCCGAGCGCTGCTGTTGTTGAAGGATTAGTGTGTGCTTCACCTCACTGTGTGTTCACTGTGTGCTGTGTTTCACTAATTCACGGATTGGGATAAATGCAGACACCAAATTTCCGTCACGGGATCAAAAGAGTATATACTTACTTACTGTATAGATATAGATATTTACTTTATTGATCCCCAAGGATTTAGATATAGCTTCAAAGATATTAATTTGCTTTTATACAATATGCTGGTGTTTATGGCTTTTGGTGAGTATGGACTGGAAAAGTCTATATGGATTCCAAATATCTCCTGTTGTTTTACAATGGCCAGTGTTCTCTCACTTTTAAAGACTTAGAACTTAGGTATGTGGTTCCATATAGTACCTTTACACAGCTCTATCACTAGACAGAGGAGTATGTTCAATGGCAGACTCCTGTCACTGTCATGCTCAATAGGTGGAGGAGGTCCTTTATTCCCCGGGCCATGCAGCTATTCATGGGTTTCACCAGGTCCCTTACCACAGGTGTATAAAATTAAGCACCATGATTATGAATGCAGGATGCATGGTGCTTGATTAATACACCTGTGGAAAGGGACCTGATGAAACCCATGAATTTAACTCCTCACAGAAGTAGTTTATCCTAAAAAAATGTATATTTCTGTTTTTTACATTAGTAGCCTATTTGTTTACAAAGTATTACACATTGATGTAGGCTAATTGCTGTTATATCTTCACACTGTTCACTTTTAGCACAATCTCAATGGCAAACTACCATTTCACTGCATCATTTCACTGTGTCACTGAGCAAAACGGTCAAAATGCTTATCAACAGTTTGCTGTTTTTCTATTTGGCCTATTTCAATGTCAACAGTAAAGAGATTGCAGGATTCATATTTACTACAGTAGGCTACTGTTTGTGAAGTTTGTTGCCAGACCATTGTCACAAAACAAAATCAGACTGTTTTACAGTAGGCCTACAACCATTCCTTACAATAAAGTGTAATGGCTAAATATGGCAGATTCCACATCACAAATGGTTCAACAATTTTGCATATTATGACGACTCAAGCAATGATCTAATGCCGTGACGTTTTTATTTATTTATGGTGACGTTTTTATTTATTATCGACTATTCTGGGACCTCGCAAAATAGATTTAGGTCTTTGTTTGTTCCCTGGGCCATGCAGCTTTAACTCTTCACAAGAGGGTGAAGCTGACTATTGGGCATGCGTCTGTCTCTGCCCTTACCACACATACATTTGTATTTATTATCGACGATTCTGAGACCTCGCAAAAATAGATTTAGCCTCCATCCAATAGACTGTCTATATCTCAGTTTTGCAGAGTCTCTACACCTCAAACTTCTAAGACCTCGCAAAATAGATTGGTCAGCTAGTGGGCGCGCTACATACACACGCACACACACACACGCACACACACACAGGAATTTACTTTCATCCAAACAGACCAGCGCTGAATCACTGCAATGATGCTGTGGCTCGTCCTACCGGCCTGAGACCACAATAGGCTACAAGACACAAACCGACCGGCTAATGTGCTGATCATATATATGTTTTCAGGGTCCTGCATGCGTTGCTTTCATTAGGGTCCTAACAACAGAGGAAGAATTTATATTTTGTTTAATCCAGAAACTGAGATTTTTGACGTGGGAATCTGCCAGATAGGCTACGCAGGCATGACTGACACCACGGAAGTCCGCGCAGTCCCAGGTATGGCTGGAAAACGCATTTGTTTCGCGTGGGTACCACCCTAACCGTGATATCGTTTGATGCCCTTCAGGTTGTAGGCTATGATGTGAATTGCTCATAGCAGCTTGTTCATTATTTGTCTGTATTACCGGTAAAACTATTATCCTGCAGAAACATGTGCATAGGCTCGGATGTCCCTGCTAAAGCTATCAATGTAGCCGTATGCCTACAGCCCAGGACACTGCAGATCACAGCCTACATTATGTGCTAGTAATAGCATGTATCCACAATATAGGTTTCTGTTGGTTTCATCAAATTAAACATGTACCTGTAAGCTATGTCTAGCAGTAGCATAGCCTACTCTTGAAGGTTAGCCATCTCCGTTATTGTTCATAGCCCATGTAGTCCATTATCAATGATAACCCAGCCTAACATCAGTGTCCCCGAGTCATCAGGGCTCTGTTATGATACTGGATGAAACTGACCTGAAATGTTTGTAGCCTAATACTGTCGCCCCCAACCCCCCATGTTTGTCCTAGATAGCAAGTTATTAAACTGCATTAATAACAAGTGTATTGTAGACTACCCTACTTTTTGTTAATCAGAGGTTTGTAGCTTAGATGGTAGCATATCGTTGATTAAGTAAAAGGGTAGGCTACGTCGATTTTTAGCTCCACTTTGCTGCCCTTACGCATCAGCTTGGCACAGGTTACGGACATTATTGATCCAGCCCTCGGAAAATTACAGAGTCATCTTTGACCGGGTGATCTCTCTCTCTCTCTCTCTCTCTCTCTCTCTCTCTCGGTCGGTGTCTCTTTGGGTCACTCTCTCACGCACACTCATTTCTTCTCTCGGTCTCACACACGCACACGCAAATTATTTTTTTCTCTCTCCCCAAAATAATGAAACTAAATATTGATACCCTACGTTATTAACATTACCACATAATACAGAATCAATCTATTGTACAACACCTTGAAATGCACTGCACTAAAACTAAAAGTAGACTGCGTTGCTGTCCCACTCTCATGCTCTGAGCATAGAGTCTGCCATGCTCTTTGAGTGTCCCCTGCTATCATGTCACACTGGTATAGGGTCTTCTCTGGTACAGGGATGTTCTCTCCTGTGTGTGTGTGTGTGTGTGTGTGTGCCCATGTAAGCCGGACATGCCAACAGTGCACCCTGATGCTCAGGCAGCAGAACTAATGGCCATCCATCCCCAGGGTCCTCTGTCCTCCTGTTCTTCAGTGCGGTATTACACATCACATTTGATTCGACCCATTTAAAATGAAAAGATTTAATGTATTATCCGGTTTGTTTTTATAAGAAAAAGGCTTTTACACAGTTCCACTAGTTCGCCCACTGGATTGATTTATAGCTTAAGCATGTTTGGCTTGGTAGCTGGCCGTGGTCCTGAGATGCCAATAGTGGAGATCACACACGAGTGATGCCCGCTGACACTATGGATAAGGGGTAATATGAGCTTAGAGCTAATAGTGAAATGGATGAGAGAGGGGAGGAGATGGAAGGCTTTTCAACTCCAAAGCGTGATGTAGTGGGCAGGTAAGGAGAGTTTAAATCTCCTACAAACAGAAGTGGGGTGAGTGATGGCTGTCAATAAACCCTATTATATGGACTCCTCCTGAACTTTGTTTAGAAAACATCAATAAACACAATAGACCATGGAACATCATCTTCAGGTTCCCATAATGTGCTATAGAAACATGGGAGAGAACATACAGCATGCAGAACTGGGCATAGGAGCCTGAGAACCTTGGGGACCTACACTAGGACCCTTAGCCACATTCTCAGTATGTAAATCTAGGGAACATAGTGCCCTTAGCCATATTCTCATCTAAGGGAACACTAGGACCCTTAGCCATGTTCTCATCTAGGGAACATAGTGCCCTTAGCCATATTCTCATCTAGGGAACACTAGGACCCTTAGCCATGTTCTCATCTAGGGAACACTAGGACCCTTAGCCATGTTCTCATCTAGGGAACATAGTGCCCTTAGCCATGTTCTCATCTAGGGAACATAGTGCCCTTAGCCATGTTCTCATCTAGGGAACACTAGGACCCTTAGCCATGTTCTCATCTAGGGAACACTATGACCCTTAGCCATGTTCTCATTATGTAAATCTAGGGAACACCAGGACCCTTACACATGTTGTCATTATGTAGCATATATAAATCCTGGGAACACAGAACCTCGAGAACAAACGAGCTCATGGAACAGCAGCTGTGAAGCATGATGTAATGCTCCAACAGATCAAGTTCAGTGTGGCTGCTAAGATGATTAACTTCTGCTGGGTGATTACTGGCACAGACCGTGATCACAATTTGCCACTTTTTTAAGCATGTTTATGTAGGCTGAAAAGTTGTGGGTTCAATTCCCGGCTCCCACCGTTGTGTATATAATTGACATATGTAAGTCGCTTTGGATAAAAACATCTGCGCAATGAATAATGTTAATGTATAAATGTAGGCAATAGAACTGAAATCATCTTCAGATTATTTTTTTATGGTGGTACAGATGAAGGATAGATATGTCTGTAGCCGCCTGCATGGACTCAGCACAATGCAGTTCTCCGGGCCAGGTGGGGTAATATGTAAAGAGCACAACAATCCCACCTATCATATCTCTCCGGTTACCGCACTAGTGTGTGTGTGTGTGTGTGTGCATAACCTGCATTGTGTTGACCGTGCAGCTAAGCCCTGCACTCGCCCAGACTCGAACCCGCAAACTGCAGCACCTCGGAATGGGAGTCAAGCATGTTAGCAATTGAGCTGAAAGCCCTGGTTACACTCACTCCCCTAAACCTCACTCCTGTGTGTGTGTGTGTGTGTGTCTGTGTGTGTGTGGTGAGAGAGAAAGAGAGAGTGTGTGTGTGTATGTGTGTTTGTGTATTTGTAAAAGCTTAGCAGCACAGTAATCAGCAGTTTATAGTGTGGAAGAGAGATAATTAAAGTAGAGATAAACTCTCTCTCTCTCGCTCTGTCTGTGTGTGTGTGTGTGTGTGTGTGTGTGTGTGTGTGGAGGTGGGGTGTGGTAGCAAAAACAACATGTGTTAGTAGCGAGGGAGATAATTAAACAGGAAGAGAACATCTTTGCACCATGCAGGGACAGAGAGAAAAAGAGTTTGTGAGTTTGTGTGTATTTCTGTCCATCAGGGATAGTGAGAGGAAGTCTGTGTGTGTGTGTGTGTGTGTGTGTGTGTGTGTGTGTGTGCACCCGCCTGAGTAAGGATACTATTTGAGAGTCACTTTGGCAAAGGACAGATACCGCTCACCTTGAGGCGTCGTCTTACAAATGCCCTCAATTTCTGCTGCACTCTAGAACACCCTCTGACTGTTTCTCTTTTGCTCTCGTCTCCCTCCCTCACTCTCTCTCTCTTCCTCTTTCTCTATCTTTCTATCTTTCCCTCTCTCCATCTCTCTCTCATGCTCTCAGTCTCCCTGTCATCTCTATCTGCACCCCTCTTTCTCTATCTCTTTATCTCTCTACCTCTGCTCTCTCTATCACTGCTCTCTCTCTCCATCTCTATCTGTTTTCTCCATCGCTCTATCTCTGCTCTCTCTCTCTCTCTCTCTCTTTGTCTCGCTCTGTTCTCTCTATCTCTGTATCTCTCTACCTCTGCCCTCTCTATCACTGTTCTCTCTCTCTCCATCTCTATCTCTGCTCTCTCTATCACTGGTCTCTCTCTTGCCATCTCTGTTCTCTGAATCTCTCTATCTTTGCTTTCTTTATCACTGTTCTCTTTCTCCATCTCTGTTCTCTGTATCTCTCTCTCTGTTCTCTCTTTCTATCACTGTTCTCTCTCTCTCTCCATCTCTGTCTCCTTCATCTCCCACTCCTCCCATATCTGTCCTGCCCTCTCTCCTTAGGCCCCTCCACCATGTCCTTCTTTCCTCTCACTCTTTCTCTCTGTCTCAGACGTTCTCTGGAAAAGAACAGTGATTTTCCCTCAGGGTCTGGTTCGGTGACACAACTTCTCTCTCATTTCGGTCATTGCCAGCACACACTGTGTGTGTGTGTGTGTGTGTGTGTGTGTGTGTGTGTGTGTGTGTGTGTGTGTGTGAGAGAGTGGTGTGTGTGTGTGTGTGTGTGTGTGTGTATGAGAGAGTGGTGTGCGTGTGTGTGTGTGTGTGTGTGTGTGTATGTATGTGTGTGTGTGTGTGTGTGTGTGTGTGTGTGTGTGTGTGTGTGTGTGTGTAGGGTTTTGTGATGGAACAGGGCTACTGGGATGATTTGACACTGGGTGGATTTGAAACCTCCATGATCTCCAGCCCAGGAGGGACAGAGCTGTAAGTGGCTCCTGTGTTCATCTGCTCTGGATTTAGAAACAAGTACTGCTACTCATAGACTAGCTCAGAACTCATAGACCAGCTTATAGTCATTCTCATAGACTAGCTCATAGACCATCTTATAGTCTCATAGACCAGCTTATATATATATATATATATATATCACAGACTAGCTGCCTGCTTTCTCACTGCCTTCAACTGTCTAGCGAGTCACTTGCCATAGCAGGCATCAAGGTAGCAGCTATGAACTTTATTTCGGACAGCTTAGCATGATAGAAACACAAAACACCGTTGCCAGGATACCGACAACTGACTTAAATCAGTGGAGTTGAAGCTGTGTCGTTTTAAAAAAATCTTTGGTTGAAGGCAGCATGAAGTATACATGCATGCTACCTTCAAATTCAGCAAAACGAAGGTATCTTAGAAGGCAGTATTTTATAGAAATGTTTGATTCTGTAATGCCTCTCTGCCACTGATGCTATCCTAAAAGGCAGGATATAGTCATAGTCAAGTTTATTTATATAGCACAATTTAAAACAACCTGTGGTTGACCAAAGTGCTCAAAAAAAAAAAAAAAAAAAAAGATAATTGAAGCAGAGCCGGACAGTAACGGAGTACATTTACTTGAGTACAGTTTTGAGGAATCTGTACTTTTCTCGAGTATCATTTTTGGGGAGTACTCATGACTTTACTCAAGTACATTTGAGAGGCAAATATTATACTCTTTACTCCACTACATTTCTATCCATAACCATGAGTACCCGTTACTTCTTCTAAAAAAAGGAAAAAAGAAAAATCTCAGAAAAACCCTCAATTTGTTGTTTCCCTCTCAAACGTGATTGGATTGTGCAGGCGCCACTGATTGGGACAGCCTATCAGCAATCACCTTCAGCTTTCAAAAAGTCAACTCCATGGTTAGATTTAGATAACAGACGAAACCATGGATGAAACAATGGATGAAGACGCAGCAGGTCCATCCCGAATGTGCCAACCTGTGGCCCCACCTCGCCAGACTATTTCAATTTTCTGAACAAGTTAATGATAGTTTTAAGCTTCAAGTGTTTCAATTACAAAATAGTATTTTGTATTTGAAATACGTATTTTAAATACATGTATTAGAAATACTGCCCATCCCTGGCAACATGGTAAAAAGATGAAAATGACTTGATTTTACTTTCAATTCCTTTTACATTCTCCAAGGTATTAACATTAACATTTTTTATAACTCCATGTAGGATGTTTTTGTACATAAATGTAAGCACTGTGGCAGTAGTAATGCAATATTTAGAAAATGTACTCTTGTACTCTTGATACTCAAGTACTTTTAAACAATTTTTAAAACAAGTACTTCAGTACTTTTACTTAAGTAGACATCTGACTGTTGTACTTTTACTTGTCCTTTAGTAAAAATTAGCAAAGGGTATCTGTACTTTTACTCAAGTAATGAAGCTGTGTACTCTGTCCGCCTCTGAATAGAAGACAAAATGAATAAAGACACAAAAAGAGCACAACAGGAAAATAAAACTAAAATAATATGTACATATATATATAGCCTATATAATTACATTCCACAATTCATTTAAAAGCCATTAATAGCATATGTTCTTTTAACTTGGCTTTAAAAGCACCAATAGTTAGTGTAGATCTAATGTGAAAAGGCAGGTTGTTCCACAACTTGGGCCCAGCTACTGAGAAAGCACGGTCACCTTTATTTTTTAGACGACTCTGAGGTACTGAGAGCAGTAGTTTATCTGAGGACCTAAGAGTTCTGGGAGGGCAATGAAAGTGTACAAGCTCACTTAGGTATTGGGGAGCTTGTCCATTTAAAGCTTTAAAGACAAAAAGAAGAATTTTGTAATCTACTCTAAATTTCACTGGTAACCATTGCAGAGATTTCGAAACTGGAGAAATATGTTGTCTCTTTTTAGACTTGGTGAGCAGCCTTGCAGCTGCATTTTGCACCATCTGAAGTCGGGATAGAGTGGACTGAGTGACACCAAAATAAAGGGAGTTACAGTAGTCCAGGCGGGATGAAATAAAGGCATGAATCAATATCTCAAAGTCTTTGAAAGAAAACATAGTTTTGGCTTTACTTAAGATTCTAAGGTGGTAAAAAGATGTCTTGACAACAGCATTAATCTGTTTCTCAAATTTAAAATCAGGGTCAAGTAGAAAGCCAAGATTTCTTGCATAAGGTTTTACATATCTGGCAAAAGACCCTAGTTCACTAATTGCATTATTTGCAGCTTCATGTGAACCAAAAAAATAGAATTTCTGTTTTGGATTCATTCAGTTTTAAAAAATTGGTCGACATCCATTGTTTAATTTAGGCAATCAAGCAATGGGTTTAGAGCACCAGAGGAACCACATTTAAATGGGAGATACATTTGTGTATCATCCGCATAGCAATGATAGGATACCCCCAGAGGAAACTTTTGCTTCTCATTTGTATCCCCTCTGTTGCTAAAGAGGCAAAATGGTGATTCTCTTTTAAGGATCATTTAAGTATTACTTTTTTTCACAATTATTTCTCCCAATTTTTGCCTTAGGAGAAATAAAACAAGCAAAAGATGAGACACATAACAATAAGACAAGTAGGAGTCACATAAGAGATATTAGTTTGAGAAGCAGGAGAAATACGGGAGATCTCTTATACGTTTGAGTGTAGTCTCACTTACAACTTGTTTCTCCTTAGGAGAAATAATAGAGCAGATGGAGTCACATAAGAGATATTAGTTTGAGAAGCAGGAGAAATACGGGAGATCTCTTATATGTTTGAGTGTAGTCTCACTTACAACTTGTTTCTCCTTAGGAGAAATAATAGAGCAAATGAGGAGACATTGCAATGAGAAACTGTTGAGAAGTAGGAGTTACAATTGAGATATCAGTTTGAGGGTCAAAAAATAGGGCACTCCATAGCATTTCAAACTTTTATTTTATAAAACAAAACAAAACAGTTGTACTTTAAAATGGACTTTAAGCAATGGGAGCTTGCACAGATGCACTTTAAAATGGACTTCAAGCAATGGAAGCATGTTAATGCCTTGATATGTTCTTTGTATAATGTGTATTCTTATTTATTTATTTTTGTGTGTGAGTGTGTATGTGAGTATTATTTTAAAAAGCTGCACAAGCAAATTGCATTATGCGGACCAACTGCACAATGACAATTTAAGACTATCTATAAATCATACAACATGGAGAAATGAACTAATAAACAATAACATAAACAAACTGAACTTGTGCCAAAGCGTGCCATACTGTGTACAATGGTGGATGAAAGCGTGGGCTGGTCAATCTGCGTCTTTTATCCTGGTGGTGGAACCAACCAAAGGGAGGAGGAGAGAAGAGCAGAAAATAGAACATTGTTAGTTTGTGAGCCACTCAAAAATACAAAGTAAGACATTTGTTTGACCGTCTGCTTTTCATAACTGTGGGAATTTTGATACAGCACAAAAAGATCAGACACACCTTATTAATCCTTAAACACAGAATGGGGGATGTGATAGCTACCACTCACATTTGCTATATGTTGCCCAATTGAAAAACAGATTTTATTGATATATTTGTCAAGCTTAAACAAGTTTGTTGAATTCCCTCACCTCATCTAGTGAGTAAACTGTATTGTCAGGCTAGGATTAACCCCTATCCAGCTTACCGCTAGGCAAAACCTTGTTTTGGTTGGACTAAGCCTATTCAGTGTAAAAAAAAGGGGCATCTGAAAATAGTTTAGTTCAGAGTCCTGATGTCAAAAAAAGTAATTTGGGCAATTTTTTTGTCATCTGGGAGCTGGCTCCATAGTCAGGGCGATAACAACTAAATGCAGCGTTGCCTTTGTTTAGTTCTGATAGTGGGTTTCAGCAGGAACATTTCTCCTGTGATCAGTGAGGTTTAAGTGATGAGTATTGCTGGAACATGTCACACAGTCTCATTGAAGGGCAAATCTGGTGTAAACTGATTCAAAGCCTAGCTCAGAACTCATAGGTCAAAGCCTCATAGACTAGCTTATAGACCAGCTCAAAACATAGAATAGCTCAGAACTCATAGGTCAAAGCCTCATAGACTAGCTTATAGACCAGCTCAAAACATAGAATAGCTCAGAACTCATAGGTCAAAGCCTCATAGACTAGCTTATAGACCAGCTCAAAACATAGAATAGCTCAGAACTCATAGTTCAGAGCCTCATAGACTAGCTTATAGACCAGCTCAAAACATAGAATAGCTCAGAACTCATAGGTCAAAGCCTCATAGACTAGCTTATAGACCAGCTCAAAACATAGAATAGCTCAGAACTCATAGTTCAGAGCCTCATAGACTAGCTTATAGACCAGCTCAAAACATAGAATAGCTCAGAACTCATAGTTCAGAGCCTCATAGACTAGCTTATAGACCAGCTCAAAACATAGAATAGCTCAGAACTCATAGTTCAGAGCCTCATAGACTAGCTTATAGACCAGCTCAAAACATAGAATAGCTCAGAACTCATAGTTCAGAGCCTCATAGACTAGCTTATAGACCAGCTCAAAACATAGAATAGCTCAGAACTCATAGGTCAAAGCCTCATAGACTAGCTTATAGACCAGCTCAAAACATAGAATAGCTCAGAACTCATAGTTCAGAGCCTCAGAGACTAGCTTATAGACCAGCTCAAAACATAGAATAGCTCAGAACTCATAGTTCAGAGCCTCATAGACTAGCTTATAGACCAGCTCAAAACATAGAATAGCTCAGAACTCATAGTTCAGAGCCTCATAGACTAGCTTATAGACCAGCTCAAAACATAGAATAGCTCAGAACTCATAGTTCAGAGCCTCATAGACTAGCTTATAGACCAGCTCAAAACATAGAATAGCTCAGAACTCATAGTTCAGAGCCTCAGAGACTGGCTTAGACCAGCTCAAAACATAGAATAGCTCAGAACTCATAGTTCAGAGCCTCATAGACTAGCTTATAGACCAGCTCAAAACGAGCCTCAGAGACTAGCTTATAGACCAGCTCAAAACATAGACTAGCCCAGAACTCATAGTTCAAAGCCTCATAGACTAGCTTATAGACCAGCTCAAAACATAGAATAGCTCAGAACTCATAGGTCAAAGCCTCATAGACTAGCTTATAGACCACCTCAGTCAAAACATAGAATAGCTCAGAACTCATAGTTCAGAGCCTCATAGACTAGCTTTTAGATCAGCTCATAGCTCAGAACTCATAGACTCAGAATTAAAAAAAAAAACTAGCTCATAGACTAGCTCAAAAAAATAGCTCATAGACTAGCTCAAAAAAATAGCTCATAGACTAGCTCAGAATTCAAAAACTAGCTCATAGACTAGCTCAGAATTCAAAAACTAGCTGAGAGCTGAGAGGGAATGGGATTTAGGGAATAGAGTTTACACCTCTGATCTGAACTCCCTAATCTCTTACAGCCAAAACCATGATGTCGCCTCCTGCAGCTGATCGACGTATCCATAACAACAGCCAAGCCTCACCGGTGCGTCAGCCAAGCAGCCAGGGCAGCCCCACAGCAACCAAACTGAGTACGTGTGTGATTGTGTGCATTTCTGTGTGTGTCTGTGTGTGTGTGTGTGTGTGTGAGTGTGTCTGTGTGTGGGTCTGGGGGGTACGTGTGTGTTTGAAACCTTTGAGTACGCGTGTGGTTTTGTGTGTGTGTGTCTGGTAAATGTGTGTGTGTGTGTGTGTGAATGACGTCGATGTTCTTTCTATCCTGCAGCTGAAACACTGACCCCGCCCCCTGAGAGACGTGCACTAGTCAATGGCCATGCTTCGCCTGTGAGGCTTCTGACCAATGGCAATGGCCATTCTGCTAGGCTGGGTAACAGAAGTGGTAAGGAAGCTGGGCTAAACGTAATGAGCCTCAATCTGCTTCTATCCGGTTGTTAAGTCGTGATGCAATAATGTGCTGATAATTCTTTCGCTTTTCCCAACTGGCTATTCCCAACTGGCTATTCCCAACTGGCTATTCCCAACTGGCTTTTCCCAACTGGTCCCAGAGCCACTTGTTTTTTTCCTTTTTTTTTCTTTTCCCATATACAGTAAAAGGGAAAAAAATCCACTATTCAAAGTAGCCGATAAGAAAATTGTCATTCTACTACTTGCTCCCTCAACCTAACAAAATCATATTTTTTGTGAAGGCCTGGACGTTATCTTTGATTATATCATACGACTGCACAGCTACACTAATTGCTCTGTTAGAGTTAAACGTTAGAGTTAGAGTTAGAGTTCTTTTTACCCTCATTGAAACAAAGGTGATGGTGACAAGGTTTGCAGGCTGTGAAAAACAGCTGGCTGCGCTAGTAAATGTTTTTGGACAAAAAGCTGTTGGGCCTGTGACGTCAAACTTAACAACCGAATGTCAGCGGAAAGGAAGCAGGTTGAACGTGAGGCAGTTTAGTGTGGTCTCATGCTTCTCTGTTTTCTCTCGTAGTGACGGAGGGCTACTTGAAGACAGATGACCGCATGAGAATGGCCAGAGAGAGACGAGAGGAACGAGAAAAAGGCCTGGGTGAGGACACACACATTTGGTACATCTGTAGTTGAGTAGGCAGTTATTATGTCTGTCTGTAGTTGAGTTGGGAGTTCTGATGTCTGTCTGTAGTTCCGTTGGGAGTTCTGATGTCTGTAGCTGAGTAGGCAGTTATGATGTCTGTCTGTAGTTGAGTAGGGAGTTCTGGTGTTTTTAGTTGAGTAGGGAGTTCTGATGTCTGTAGTTGGGTTGGGAGTTCTGGTGTTTTTAGTTGAGTAGGGAGTTCTGATGTCTGCAGTTCTAATGTATGTGTTGCTGCCTGTAGCTGCAAGAGAGGAGGCCCTGAGAGAGAAGGAGAGGAGGGCGCGCCTCCTCTATGAGAAGCAGCTAGAGGAGAGGTGCAGGAAGTTGGAGGAGCAGCGCAGGAAAGAAGAGGAGAGGAGAGCCGCCGTGGAGGAGAAGAGGAGGCAGCAGCTGGAGGAGGATCAGGTACAACTGTCTTGTCTATCTCGCAGGTGTGTAACGATACACTAAATACAGGGTTCGCCACACACTATTCTGTCTGTCGCACCATATAATCCACACACCCCATCACACCCCTCACATCATTCCGCCTGCCACAGCCATAGAATCAACACACACTACAGAATCAATACACACCATTAGGCCTGTCACAGCCATGGAATCAACACACACTATAGAATCAACACACATTACAGAATCAACACACACAGGCCTGTCACAGCCATAGAATTAACACACACTATTCGGTTATTAAAGGGACACCAGGCAACGTTTTTGTGTTAATTAATCATCTTCGTAAGTCGGTATATGGTTAAATTACTCATTAAAGGGCGAATGAAGACTCTCTCGCCCGCCCCTACTGCCTGTAGGAAGAATATACCGCTTGCAAGTTCGGTGTATCCTACCCGCGACCTTCAATCTCACAGGGTCTCAGACATCGCGAGAAGCAGGATCAGTTTACATCCTGCATCCCCAGCACAGAGGCAGGCTAACGAAACCCAGCTAGCGATTATTGCAAACGTGTGTATAATGGCAGAGCCAGCGAAGAAGCAGCGAAAACCTTTGACGGAAGATGCAAAGAAAAGGAAAAGAGCTTCAGACCAAGCGAGGGCTCGCACACGTATCGACACGTACTGTACAGACGCTAGGGGGAGCTTCATAGATAAAAAGAACTCAGGCTTGCCTGGTGTCCCTTTAAGTGATGATGCAATAATAGGCTAATAAATCTTTTTCCGGGTCCAATGGCTTTCAGAGCCACTTGGTTTTCTCCATAGACAGTAAAATAAACTATTTTTTCCCCGCTATTCAGTGTATCCTTTACGAAAATTGTCATCCTACTACACTTGTTGTCTCAACCTAATAAAATCCTATTTTTCGCGGAAGCCTGCACGTAACTCTTGATTGTATCATCTGGCTGCATAGCTATAGTAATTGCTCTGTTAAAGTTAACCGGTTTTGTTTTACCCTAAATAAAACGTAGGTGATGGGGACAAGGTTTATAATTCGCAAAAACTGCCTGGCTGCGCTAGTAAACGTTTTCTGCCCAAAAAGCTGTTGGGCCCGTGACGTCGGACTTAACAACCAAATAGAATCAACGCACACTATAGAATCAACACACACTACAGAATCAACTCACACTGTTAGGCCTGTCACAGCCATAGAATCTTCACAGATTGTGATTCCCAAAACTAGAGTTTTGAATGTTTCCATGGTGATGTGCGGTTCAGGAGCGACTGGAGGCTTTACTGAGGCGATCACTGGAGAGGAGCCTACAGCTGGAACATCAGCAGAGACACCGGCAACGCTGGGGTGAGATGGAGACACACACACACACACACACACACACACAAACACACATACAAACAAACATATGCACATTGACACATAAACACACGCTCACTTGCACACACACACACACACACACAAACAAACATATGCGCATTGACACACACACACACATTAACACAAACACAAGCATATTCACACATACAAACACACACTTTTTTCCTTTGGTGTGGTGTGTGTGTGTGTGTCTGTGTGGGGGTGTGTTCTGCTCAGCTTGCATCCTAAGCCTTGCTTCAGTGCCTGCTGCTTTGACGCGCTTGTGTGTATGCTATAGGTATGAGAGTGAGAGAAGAGTATGCAGGTATACAGGAGTGTTTGTGTGTGTGTGTGTGTGTGTGTGTGTGTGAGAGAGAGAGAATTGTGTGTGTGTGTGTGTGTGAGAGAGAGAAGTGTGTGTGTGTGTGTGTGTGAGAGAGAGAGAAAGAGAGAAAGGAGTGTGTGTGTGTGATAGAGATAGAGGGATAAGTGTGTGTGTGTGAGAGAGAGAGAGAGAGAGAGAGGAGTGTGTGTGTAATGCTTCTATGCTGTCTCTGCTTCTTGCTCCTCCCCTTCCCCTCTGGTTTCCCAGGTGACCCTGAGAATGCCCCACCCCCTTTGCTTGCTGGCTCCTCCCTCCCAGCTGCATCTGGTGACACAGGCAACGGTATGAGCCTTAACTCCGCCCATCTCTCTCTCTCTCTCTCTCTGTCTCTTTCTCTTACACACACACACACAGACACACACACACACACACACACAGACACACACACACACACACACACACACACACATACATCGTACCTCTTGCTCTCGCCAGTGGTCTCAAACCCAAAGCTGACCCGTGCTGCCCCCTTGGTTGATTTAGCCTGCATATCTTTTTGTGTTAAGTTATTTTCCGTTAGCGTCAGAATACTTGACTAATGCTAGTTACAGGACTGGAGTTCAATAGGCTAACGTCAATTGTGTCAGTTAACAATACTGTGGGTCAGCCAACCAAAATAATCAAAGAAGCTAACCTTTACAAGGGAACCAATAGAGTTATTCGTTGCAAATATGGGCTAGTTGTCACCTCAATATGACATAGAATGGAAATCTTTTATTACCTCAGTTTTGTTGAATAAGGAGAATTAGGCGCATTGCCACAAAGCCACTGTGAACTGGATACATGGTTGTTTCCTCTTTCATTATGCAAATCTAAGACTTTGAAATGACCACTAAAAAACAGGTGAATCTGAAGAAAGACAGACTGTGACGCAAACACAACACAAACCACGCAAACCAACAATAGGGAGAGAAAAATCAAGCATGCAGATGAGTAGCCTATGAGAGAGAAAAGCAAACATGCAGATGAGCAGCCTATGAGAGGGAGAGGAAAGCATTATAACTTCGGAGACATGTCTTTCAGTAGAACTTTCAGCTGACATTTCGGACGCACCTATGGAGACATGTCTTTCAGTAGAACAACTTCAGCTGACATTTCGGACGCACCTACCTGCGCTCAGGCATAGCAGAGGCTACTTTCTTTTTCTAAGAGAATGGCGTGAATGACAGGGACAGGAGAACCAAAATAAGTTTCAAAATAAAAGCGAGTTTGTTTTTTGTGATTAGAAGACAAATTTCCCCCTTGGGGAACTACATGGTAATGGTAAAGGCAGGGACATAGGGGACATGGGGTATTGGTAAATGATAAAGGCAGGGGCATGGGGGACATAGGGTAATGGTAAAGGCAGGGACATGGGGGACATGGGGTAATGATAAAGGCAGGGACATAGAGTAATGGTAAAGGCAGGGACATAGGGTAAGGGTAAATGATAAAGACAGGGACATAAGGGGCATGGGGTAATGGTAAAGGCAGTGGCATGGGGTAATGGTAAAGGCAGGGGCATAGGGGACATGGGGTAATGGTAGAGGCAGGGACATAGGGTAATGGTAAATGACAATGCAGAACTATCTGCATTTAGATGATTGTGTCCTCATGTCCCATTGCATTGCACCCCACCCCCATTAGAACACCACCTGGCAGGTCACCACAGGTCATTTGAGTTTGAGACCCCTGGTCAGCTTTAACCCCTTCTCTCACTCACTGACTTACTCACTCACACACACACACACACCTTTTATTCTCTCTCTCTCTCTCTCCAGCATAAGCCTTAACCCCCCCCTTTCTATCCCTCTCTCCCATTTCCCTACCCCCCCTTCTCTATCCCTCTCTCTCTCGCTGTATCTTTGCCTCTCCTGGTACTTCTCTTTCCATCTTATGATCAGGTCTCTCCTGTGTGAGTGGTCATTACCTGCACAGGTGCACAGTATCAGTCAACAAGTGTGCATGTCAGCTTCTCTTTGTCCAGCTGGTGTTTAGGCAGCGGATTTAGTTTTTAGTGTTGAGTGTGTTCATGTGAGATGCCTGTCATTCCTCAGCAGGTTGAGTGTGTTCATACAGCAGAGTGTAATCTGTAGTGTTAGTGTTAAAGTTAGTGTTAGAGTTACTCTTTTCTTTTCTTTTCTTAGCAGGTTGAGCGTGTCCATACAGCAGGGTGTAGTCTTTAGTGTTAGTGTTGAAGTCAGTGTTAGAGTTGCACTCCTCTTCCCTCGGCAGGTTGAGGGTGTTTATGTGAGACACATGAGCATCAGCATGAGTGCTCCAAAGCACAGCCATTGCCCTTAATTACTTTCAGTTTAATCAGTTTGTTGCAATTTGTTCTGTCACTATTTATCCAATGAAATGACATCTAACAGAGTATAGTTGTGCTATATAAATAAATCCCTCCTGGCTAAGGTTCCCTCAGTGGGAATACCAGAGTGGGAATGTCAGAGTGGTCTGTGCTAGATTACCTCAGTGGGAGTGCCAGAGTGGTCTGTATCAGATTCCCACAGTGGGAATGCCGGAGTGCTCTGTGAGGAGGTTCTCTCAGTGGGAATTCCGGAATGGTTTGTGCTAGATTCCCTCAGTGGGAATGCCAGAGTGGTCTGTGATCAGGTGTCCTCAGTGGGAATGTCGGAGTGGTCTGTGCTAGATTCCCTCTATGGGACTGCTGGAGTGGTCTGTGTTAGATTCCATCAGTGGAAATGCCGGAGTGGTTGGTGATCAGGTCTCCTCAGTGGGAATGCTGAAGTGGTCTGTGATCAGGTTCCATTACACAAAATCAAGACATCCTCAGACCAGGAGTAGTTCTGTTGCTACTTTTTGTGTCACCACAAATTATTGCAAGATATTGCAGACTTGCATTTATTGCAAGTGTGTCTATACTGTATGGGTCTATGTATGTATGTTTGTCCAGTATGTACATAATGTTTTGTATGTACATACATATGTGTGTATGTATGCATACATGTATGTGCTGTATGTTCGTACGTACAATGTGTGTATGTATGTGTATATCCTTGTGTATGTTTGTATGTATGTATGTGTATATGCTTGTGTATAGATGTTTGTGTGTATGTGTGTGTGTATGCATGTATGTTTGAAGACACGTATCTGTATGTGTGTATGCATGTCATATGTATGTTAGAATGCATGTATGCGTATGTTTTAAGCTATATTTGTGCATATTGCATGTGCTTGTGTGTATGTGTGAGTTTGTGTGTACTGTATATGTGTGTGTGTTTATGTTTGTGTGTATGTGTGAGTTTGTGTATGTATGTGGGTATAGGTGTGTATGTTTTTGAACCAACTGGAATCCAGAATGCCAACTATTTCTTTTTTTTTATCTACCACTGCCCTCTTTACCTGGTGTGTGTGTGTGTGTGTGTGTGTGTGTGTGCATGGTGTGTACTGTTGTGTACTAGTCTGTCATGAAACACTCACAACTGAACAATGAGTTGCAGCTGGTCAGGTCAATTTCTAGATAGATAGATAGATAGATAGATAGATACTTTATTGATCCCCAGGGGAAATTCAAGACAATCTGGACAACTAGCTAGCTAGGGTTAGGGTTAGCTAAGCTAGGGTTAGGGTTAGTGTAGCTAGGGTTAGGGTTAGCTTAGCTAGAGTTAGGGTTAGCGTAAGCTTAGCTAGAGTTAGGGTTAGCGTAGCTAGGGTTAGCTTAGCTAGCCTGCATTCTGTTGTTCACTTCCATTTATGTTTGAGGATCTAGAAGTCAGAATGCAAGAGCTTCCTCTCCAAAGCATTACTATGCATTCACATATATTTTCAAATGCATGCTTGGTGTCGCCCCTCGAGTTGGTCCATTTACATTATTCGTCGCCAGACCCTAATCTTTCTAGATTACCAGGGTCTGGATTTTCCAGGCTACACGTCCCTAGCTTTGGTAACTCTCTATATGACCCTATCTCTATATTGCCCTAGCTCTGCTATGTCCCTAGTACTGTTACCCTCATTGTCTAGTCTAGTGTTTTTAACCTTTTTTTGAGCCACGGTACATTTTTTTATTAAAAAAATCCTGCGGCACACCACCAACCAAAAATGTAACAGAATTACACACTGTGGCCTAATATAGTAAACATAATGACAATTTAGTCTCTCATTTGTTTACAGTTCAGTTCAGAGTCTGCATTTTTTCTTTTCAAGGAGGCCTATTTATTTATGTTTAGCCTATTGATTTGCTGTTTTAGGCCCTACGTCTTTTCACCCAAATTAGAAAGCTAGATACCGGACTGTCCGTTGAGTTCTAGCCTATTAAGTGGCATAGGCTACGTGAACGCGGCCGTCATATTGCTGGAGGCAAGCACCTACAAGCTCTGGGCAACACTAGCTGACAATCAGAGACACCTGTCTGATTTCCAATCAGAGACACCTGTTTCTCCACTGGCCTCCACTAATTGTTGCCCCCATGATGGCATCGCTATTTACGTATGTTCTGGAGCCCAATGCGTTATCTAGCTTTCCAATATCTATTTTTCACCACCAGTTCTCGTGCGCATCACTTGATTAACAAGGTCATTATTGCGCTATTACTGTCACCCACGGACATGAAAGAGTATTTATTTAGCAAGTCACTACATTGCAGGCACAGATGCTCAACAATGGCATTTCCTAGCCTACTATTTGCAACAACTAAAGTTTTTGGACCAATTAAGTGAAATTGGACAATTTCCCACGGCACACCTGATGATCTCTCACGGCACACTGGTGTGCCACGGAACAGTGGTTGAAAATCACTGGTCTAGTCTGATGAAGGAAAAAAATGTCTAGTGTGGGTGGATAGATAGTGATTGTTGTTGATTTTAGGCCATATCTGTGTGTTTCAACAGAAAGTATACATTTGCTGTCAGACAATATACTATGCATGCATTAAAGTTTGTTTGTGTTTTAAGACCTTTGCACACTAAAATCAATCAAATCAATTTTGTATGTGTATTTTAAAATTGTCACAAACAAAATGCAGCAGTAGAAAGTCTCATTTACTGACACTGTATGGATGTGAAAAAAGGAAAGAGAAAAACAAACCTGTTGGTTGGTTAGTCGTGTGCAAATGTAATTGACACTATGTAAGGTTATATTTATTTTGTCAATCGTGCAACAATTTCAGACAAAATACAGACTTGGTGTGCAAAGGGCTAGTAGTCTGTACTTGTACTTGTACTCTGTACAGTATGTCAATGTAACATCCTGGTATGTGTAATTGTGTATGACTGTGAGTGTGTGTGTGTGTGTGTGTGTGTGAGAGAGAGAGAGAGACAGAGGGCCAGATGTACTAACGCTTTGCTTCACTTCAGGCGATTTTGTTTCGCGCAGTAATGCGTGTAAAATCATTGCGAGGTATGTACAAACAGGCCGCAATGATAAAAGCGCGAAACTGCCTGTCGCGGGAGCTGAAAGTGGCAGATTGCGTTTTTCATGTCATGCATATGCATTCATGGGAGGATCCAGGGGAAAGTGGGAGTTTAGCGTAAAAAGATGGGAGGGGAAGAGTAAAGAGCGCCAATGTATTCCGTGGTATGTACAAAGACTGCTCCTGAAAGCGCACGTCTATTCTGCGCCTGAATACTTCCGCCTTGTAAAAGCAGGTGTTAATCCAAATTGCAGTTCAATGCGTCAATATGAGAACTTTTCAAAAACAACAGAATAGCTATTTAGAGCACCAGTTTTTGTGGTGAAAGTATTTGTACTACCAAAAGCAACCTCAACTTTCGTTGGCCTTTCGGATGTCTTACTTTCACTTTCACGTCATTCACTTAAACTTTCCTACTTGCTAGATCTGACCAATCTTCCAAAGACTACGTGCACAATTAGTTTGAGTAGAACTACTGATCTTCATTATCTCCCTGCTTGTTTACATCATATCATGTATGGTATTATTTCATGATCACTAAACGTTTGATTCTTTTTAATGTTGTCATCAGTTAACTTCATTCAACTGCGCTTTGTATGTAGGCGCTGCCATTCAGTTGTGGACGCTCAGAATTGGCGCTTATGGGCAGAGAAAGGCAGAGAAAGGCGTAGTTTACACTAAGGATTGAACGATTGATAAATATGACGGAAACTTGGGTCTGTCAGCGTTCGCAATCTGCGGTGTGTCCATGACGCTGATAACGCTATGTTCGCAAATGTACGTACATCTGGCCCAGAGAGAGAGAGAAAGTGAAAGTGTATCAAAATGTAGCATTGAGAATGGACCATTCAGAGGGCTGAATCTGTTCTTCTTCAGAATGTTTCAAAAAGGTTCATCAGTTCACCGTTAACTTCTCTTTCCTTCTCTCCCTCTGTCTCTCTCTCTCTCTCTTGATTGCATGTTTTGTGTTGTATTGGTGTGCTTGTGTATGTGTTTGTGTGTGTGTGTGTGCATATGTTTATCTGTTATGTGCATGTGTGGGATCATGTTTGTGTGTGTGTATGTGTGTGTGTGTGCGTATGTTTATCTGTTATGTGTATGTGTGGGATCATGTTTGTGTGTCTCTGTGTCTATCTGTGTCTCTGTGTCTGTTCCTTTGTCTGTCTACATGTTTGTCCTTTTGTTGTGTTTATTTGTGCACATGCGTATGTGTCTATTGGTCTGTGATTGTGCACCTGCATGTATATGTGCCTGTTGGTGTCTGTTTGTGCACATGTGTTTCTTTTGTACCTCTGTGTACGTGTGTGTATTGCTGTCTTTACTTTTTGTCTGTGCACATATTTGTGTGCGGTTGTCTGTATCTGCTTGTATCTGTGTGTTTGTTTGAGTTTTATATTTTGTATACGACTTTGTTTTTGGTGTCTGTCTGTATGGTTATTTGTTTGTGTATATACATGTATATTTTCTATATGTGTGCGTTTGTGTGTGTTTTTTTTGTATGTGTATGTCTTTGTGCATTTTTGTGTTTTTGTGTTTGTTTGTGTGTGTTTATTTGTATGTTTGTATGTGTTTGTTTGTGTTTATTTGTTTTCCTTTCAGCTCCTGCCAGCCCTCACCGCTCTCCCTATCGGGGGTCTCCTAGGCGCCGCCCCCCACCCCCTCAACCAACAACAGGTGATGAGAGCCCAGCGCTTACTGCTCCCAACACCCCCAAGGTAAGGACATGACTAGGCTCCACCTCTCTATAAGGACACGACTAGTCTCCACCTCCCTATAAGGACACGACTGGTCCTATAAGGACACGACTAGTTTTCACCCCTCTATGAGGACACGACTGGTCCGATAAGGACACGACTAGTTTCCACCCCTCTACGAGGACACGACTAGTCTCCAACCCCCTATAAGGACACGACTAGTCTCCACCTCCCTATAAGGTCATGACTGGTCCTATATGGGCACGACTAGTCTCCACCCCTTTATAAGGACACAACTAGTCTCCACCCCCCTATAAAGACACAACTGGTCTCCACCCCCCTATAAGGACTCGACTAGTCTCCACCCCCTATAAGGACACATCTGGTCTCCACTCCCCTATAAGGACACGACTGGTCCTATAAGGACACGACTAGTCTCCACCCCCCTATAAGGACACGACTAGTCTCCACCCCCCTATAAGGACACAACTAGTCTCAACCTCCCTATAAGGACACATCTGGTCTCCACCCACTATAAGGACACGACCGGCCCCCACCCCTCTGTAAAGACACAGCCAGTCCCCACCCCCCTATAAGGACATGTCAGGTCCCCTTCCCCTAAAAGGACATGGCCAGTCCCCACATTCCTCAGGTAAGGGAATGGTGCCTTTCCATGGGGACAAAGGCTCTGTTTGAAACAGGAATACCTGCTGCCTTTTAAGATATCTAACTGGGGAGCGAGGCAGCAAGTGCAATTCGAAACCGAAAAAACTCTTTTTGCTGCCTTCTAAGATATCTTAGAATTACCTGGATAACAGTCGTTTTTGAAGGCTGCATTGATCCTTCATGCACCCTACTACCCACAATCCTTTGCGGCAACATGTGAAACAGCTGTGAAAAGTAGTGGCAGATGACACTGGTAATGACTGCTGAATCTGTGGCAGTGTGATTTGTTAGACATTTTTTTGCTTAGATTTGTTAAAATCTTGGGATAAATAAACACTGCTATCTGATTTTACCATTGTTATAACCACTGATAGCGTCTGGTCTGATATATGTGCCGCCTGTCAGACAACTTTCTACCATCAACCTGCTAGCTTCGGTAGGCTAGTTTAGTTTAACGTACCTGTGTTTGCTAACGTCATACCGTAGTGTTAACCAAAGATTCTAGAGTGCTACGCTCGTTTTTAAAAGATGCATTCAATCTAAGTTATGTCTAGTGAGACAGCTCTCTATTAAGGCAGGGAGACAGCGGGTCTTTTGGCGTCCGTTTCGAACAGAGCCAAAAACACCATCACCTCTGGTCCCCACACCCCATGGTTTGAACACTGACTCCCCACACCCTATAAGCACATGACACATTCTGTCCATTGCAAAGACATTGTACATTCATGGATTACTTATGTGTATGTCGTTATTTCTCCCTCTAACTTCCTCTCTCTCTCTTCCTCCATCTCCCTCCTCTCTAACTCCCTATCTCTCTCCCTCCATCTCCCTCCTCTCTAACTCCCTCTCTCTCTTCCTCCATCTCCCTCCTCTCTAACTCCCTCTCTCTCTCCCTCCATCTCCCTCCTCTCTAACTCCCTCTCTATCTCCCTCCTCTCTAACTCCCTCCATCTCCCTCCTCTCTAACTCCCTCTCTCTCCCTCCATCTCCAGCGGGAGCGACTGAGGATGGATCGGAGGGGAGGCTCCCCCATCAGACGCCCCGAGTCTCCTGCTCTGGCCCGACGCTCCGCCTCTCCAGCAACGCCTAAGTAAGAGTCTCTCTTTCTCTCTCTCTACCTCCCTCTCTCTCTCTCTTCACCTCTCTCACCACCTCTTTTTCTCCCTCCCCCTCTCTCTCAACCTCTCGCTCCACCGCTCCCTTCTCCATCTCTCTTTTTCCACCTCTCTCTCTCCCTTCTTCCTCCTTCTATCCCTCTCTCTCCACCTCTCTCTCACTCTCTTTCCCTCTACCTCTCTTGCTCTCTTTTTCCATCTCTCCCTCTCTCTTTTTTCACCTACTGCAATACTGCCATCACACCTACCTCAATACTGCCATCACACACACACACACACATACACATTGCACTCCTTGATTGATGACCCTAGGCATTTCTTCAGGTTGACTCCTAAACATCACAACTATCCATCATCTCCAATGAGGCAGCGTCCTATAACACCTGTAACTGAGCCATCATCTCCGATGAGGCAGCGTCCCACAGCACCTTTCACTGAGCCATCGTCTCCGATGAGGCAGCGTCCCATAGCACCTCTCACCGAGCCATCATCTCCAATGAGGCAGCGTCCCATAGCACCTGTAACTGAGCCGTCATCTCCAATGAGGCAGCGTCCTCTAGCACCTGTAACTGAGCCGTCATCTCCAATGACGCAGCGTCCCATAGCACCTGTAACTGAGCCGTCATCTCCAATGAGGCAGCGTCCTCTAGCACCTGTAACTGAGCCGTCATCTCCAATGAGGCAGCGTCCCACAGCACCTGTTACCAATGGCAGGCAGAGAAGTGATTCCTCGGCAGCCAAGAGCAGCGTAGAGAAGGCGGGAATGAATCCAACCTCAGCCAGTCAGACATCAAACGGTAGCTAAGACTAAAACTTTACTGCATGTGGAAATGAATATGTATGTGTATGTATGTATGTGTGTGGTGTGTATGCATGTGTGTATGTATGTGTGTGTGTGTGTGTGCATGTGTGTATGTATGTGTGTGTGTGTGTATGCATGTGTGTATGTATGTGTGTGTGTATGTATGTATGTGTGTGTGTATGTATGTATGTGTGTGTGTATGTATGTGTGTGTGTGTGTTTCTGTGTTGTGTGGGTGGGTGCATATGTGTGTGACCGTGTTGGATTATGTGCATTTTTTACAACAAGAGTGTGCAGTTTCTGTCTAACTGGATATGTTCATGTTTTATAATATATCTGTGTGTGTGTGTATGTGTGTGTGTATGTATGTGTGTGCATGCATATGCGTGTCTGCACATGTTTGTGTGTGCGTGTGTGTGTGTGTGTGTTTGTGTTGTGTGGGTGGGTGCATATGTGTGTGACCGTGTTGGATTATGTGCATTTTTTACAACAAGAGTGTGCAGTTTCTGTCTAACTGGATATGTTCATGTTTTATAATATATCTGTGTGTGTGTGTGTTGGGGGTATGTGGTTCCATCTACAACAGGAGGAATTACAGAAAGAGGAAGAAAGACACAAATTGGAAGAGCAGGAAAGACAGCAGAGGAAGAAGGTAAACTCACACACACACACACACACACACAACTCCGGTATTTTGATAAAACTATCTCTTACAACAGCTTTGTGTTTGTGTGTTTGTATGTGTATGTGTGTTGGGGTGTGTGTGTGTGTGTGTTTCTGTGTTGTGTGGGTGGGTGCATATGTGTGTGACCGTGTTGGATTATGTGCATTTTTTACAACAAGAGTGTGCAGTTTCTGTCTAACTGGATATGTTCATGTTTTATAATATATCTGTGTGTGTGTGTATGCATGTGTGTATGTATGTATGTGTGTGTGTGTGTGTGTTTCTGTGTTGTGTGGGTGGGTGCATATGTGTGTGACCGTGTTGGATTATGTGCATTTTTTACAACAAGAGTGTGCAGTTTCTGTCTAACTGGATATGTTCATGTTTTATAATATGTGTGTATCTTTGTGTGTGTGTGTGTGTTTCTGTGTTGTGTGGGTGGGTGCATATGTGTGTGACCGTGTTGGATTATGTGCATTTTTTACAACAAGAGTGTGCAGTTTCTGTCTAACTGGATATGTTCATGTTTTATAATATATCTGTGTGTGTGTGTATGTGTATGTGTGTGTGTGTATGTATGTGTGTGCATGCATATGCGTGTCTGCACATGTTTGTGTGTGGTGTGTGTGTGTGTGTGTGTGTGTGTGTGTGTGTGTGTGTATGCATGTGTGTATGTATGTATGTGTGTGTGTGTGTGTGTGTGTATTTTTGTGTGTGTGTGTGGTGTGCACAGAATAAAGGCTGACGAGGAGAGAAAGAGCAGAGAGGAGGAGGAGAGGAAGAGTAGAGAGGAGGAGGAGAAACAACAGAGAGAAAAAGAGGCTCAGGCACAGATGGAGAGAAAGGTGAATATGACCACACACACACACACACACACACAACTCCGGTATTTTGATAAAACTATCTCTTACAACAGCTTTGTGTTTGTGTGTTTGTATGTGTATGTGTGTTGGGGTGTGTGTGTGTGTGTGTGTGTGTGTGTGTGTGTGTGTGTGTGGGTGTGTGTGTGTGTATGTGTGGGGTGTGTGTGTGTGTGTGTGTTGGGTGTGTGTTGGGGTGTGTGTGTGTGTGTGTTGGGGTGTGTGTGTGTGTGTGTGTGTGTGTTGGGGTGTGTGTGTGTGTGTGCATGTGTGTGTTGGGGGTATGTGGTTCCATCTACAACAGGAGGAATTACAGAAAGAGGAAGAAAGACACAAATTGGAAGAGCAGGAAAGACAGCAGAGGAAGAAGGTAAACTCACACACACACACACACACACACACACACCAAATCACACACACAAACACACACACACACACACATGTCCGTGCACACACACAAACATTCTCATTGTTTCCTTTCATTGTTTTTACAAATTGGAGAAGCAGGAAAGACAGCTGAGAAAGAAGGTGAACTCACACACACACACCACATACAAACACACACACACACACACGTGCGTGCACACATAAACATTCTCATTGTTTCCTTTCATTATTCTTATGTGTTCTCTTTCTTCTTTCTGCCAGAGAATTGAGGAGATTATGAAACGTACCCGCAAAGGCGACAGTGACATCAAGGTATTTTTTAATCATTATGAAAGAATTTTGCGCTTTTAATAGTTGCAGTTGTTTACTGTTTGACTGTATTATACTCACATATGGATTTACCACCTTCACTCTCAAATTCAATCTATCACTGACACATTACTGAGGCTTAAAGGAGAAATCGGCCGATTTTTACCATTTGAATTCAAAGTTTGTACTGTCACATACCTCAGTGTCCATCAGTCGCTTCCAGGAAAGCCAAAGAAAGTCTGTTGTCAAGTTCATGCCGGCTTCGCAACGAAAACTTGAAGTTTAATTCCCCTCAGAAATAAATAATTGAGCACTCTAATGGTTATGAACATATAATGACTGTAACTGCATGGAAATGGTCCAAATTATTCCTAAGCGTGAACGTTACTGAAACCTTGCTCGCGCTGAAGTATCGTGGGAATTCAGTTGTTGCAGGAAAAGGCAAACAGAGTAGTATGCAGATGTGACAGTACAAACTTTAAAATTTAGACGGTTTCTTCACAGCTAATGAGTAGAAAATGCATCGTTTTGTCACGTAAGGACTGTTATTTGTTCATGTTCATATTGTACAGAACTTTTAATTACATTTTGAGTCTGTTAAGAGGCAAAAAAGGCACGTTTAGATGATGACCTAGCATTGTAGCTCAATGGGAGTACTGACCATTAGCTGCAGCTACTCGAGTTCGGGAGCACCGATTTTGGTCGTTATTTTTCCTTTCGACAGTACTCGGCGACGTGTAGTGATCAAGATCCATGTAAAAATCGGCCGGATTTCTCCTTTAAGACTTCTTGAGGCTAGAGATCTGATTAGTTTATAATTGGTGTCATAACTGAAGAGTTTGGAATATTTTTTTCAAACTCTTTTGAAAAAGTGACTGCTAGACTTGTACTCAGATATAAGGCTTGAGAGGTGTTTTGTTTTCCAAAGGTGAACGATGCTGGGTCAGAGACGAAGGAGGCAAATTCGACTCCACCAATAACTAATGGCATCCAAACAAAGCAGGAAATTACCTCAGAGGTCAACAGAAGCCCGGCCAGAGCCTCCCCCACCCCACTCAACGGCCCCACAGGCACAACTGAGGTAAGTGGTCGCTCTTAGCCCAAACCCAGCTCAGGTGAGCGGGCTCTCCTAACCCAAACCCAGCTCAGGTGAGCGGGCCCTCCTAACCCAAACCCAGCTCAGATGAGCGCTACCTCTTAACCCTAACTCAAAACCCAGCTCAGATGAGCGGTACCTCTTAACCCTAACCCAAACCCAGCTCAGATGAGCGGTACCTCTTAACCCTAACCCAAAACCCAGCTCAAGTGAGCAGGCCCTCCTATCCCAAATCCAGCTCAGGTGAGTGGTAAAATGAATTGTGTATTGTGTTAAAGACATCCTATGCAAGTTTTTTTACCATAATATAACAGTTTCAAAGCAATTGTGATGGTAAAATTGTAATAGGGAGAATCGTACGTCTAGCATAGCTGGCAGCTAGAGGTCTGCGCGGAACAGATTCTTCAGTCCCGCTCCCGCAACATTCTGTCCCGCTCCCGCAATAATGTGCCATTTTTAGTCCCACTCCCGTCTGCAAAAGCCCGCAGGATATGTTCAGTTTTGCCTTCTGTCACAACTGAAAAAGACTGCCAGATGTCTGATTTAAAGTTTCTTGATTCTGAATGTAGGGCAGGCTACTGTAATCTATGCTATGCAGCTGGCATCCGTCCTTTAAAAGGCACTAACATCTGAAGTAGCCTAGTGGTGTCCTCTTCCTCTGTCATGCTTTCGATTTAGAGTTTCAACAATGGAGCAGCAGGAAAGAATTGAACCCACGTACACCTAAACGACATTTAGGCTGCTTAAACCCCATTTTTTAAAAGTGGTATCAGCGATTTCAGGCCCAAACATAAATGATCACATTCATCTAATCTTTCCTAACGATCCGCTAGCTGCCTGCCCCATAAGCAGGCCGTCAAAAAAACGCGTCTCTGTAGGCAGCCTAGGTTCCGAGGTCTGTACACAAAAACAATTGCTACCAAAAAGGGTTGCCAATCACTCAAAGGCAAAGTAAAGTGTTCTAACCAATAACTGACGAGATGCATGTTTAGGAGAGTTTCAATTGCACGGGAGGGAGGGGGAGGGAGTAGCGAGCTAGCTCTCGGTTTTGTTTGAACATCAACAGATGTGACGTTACCGCTGTATCGCTGATGCAACCTTTAATGCTGCCTACCACAATATCCAGCTCAACTATAATTCTATACGTTATAATTCATACGTCTATATGTTATTTTACGCATATATTTAATTTGCGGGAGTGCAGTTAATCATCTGTTTCTCCCACACCCGCGAATACACCTCTCTCATCCCGCCTGCTCCCACATAGAGCTTTCAAAACATGTCCCACGTGTCCAGGGGAAAGGGCTCAAACTGTGAGAAGTATTTACAACAGCAAGGTTGTAAAATTTAAATACTCAGCGAATCTAGAGGAGCCCTAGAACCCAAAACTGCATTGAATACCTATAAATATATTTTACATATGCAATCTAATTTGTCCTAAGAAGTTAAATTTGTCCAATTATGCATCATGTTTTTCCCATTCCCCAAGTATGACTGTGGAGACTGTGTGCTGTGTGTGATTTTTACTCATATCATTAATGGCTTTATTGTTATAAAGTCATCTGTTCTGCTATTTATTATTCATCTCTTTATTGTTATCAGGTCAGTGAATGCAATCCAAAGACCAACAACTCCTCCCCAATGATCAGTGGGAGCATTAAATCAGCAGTCCCTCCTCCGAAGAACAAGGACAGCCCCATCAAGGACAGCCCAGTCACAACACAGACCACTCCCACAAATAACAAGGACAGACCCATTACATCACAGGCCCCTCCCACAAATATCAAAGACAGCCCGATCACATCATCAGCCCCTTCCCCAAAGGACAGGCCTGTCACAACACAGGCCCCTCCCACGAATAATAAGGATAACCCTGTCACAACACAGGCCCCTCCCACGAATAATAAGGATAACCCTGTCACAACACAGGCCCCTTCCACAAATAACAAGACCAGTCCCATCCCATCACAGACCCCTCCCACAAATGGCAAGGACAGCCCCATCACATCACAGACCCCTCCCACAAATAGTAAGGACAGCCCCATCACATCACAGGCCCCTCCTCCAAAAAGGGACATCTCTGTCACATTGCAGACCCCGCCCCTAACGAATGACACCCCCCAAGACGGCAGAAAATTGCAGCTCACCACCTCAACTATTCAGGGTGGACAGACTGAGGCTGGCCAGGTGAGTCGATAATCTTTAGACTTTAATCTTTAGAGAAGATAAAATGATACTGACCTGCGATCCGACCCGCTTATTTACAAATTGCACGCTTTTGGTTAAAGGTTGTATCTGCGATTTCAAGCCCAAAAAAGGCCCAAACATAAATGATCACATTCATCTAATCTTTCCTAACGATCCGCTAGCTGTCTACCCCATAAGCAGGCCGTCAAAAAATCGTGTCTCTGTAGGCAGCCTAGGCTCCAAGATCTGTACACAAAACAATTGCTATCAGCAAGGGTTGGCAACCCAATCAAAGGCAAAATAAGTGTTTCAGCCAATAACCGACGAGATGCGCGTTTAGGATAGTTTTAATTGCACAGGAGGGAGGGGGAGGGAGTAGCGAGCTAGCTCTTTGTTTTGTTTGAACATCAACAGAAGTGACGTATCCCCGCTATCGCTGATACAACCTTTAATGTAGCCTAACATGCAATGTATCCTTATTGAGATATGTAAAACCTTTACATAAACAGGAACAGAAAGCCCTCCTTAATCACATCAGACATCCCTTATCAAATGCCGCACGAACACAAAGCGTTTAACTTTTACAACACTGGCTGTAGGTTAAAAGTTTAGCATGGGCAGGGCTACACAAGGCTGTGGTAAAGTGTCAGCATTATTTTACTGAGCTACTTGTCACTGGGTCTTGTGCCAACATTGTGCCTAGCCTAAAACAAGCTGTTCCAGTGGTCAATGCGCATAAAGCAATCTATTGCTTGAGGTCTGGGACGCTGGGAAGATTTACCAGTGCCGCATTTGTGACGAGCCTTGTTGGGCGTGCCTGTTTTGTGGCTGTCATACTTAGTGCATAGAACATAAGCAGCACTGTTGTCATCTTCTTTAAGAACCTCTCCAAATACTTCCCATACTTCTCTACAGCTTCTCTACCATCTCCATCCTTCTATCACACAGGTAGCCTACAGTATGTGGCAAGTTCATGCTGCATCGATTGAAGTAATTTAGCCAATGATATCTTTGAAAAACAATTATGAGTTAAATGTTGATGTTAGCCTTTTCCTGATATTTTAAGTAAAAATACAATTTATTAATTTTTAACTGTCCCGCCCGCAAATGACCCGAATATCATTAAAATGATTTGTTTCTGAATCGTAACCACTGAATTTACGCCAACCCACGCTCCACTGAGACTCACACTTCAACTTTTAAGCGATAATGAATATAACCAGATTATTTTGTCTCACACAGGCTACTGTTTCAGCAACCCCTAAGGTTACAATTACTTCAACAACAGCGAGTAAAACTAGAGTAGTTGCCATGGCAAACAAGTTGGACAGCAAAGAGAATGGGCCAAGGCTCTCTGTGTTGCCACGACAACCCAGTGTCCAGCTGGACGGAGTAGAAGGAGTCCCAAAAGAGGAGCCCCAGTCCATGGATGTGAGGTGTGTGTGTGTGTGTGTGCACGTGATTTTGTGTGTGTGGCAGTGTAGTTACACAATCTGTACATGTCTTTGTGCATATACACACACAACTCAGGTATTTTGATAAAACTATCACTTACAAAAGCTTTGTGTGTGTGTGTGTTTGTGTGTGTGTGTGTAAGAGAGAGAGTAAATGAGTGAGCTATTGAATGTTTCTCTTTAACTTTCTCTCACTCTTTCAGCCCCGTCTCTAAGGATGACCTCGTCTCCATCCCAGAGTTCTCTCCTCTGCAGGAAGAGGCAGGATTAACCCACACCAACACTTCCTGTCTAAGCTCCTCCCCAACCAGAGCCCTTCTTGATCTTCTGGACCTCACCGGACATGTGGCATATCCATGCCCTGTTACCACAGTAACCATTGCTATGTCTAGCTCCTCTACTACGTCCACGGTAAACAATCAGGCTGGTGACTGTAACCGTAACCTTGTGACGTCCTCAGTGACATTGTCGTGTTCTACCAGTGATCAGAAGCATCAAAATCAATCTCGGCCAATCCCGTCACCAATAAAGCCCATAACAACACCTCTGCCAGCTGTCGCCATAAGGGATGGAGGAACTACAGCATTACAAGGCAGAGGCAAAGTGGATGCTTGGTAAGAGTGGAGTGTGTGTGTGTGTCTGTCTGTCTGTGTGTGTGAGTGTGAGTGTGTGTGTGTGTGTGTTTGTGTGTGTGTGTGTGTGTGAGTGTGTGTGTGTGTCTGTCTGTCTGTCTGTGTGTGTGAGTGTGTGTGTGTGTTTGTGTGTGTGTGTGTGTGTGCTGACTGTGTTGTTTGGGAATGTAATGTTTGTGTTTGTATTTGTTTTGTATTAGCACAGGTGTATTAGGATAAATGGTTGGACTGATGTTTCATGATGATGTACTACTATCTGGCTGTGGTTATTTCTTTCTTAAAGATACCACAGCTACTAAAACAAAGGCTATAATTTAATTGTGAAATGTTTGCATACACATATAATTCATTGTGAAATGTTTACATACCTTCTGCTTCTCTCCCTTCTGTTTTTTTTTTTTCTCCACAGAAGAACTATGCAGTGACTTGATGACCACTCCAATGTGTGCGTGTTTGGTAGAGCTGAGGGAGTGTGTTTGTGTGTGTGTGAGAGAGAGAGAATGAGAGAGACAGAGAGAGAGAGAATATTTGTGTGTAAGATAAGGAACTGTATCTGAGTGTTGAGGGACCTCTAGGTGCAGTTGGGACAAAAATGCAGGATATTTTTGTTTTCCTTTTCCCTCTGAGTCTAGTTTCTCTGAATGTAGTCCCTTTGACTTTCCCTCTGAAGAAATTGCTCGTTATTTGCCTTCAACTTACCCTGCAATGTGTTTGTTTTTAGGACTTTATGACACAATTTATTATCCAACAAAATCATGAATGACCATCCACAAGCGAATGTAAAAGAAAGAAAGCCTGATTGCTTAAGTTACTTTTATACAGATCAGACCATGTCTATTGTCCTATAATGTCTACTCAAAAAATGAGGCCATCCTTAAAAATATTTTCGTTTGCCGTAACCCGACCGACCCTGTCAATTTAGAACCGACCCAAATATTAATTTTTTTCCCCTTTTAGTCCGACCGACTTGCCGGTTGTAAACTTGCGTTAATACCGACCGATTGTTTTTTTTACTCTAAACAACCAATACAAATGCAATAAAATAATATTTATTTTAGTAGGCCCAAGTATTGTGAATATAAATTGCCTACATGCAAACGTGGCTCACTTAAAAAAAAACACCTGTGGCGTCATCTCTACACCATTGGTTTTACGCATGTCACACTATGGCCTACGCTTCGTTTCATTCACACAAACTGATAACGCTGTTACGAAGTTCTGGAAGAACTGTGGCCAGATCTTTTCTCATCCCTTCTCCCCCTAGTCTAGCGGTGACCGTGTCGGAGTATTGAAATTGGTTGTGGTCTATTCAGCATTTCTCAAAATATGGGTCCGCATCATGGAGACTGCTGGTCCGCGGATTCGTGGAGTGAAATTAGGCCCGGTGCTTCATCTGATAATTTGCTGCGCAGTTGATTAAGAAACCGCGGATCGACGAAAAAAGAAAACAAACGTTTCTGCTATCGATGTCATTAAACATGGAGCCCTACAATTAAGTGGTGGTATGAGCATTCATTCAATGTGCGTCTGCGCGAGAGAAACTGAAACTAATCGATAACGTTGGTATCAAAGCTCCGCTTCAACCTGTTGGAAGGCTATTTATTTATTTAACGAAACTTAATAGAATGACGTTGTTTTTTGGAACTTCCTTAGAAACAGAGCAGAGACTGTAAAATACACTGTATAGCATTGAGTATTGTATAGTCAAATTTCAATATAACGTGGCCAAGAGCTATTGTAGCCTTCTTTCTGCGTACATGTAGATGAGCCCTATGACCCAAAAGTCTGCCATGACCGGGCCTCAGGTCAAAGAAGTTTGAGAAAGGCTGGTCTATATAACCTGCATCAGAATGAGGTTTGCAATGGTGCGCCTGAAGGCACGGGTTGGACATTTGTGTAAATTCATTCCTACGTAATCACCATGACCAAAATTGAACTTTTTTTTTTTACTTTGAATCTTGAAAAAAAAATATTGACCTACCTACCGACCCATTTTTAATTGTTTTTGGCTGTTACTGCAAACAAAAATATTTTTAAGGATGGCCTGATCTGCAGTCGAGTTTAACAGTGATGCCTTTTGTAGATGCCTTCTGCCTTCTGTAGATATTTCAGTTATTGAAAGACTAATTGAAATTGATCGTTAGTCATTCTAACAGTGGCGTCTATGGCAAAACAATACTCAAAATGTGAAAGAATATTACAGTATTGAAAATAAAGATGAATAGACTCCTACAATCTCCATTTAGAATGCTCTATTAAAGTTTGTCATATCCTGAGCCAACAGTCATGATCTAAAGCCCATAGTCATGGCCTGAACCAGCAGTCATAGCCTAAGCCCATAGTTGTAGCCTTAGGCCCAGGCTACACTGGGTCTGCAACTAAAGTGCTCCGTTCACATAGCTTAAAAATAGTTTTGGAAGACTGGTCTAAATTTTTTTTACGAACGTACACGTTGCTGTCACATCTGATGTAGGCAGTTCCAGCGATTAGAGTGGAAGCTAATTGTTATAGCCGTCACTAAACGGACCCACTATAGCCTCCCTTTAAGTCAACAGTGATAGCCTGAGCCTGAGTCATATTTAGTCCACACTCACAGCCCTGCTCCTGTTTAGTCTCCAGCTAAATCCTGGACTTGTGCTGTATGCAGTATTGTGCTTGGCTTTCTGTGATTGGACCAAGGTCTTCTACAGACCTTTGCTGTATACAAGTTTAAAGAGGAGATGGTCCTTTGACACATCCTTGATAGGGAAATCTCCTGTGACTAACAGCTGTCCAGTTTTGTTACTTAAAGATGTGATTTAGTTAAAGAAATCAAGAGTTCCATAGCAGTAAATGTGTTCAGCAACCATCACTACCTTACTTTAATCCTAAAATCCTAGATTACCACTGCAACCATGGAATATTTGATAATTTCCAAAAGATATGATACATGTTAAACATTTCCAAAAGCTTTGCTATATTTAAAACAGACAGCAGAATGGCAGCTTCTGATGATAGATTTCCCTAGGGTTAGGTTTGGTCAAGTGAAATGGCAGCTTCTGATGAGAGATTTCCCTAGGATTAGGTTTGGTGAAGTGAAATGGCAGCTTCGGGCGTAGAGTGCTGAGAAATTGCTGTAGCGCACTCGAGGAGGTTACCCTGGCTAATAGTCTGAATAGGCACAAGAAGGACTAGTTTTGGAGAAACATTTTTGTCCTATTTTGTAAGGAGTTTTGAATGTAAATTATGTTTGAGGGAATGTGTGTGTGTGTGTGTGTGTGTGTGTGTGTGTGTGTGTGTGTGTGTGTGTGTGCATGGCATCTGTTTAAAACCTTGTAGACTTGTAGACATTTGTGTTTTGCCAAATATACCAAGTGCCCATGCACCCCGTAACAATTTAACGAATCCTTTGCTTGTCACCAGTGGAGATCAGCAATGTCACCTTTCCTCTAATTAATATGCATCTGTGCTTGTTAAGATCTAAATAGAGTAAATATTATGAATAAGATAAAGTAGGTTGTCTGGTAGTCATTTAGAATATTTAGGCGAAATATGTTTGCCTCAAATGAATATGCTGTCGGGGCAACTCTAAATGTAGAGATGAGATTAGCCCCAACTGCCCCCTCCGTGAGAGGGAACTCCTGCACCTACCCCTGTACCTGGCCCAACTGCCCCCTCAGTGATGGGGTACACCTCTACCTGCCCCTGTTCTTATGGAAGATGTGATGCTTGGGCCGTTCAGATAGGCATGCTGTACACAGACCAAACCCACATGTGACTGCTCATGCTGGACTGATGGTAACATGGTGACGCTTGCTGATATGGATATAATTCAGCCCCTAGTCAATATATCAGGTATGCTTTGGCCATATGTTCAGCGCATTAGGCATGTTCAGTTGTCATAGACCGTATCCAGCTAAACCTTCACTCTTAGATAGCTGTATCCAGCTAAACATGTACTCTAAGCTAGCAGTGTCCAACTAGACCTTTACTCTAAGCTAGCTCTCTCCAGCTAAACCTTCCCTCTAAGCTAGCTGTATCCAGCAAAACCTTCTCTCTAAGCTAGCTGTATCAAGCTAAACCTTCACTCTAGCTGTGTCCAGCTAAACCTTCATTCCATTCTAGCTGAATCCAGCTAAACCTTAAAGACCCCAGGGACTTCGATTGTATTTCCGTGGTGTCGATGTAAGGTGACACCACGGGTTAATGACGAAACACACTGTACACACACACACCTGCGGGTGATCAATCAGTGTTCCTTTCTCTAATTGTAATTAAGATGAAAATATGTGATAGGCCAAAATGTGCAACTTGTAGCAGTACGATTGAAACTGCATTTCAACCATGCTTGAAGCCTCTATCATCACAGCTTGGGGCTTCATGTTAGCTGATGTTGAATCTAGAACTTTAGTCTAATTCCCATTGTGAACTGATGAATATACCCAGTAGCCTAGTCAAGAGACATTTTGTTAACTGCATACCAATAGTTCTCAGCAGCTCTGAGTGACAGTAAATCGTGTTTTGTTATCACTATATTACTTTATTCAGTGGTCATTCAATAACGTGCCATTTGAAATTGGAGTTGGACAGTATTTGGGTTGCTGTTCAGAATGAGATTCCCTGTATGAAATACTGTAGATGTAAAAGAATCAGAAACATCACGCAATGCTTACAATGCACAAATACTGAAGTAATATCAGTAAAAATACAGTAAAAACCTCTTAATCCAGACGATGGGTTATAAATTAGAGATTTAGGCAGTGTATTCAAATGATAAATACAGTTATTTAGATAGTCTATTTAAACAGCTTTTAAAAAAATTCCCAAGCTTTTCCCTTAGGTCATAGCAAGCATGCTTTACATTCTGAAATGTTACAAAACCCAGTTTTTAAAAGTGAGAAAAGCATCTCTGCTAGGGAAACAGACCTTTGTAAGGGCACAATCTGTGATCGGTTAAAACCCAGTGGTCATGTGATGGGCATTGAGGGACTTGTACGGTGTGTGTTGATTGTGATTGTAGGGTGTGTATTTATGTCAAGGCTTGTCCAGGGATGTAACTGTGCCATATAGTGAACGTCAACGTTAGGGTGATTTTGGTTTGTGTTTTTGGAAAAACATCAAGGGATGTTTCTGATTGGTCTGAAGCATGTAACCCCGTCCTTCCAAGGGAGCCAGCCTGTTGCTTCATCAGCATGACGTGCCCACGCCTGTTCAGACCAACCCCATAGCACTGGGGTGATTTGCTGAATAAAGCTAATTACTGCATTGAAATTATGTAAGTAATAATTCTGAATAAACAAAATTCCCAGCTCTGACATTGGAGGCGTCTTTATTGTGTGCTATAGAAGCAGTATTTCACTTTGTGGCTGTGTGTTTTGCATATAGGCGTGGACAAATTTGTTGGTACACTTCCACAACAAAGGAACCCTTCCCTACCCTACCCTACCCTACTCTTCACCAACAAAGGAACCCTTTTTACCCTACTCTTCCACAACAAAGGAACCTTTCTCTACCCTACCTGTCCACAACAAAGGAACACTTCCCTACCCATGATCACGGACCACTAGCAAAGTCTTCGTGGACCACTGGTTGAAAACCCCTGTAGGCCTATAGAAGATATATATTATAATTTAAGTCAGACAACATAAACTGTCTCAGACTCAGAGAGAAAAGACATAACAGAAGGTATTGTTGGACTATCAAACCAAAAATAAATGACTTGGAAATACATTATGTAGAAGCACGAACAGACGTGCACAGGAGAAAAATAATTTCAAGAATGAGATTTGGGCATACTGGTTTAAATAGTACATTGTTTTAAGTGTAGTGTATGTAGCATGCCATTGAATCATGTCCTAGATAGCCTACTGCCATGAGAGGCACCTTAATCATCATTTTGAAGATATGATATGATGATATTTTGCAAAGAAATTCTGGAGATGTATGTTAGGTCTTTTTTACTTTCTTATAATAACTGGATTAATAAATAGATTGTAGGAATAGGGAAATACATTTTTCACACCCACGCTCCATTTCACAAGGTGGCGGTAATACACCAAACATTGTTTGCCAACCGCCAATAAAAAAAAAAAAGGAGGATTGGTTACTTTTATTTTGGTACAATGTTGGGTAATCGTAGGCGGAAGTTGAGCTGTCTGCTCACGAACGCTGCAGGCCTTAGAACACCGTTCTGTTCTGAAAACAAACATTTGTTGGGCGATCAACGTTGCAGTTCAGTTGTTAGGAAGTTATGAAGTTAGTTGAAGTGTAAATAAAACCGTCAGATTGCTGTTGTTTAACACGTCAATCTTGCCCGTCTTGTGTCGTATCAGACAGCTTCACCTCTCGATTTATATAACGTGGCCCGAAGGTGAGTAAGTGCTAGTCATCAGCCTAGCGAAGCTAACGTTATATAGCTAGCTTCGACTAGCCAAAGTGTTAAATATCGTGAAATAGAATGTGTCAGTTAAGTTTTTTGTCTCTGTATATGTTTCTATATAACGTTAGTTTAGTTGATGTAAAATCTTAAGTTGCTATACGTCAGTTAACGTTAGGCAGACCGTGTGTTTACGTTGAAGCAACGTTAACGTTAGCAACAGATAAACGGCCTCGCTAACGTTAATCATCCATAATCCAGTAAAATCATAGTCTGTAAACAGATGTATTTTAAAGCCAATGCTATATTGCTGACACTGTCCAGAATTGAATCGCAATTGTTAAATGCCGTAGCATAACCTATATATAGCTCACAGTTCCGTCATTCCTTTTGCTGACATATCGTTTTGGGCTAGCGTAACGTTAGCGTTTGCTCGTTACGTCAGTGAACTTAACCTTTTGCCTCCTCCACTTAGCAGGTTAATGTTACCTGTATTCTAAACTTAATGTTACCTGTATTACAAACGTGATTTTATTGGCTGGTCATTCTTCACCTAATAATGACTGTCATGCAACTAAAGTAAAAACATTTACCATCGTGTAAGGCGTTATCTTGTGTAGCTTCGTAAAAACGTTCTAATGATATTTCTCACCCTGTGTGGTCTCCTTCAGTGGGTTAAAATCCACCGCTTTATTGTGTTTCATTGTGTTGGATGCTTCATCAAGGATTGACAAGATGAATATATTTTTATTTTGACCTAGCGATGCAATGATTTCTTGCAGTGTAGAGTTACGATCTGTACACATACGACACAGAAGTCTGGTGCAAAAAAATATATTTGAATCTATTTTTAAGTGCACAGACAATCAGGACGTCCATTACGGACACCACGACTACGTTGACCCTTGTCACGACTACGTTGATCCTTGCCACCACCTGTTGGGCAAAGGTCGAAGTATGGTCTTATTGGACAATGTTGTGCAAACTTAGACGCACCGCCATGCAAAGACGCATCTTTGACTATCACTGTCAATAGATCGATTGTCATCTCCTAAATGCAGATATTCTGCTTCAGAAGTAGAATCAGTGAAAATATTATCTGTTTTAATTTACTTGGACAGCATGAACAGAATGGCTTTCACATCAGTGCAAACAAACACGCTTCTTCTCATGTGGGATCCACTATTTACTTCCTGTTATTCCACTTTGAATAACAACATGACATGACAAAAGTCTGGATGTCTGCCATCTAGTGGTAGAAAGTCATGAGATTTTGAATCTATCGTCTATTTTAATCAGTGGTATTGTTTGTGGCAAGTTTGTAACTTTGGTGCTAAGGGGGTTAAAGTCAACAATAAAGTCTATGGGGTCAGTACCAAATGTAGTCAAGAAAGACACAGAATAAAGGCAAAGTGACTCACACAGAAGACAAAAAAATACAGCACTGTACAGTAAAATGCAGTCTGATATGATTTAGGCCCCGTTCTCACGGAGACGCTTTTTGGGTTAAACGCACCGATTTTGCTTCGTCTTGGCCGATCGTCCAAACGAATCCTGTAAACGCACTGACCGTAACCACACTTTTTTGAAACCTGGTCCCAGGGTGGAAAAATCTGAAACCGTAGCCCTTGTGCATTCGTTTGGACGGCGAAACCGCATACTTGCCTATTGAAGATGTCATCACCACACCTCAGCTACCCTGGACTTGACACTTATTGCCTAACAATACTAGTTTTCATACATGACATTACCTACGATTACACTCAGTAGGATAAATATCACAACTGGTGCTGCGCAGCGCCAATAGCTTATGACTTGGTGGACTGAACAGTGTTTTTCCCAGTGTTTTTTTTATGCATTCTAACTACTGTCAGTGACGCGAGAGAACTAGTCAGAAGTTATTAGGGAAGTGCGGTGTAAGTTTAAATTAATTTGTGCGTAGTGCCGGTGTCATTCATTTATTTTACATGTCTTACAACATAAACACATGCATTCACAGTCTAGTGAAGTCAGATATGAGCATACAGAGACGCTTAGAACTCATGTTAAGCTGATGGTAGCGCACTAAATGTGAATGCGCGATTTGATGCGGCCAAAAGTATTGACTGTTACTAACGAAGGTATTATAGCAATATTATAAATGTGCCGACGGAATAACCTAGAACTTGGGTAGGCCTAGCGTTTAGTAGCCTAGCCTATGCGGTGATGGCCAAAACTAATGTGAATCGCGGACTATCCTACAACCAAAGAAAGTAAAGGAGATTATTTGTACCTGCGTTAGCCAAATAAAGGACGGGACTGCACCCTTCACAAACCGTAAAAATGAAGTTTATGAGTTTTACAGTTGACTACAGTTGACAGTTCACCATCAGTCCACACAAACAATTCTGGTTTCCTTGCACTAGCCCTTTTCGCCGTAGCCTATTCTGTCTGTTTATAGCCTACAGCGCGCAAGCTTTGGTCAATTTCTGTAAAGAAACAGTGCCACCTATAGGCCTGGGATATGAAGTAACGTGTTGAGTCGTCTCTGTTGAGATGGATCCGTTTGGACGCAAATATTCTTGATACGGTTTCAGGGAAGACGGAGGAAAAAAAGTCTGTTTGGTACATGTGGACTAGGCCTTAAATCACATGTTGACTTATCTCTCTCTTAATTTGATCATTAAAAGGTCCCCAGATGGTAAGACACTTAGGGTGGTTGTCTGACAGAGGATACTGCAGCTCTTCAAGGTGTAGACAAGAAACCATGTCATTTAGCCATTTTTTTTAAAGCAAGGTGGGAAGACTGATTTCCACTCTCTCAGGGTAACCCTTTTTGCTATGTCCATACGTAGCAATAAGGGCTTGTTGTAATGCTATTATTAGGAGAGTCTTTCTTGACTGGAATGTTGGCAGTGGTGAAACGTGTGTGTGTGTTTGTGTGTTTTTCCGCCCCTCAAATGTCTCTTTTTCCACAGAGAGGGCATATCTGAAGCTGAGACATGGTGAGACCGCGTACAGGATCACCTCGAATGAAGCACAGGTTAAGGCTCCGCCCTCTTTCTCTTTTTCTCTCTTACTTCCTCTCCCTCTCTGTTTTGAGATACTTCCTCATTTTAACATCAGACTGTTTTAAAAAGTGTGCAGTTATAAATTCCTTCTGGGAAAGTGTGCAATTATGAATTTCTGTTTCCAGACCTGGAAAAGTATGGATATTTGGGAGAAAGTCTTGGAAAAAGTTGTGAATTTCTGGCCTACTTAGAAATATATTCCGCTATTCAGAGTAGCCTTTAAGACAATTGTTATCCTACTACTCACTTGTGGCCTCAACCTAATAAAATCATATTTTTTCGCGGAAGCCTGGATGTTACCCTTGATTGTTTCACAGGGCTCAACATTAACTTTTAAAAGTTGTGAGGTTTTGGTTGCCATCATTAATGGCCTGTTATTTGTTTGCATACTAAAATAATGATGACTCTAATTAGTCTTTAGACACTCATTTGAATTTATTTCACCAAGGGATGCACAATATATCGGCGGACGATATATTATTGGCCGATAAGTGAAAAAAATTAAATATTATTATCTGTCCATATTACCAAGAAAATATGCTAACCATTCCTGCTTCAGTTCCAGACAGGTCCTCATTATAGGTTATTAAAACCATCGGGGCTAACCCCTTTCATTTCTCCTGCAGCAGGTTGTGCGCAACAGAGTAGACGGACATAAGAGAGGCTATTGTCTGAGGAGTTGCAGCTTTATTCAGTTACCCACAGTTGAAACTAAACATAAGTTTCCCTCACAAACTCTGATTTGGTCGCTATATCTTTTTCCCAGTTTGGCAGTTTATGAGTGTTTACTCCTAAATGAAAACGATTCATACACTGTCGCTAGCCACTCACTCCTAATTCACTGACGCCAGGTTCACTTAAAGGAGCCACACATAGGGCTAGGATACTGCTATTTTGTTGACTGCTGTACCATTGAGCACAATTATGAGTAGTGATGGGCAAATGAAGCTTTGGTGAACCACTGAACCACAGGAGTGTGAACCTAGCGACACTAGCTGAAAAGCAAAAAGATGGCCGCCACACATACATTTTTCAACATAAAAGTCCTTAGCAAACCAATATTTTTGGTTACATATACTGGTTTGGGTAAGGACTTCTACAAGAAAAAGGAAAAATCTACATGTGGCAGCCATATTGGATTTTTTCATTAGTGTTGCTAGCTTCACACTGCTGTGGTTTAGTGGTTCACCAAAGCTTCATTTGCCCATCACTAATTATGAGTCCTATCGATCATTGGTGGTAGGAAAAAATTACTGCAATTAAATGATGCTTATTAAATGCTGCCCCTCAATCACTTTTCACAATGTTTTTTTTAAGAGCAATAGTATTGGTTATCGTATCAGTATTGGCCACAACAAACCAATAAATATCGGTTATTGTTATCTGCCCTAAAATTCCATATCGGTGCCATCTAATTTCACCTTTATTTCACATAGCCTGTTTCATGACCGAATAGAGGGAAAAGAGATGATGTGTATAATATGTTCTTTACAAAAGAGAACTATAGTATATAGTAGTTCTAAAGTAGTGTATAATACTTCTCTGAGGTTATGAAAAATGGCCTTTCAGTAAATCTGACTGTTCAGAATGTTGACTGCAGTTGGCACAGGTGTCTTTCTGTACGGCTTGGGTTTGTTTCAGTTACTTCCACCCATTGGAACAACTTGTCAGTTACATCCTGCCTGTGTAAACAGTGGTTTTAAAGATTGATATGAAAAAGTAAAGATTGTGATGTTGATGTCAGTCTTCGCAAATGCTATGTAAAGTCTGTAGCCTTTCTTTCATAAGATATCTTGATGTGTTTATACTTGTGTTTCTCACTAGATCCTACATGAGTGACTTCGGTTCTCAGAATGGTGGAGAACATCCCCGGCCCTTCCGTAGTGGTAGAGGAGGCGGTCCTGGGAAGGCCCCTCCCAGTTGGAGAGAGGCTCCTAACAGGGGCCGCAAGGCCCCCTACCCTGACAGACAGTCAGCGCCATGGCAACAGAAGAGCCCTCAGGGCCGGGACCGTGGACAGTCTTCCTGGCAGACCAAGAGCCAGGAGAGTTACATGGGATACGCTTCCCAGCCCTCCGACAGCCACCGTCACTATGGAGACCCAGCAAACAGACCAGGCCCTGCCCAACGCAGACCTTCACCCCATGAACCCGCCTCGGGCCGATCGCACCACAGGCAGTATGACGGAGGACCTAGAAGGTTTGAGTCCCGCCCCCCGATTCCAGACCATCGGAGCCACAAGCAGGTCCATCCACAGCCCCCCCATCACAGGAGTCCCTTCCGGCCCCCCACCAGACAGGAGGAGCGGCCCTGGGGCAGGTCCCAGTCTCCCAGCTACCCCTCCCGGCCTCCGCCCAAACCCCAGCATGTCAGCCAGGCAGGAGATAGAGGCCGTGGCAGGGGCAGAGGTCGCCGGGGCCGTGGTTCTGGTAACGGCTGTGGTAGGGAGACTTTCTGGAGTGAGAGAGGCCCAGACAGGAGCCACCCTTACACCAGCACTCGACCCCACCACCCTCAGCCACGGAATGGCGAGGGCCGCTGTCCGTCTGACTCCCCCTTGAGAAAAGAGCGAGAGTTTCACAGCCGAGAGAGGTACCAGAGTCCTCAAGTTGTGGTGCAAGCTGGGTAAACAAAGCAAGTCCAAATTAAGGGGCGCAATACTCAAGCCTGTGCCGAAAAATGGTGTTGACGAATTAAGAGAGGAGGCACAATGTGAAAGTGGGAGGTGGATAAAATGTAGAAAATATTCACTGTGCAGGAATTGGAAAAATATATCCGCTTATTCCAAAAGCTCCATAGTCATGGCTTTGCTGAAGTATATGCTTCATTTCTAAGCTGTTCTTCAAGAAGATGAGATGTTAACCCTCAATGGAGCAGTTCATGACCCATAAGCAAAAGCAGAAAAAGAGAAATAAGAAAGGATGGCCCTTTGCTGCTTTGATGAAGTCATTTGATGTTAGGATGCTTTCAGGAAATGGAGTATGAAGCTTTACACTAGTTTAAGGGATCGTAACTGTCCCCTAACATCATGGTAAAACAGTAAACCAGTGGGAAGTGTGGAAGGCAGGCTGGGCCTTACCCTCTGTGTTAATGATAACTGTAACCCCCCTCTCCCATTTATTGATTGTTTTGTTTGTAATGGATGTGCAGGTGGTCTTCATCCACTGGGAGGGATTGCAACGAGAGGAGAAGCCGAGAGAGGGAGCGCATGGGGTCAGGCCGCCATGGTAACGAGCCAGAGCACTGGCCACCCCCTAACCCTTCTCAGTACAGGCCCCCACCACACACGCCCTCATGGAAAGCTGGACCACCTCCTGGGCCTCACCCCTCAAAGCTATCAGCTGCACGGAGATTCCAGAGCCACCAGACCCCGAGAGGTCCTGACAGAGGAAGCTCTGGCTACAAGCGGAAGTATCCAGAAATGCTGGAACAGCCACGCCCACCCCCACCTCTTTTCAGGCATTTTCGACGGGACCCATCAGTGGCCCCTCCCCTCAGAGGCTTTGGGGGGCGTGGCTTGTCTTTACGTGACAAGAGCCGCCTAATGAAGAACCGGAAATTTCGTGAGGAGTCTGTTGCCCGTTTTAAGACTATGCCCCCTCCTCCCCCTGCCATAAGAGGGCGCCCTGCCCCGCTGCAGAATCGCATGGCCTACAGACCGTTTCCCCGGCAACAGACAACAGAGCATCATGAGGCGGCCCCAGCCAGGAAGTTTCCCAAAAGGTCAAGCCCTTCCAGGAAAGCCAGCTCCGATCACAGCCCAGACCCTGAGAACCCTGTGTCTGATGGCGATCAAGATCAGCCCAGATCACCCCAATACCGGCGATCCTCCAGCCGGCACAGGTATGGTATCCCTCCCTACCCTCCACCTTAACAGCTAACAGACCACACCTTTGGCCTTGTTCCAAATCCTACCGACGGCCACGTCATGCTTATAGGCTCCTGTTCTGCTATCTGCATATCTAATTACCGACCTAAGAGCAAACAACAAAAAAGCTGGCTACTGTTAAGTTTCAGAGACGTCGCCGTTTACAGCTATAAGGGGCTGGTGAAGTAAAGGAATGAAAACTGAGTAATGAGAAAAACAGACCAGATTTTTTTTGAGTGATACGTGGTGAAGCATGGTGATAACCAGCAGGTTTGAAGATGGAGAGGGATCACTCATTTCAACCCAGAAGTCAACCTACAGGGTCATCAGCAGACTATCCAGAATCCAGGAATGTCTTCCCCCAGCTTGCAATCAGAGACCAGGACGAATTAATTGATCCTGCGTATACACATGTAACTGTTCACTCCGGTAACTGTGCAAGCAGAGAAGCTGTTCTGTGTACTTCCATAACAAACTCCGGGGCTGGGATGTCGTCACCAGTGTCACTGAAATTATGATGTTGCCCGTTCTTCTGTAATGTAACAGCGTGAGATGCAAATGAAAGACTCCCCACCCAGTGGCCTCCACCCAACCCCAACATGGTCAGAGCTTTGGAGGACGGTGAATGAAGATTGCGAGGAAAGAAAGTATATAAATGCATGAAGAGTCCTTTCAATGGTGTTGCGAATTAAGTTTGGTCTTCATCTGCACAAAGTTCAAGTACAGCACTAGGCTTTTATTGGACCCCTACATCTGGAAAAACTACCCCTGTCATTCAGTCAGAGTGGTAGTGCCAGTTAGAATTTTTTGACTGAGGTACCCTTCGTCATTATGTAGCTTAACACCTGACTATCCCTTTGCCATGTTATAAGTTAACACCTGGCCAACCGTTAAGCACCCTTTGCCATATTAATATATCTGAACAGCTGAAACAAAAATTGAACTGAACTAAAGCAGCTTATGCAAGATGGTTCTTGATGTCTGAAGACTATATCTGATCAAATTCTACTACAGTGACTGAGATTCTGCAGCAAGCCCTGATGGACCCCACTGATACCCAAAGTCACTAGCATTGGTATTTTCAGTACATCTGATTCATGACTTGTGATTTTTGCAGAGTATAGTGCAGTGGCAAGAAGATCACTGTAGGCCACTTGTAGTCATGGACTATGGAATATACTTTATTACCAAGACCAAGATTCAGTATGGCTGATATTTTATGAACCGATAGAGGAATTGAATATGTACCATTCCATTTAGCCCACCTGTTTCCTTCTGATTGTTATAAATTAGCTACGAAGCATTAGGCACCCCCTCTGTTCAGAAAAGTGGAAGGTCCATGCACAAAATGACCGATCGCATTTCTGTCCCAGAAGAACCGGTGAGGAATGAAGAATTAAACTTCTTCGACCTCACACATCAGATCTGGTGCCCGCACATTTTCTGAATCTGTTGTTTCTGCTACCCAAGTAACTGTGACCATTTGGACTGTGAGTCCTCACCTGCTCCTGGCTCTTCAAGCAATCAATCCAAGATGGCACTTATACCAAATGCCAAGACTGAAGTTGACCATGACCTAGATTAAAGCATGGTGAAACAGGCCACTTGATTTAACTTCATATGAGTGGAACAAAGTGGTTTGAAGCTAATGAAGATCTTAATCAAGCTGATGTTGGCAAATAACCGCGTGGAGGCGTGACGTTGCAGAGAGAGAAGTCAAGACTCTATAACTACACAATGGATAAATCAGAACATCATCAAGGTATCCCATGTAGCGACTCCGAAACAAACGGTAAATCAGAACCTAGACGATGGGTAAATCAGAACATCATCAATGTATCCCGTGTAGCAACAATCAGATGATGAGGAAATCAGAAAATCAACAATGTTTCCCATGCAGGGACATGAAGTCTTGAATCCCCTTAAGTCAAGCCATGCGACAGAATATCTGCCTTGGTAGCCAAGATTTTATGATCCTTTTGCTAAGAAGCATATTGAGAATGGACTAACTCAGAGTTATGGTTGCTGCTCTATACAAACGACACAACACTCCTATGGCATGGCTATATGTTTGAAGTACCCTTGAGATGAAGTACACACAAGTTTAACCAAGAATCAGAGGAAGGAACCTCTCCGGAAGCCTCTCCGAAGGAACAAGAGAAACGATTGATGGACGGATAAGGAATAGGCTAGTTTGGAACCAGCTCACCACCCAATCCCCCACCCTGCCAGAAGGCTTCTAGCCATGCTGACATACAAAAGTGCTTGAGGTCTTTAAAAGCTAGAGAAACGATGGATGGACGGATAAGAAATAGGCTAGTTTGGAACCAGCTCACCACCCAATCCCCCACCCTGCCAGAAGGCTTCTAGCCACACTGACATACAAAAGTGCCTGAGGTCTTTGAAAGCTAGATAACTCGCAAGATGCATTTTTTCCTGAAAAAAGGGATTGGTTAAGTTCGTCTACCTTGGCTACATTTTTTGCAAGACCAGAGGTTACTCACAAAAACACACAACCTTGACCGCCCCTCCCCCCGTTTGATGTACAGTCATAATGATACAGAGCTTGGAGTTTGGAGTTGTTTGGTGTAAGTATATGTAAAAAAAAACTCATTGGTTGTCCTTTTTTAGTGTTGGAGGGCCTTTAAAGAGATGAGATGCTATAGAGAACGTGTCGTGTGTCTGCCTTTCAAAAGTATAGATTGCAAATATAAAGCCTTTTAATAGTTTTAAATTATTAAAAACTTGACAGCAATTTTAGAAAATGACAGTAGTCCCACCCTTATACTTTCATGCGTACATGTTTTAAAAAGTTATCCAAACTGTTGAACATACCCTCTAACACACTTTCATTATAGTTAATCCATTCCCTTTATCCTGCAAAAGATACCTTTTTGTTCTGTTCTGTTATGTGTGAAGTGGGGGGGATTTTCTTGTTGTCTGATTATTTTGTGACTCCATTTTCTGTGGGACTCTGATATATCCACTTAGCCCAATCCCATTGGACCAGCATCTTCCAAGTGATCTGGTGGTGGTGTCCCATTGGCAGGCTGAAAATGACGGGGATTGTGATGACCAGGGAGATGCTAAAGAGACTTCGGATATCCAGAGTGACCTCATCAGTGGTCCACAGGAGCCACCACCTGAGGCCACTGCCCCGGCACAGGATCAGAGCCTTCAAAACAAGAGGTGTGTGCTAAGCCCAGCGGGGTGAGGAGTTAACAGGTGGCTCAGTGGGTTTATAATCGTTCCTATCACATGGCAAACAGGTGATGGCTAGCGATGCTAATTTTTATTTAATTTGAAAACAAATAGCCAATGCTCGTTAATAGGGGTGTGACGATACACTCAGCCTATGAGACGATGCGTGATACTGGGTTCACAAGAAAAAGACGAGACGATGTTTTAACTCTATTTTTTAAGAAATCTTCAATGATGAAATACATCACTGGAAAAATAGCCTTTTATAGACTGAAAGTCACAGAATGCAAAACAATCCAGGTGTACTATATTTTGAAAATTTGTAATGAGTGATATTTATTTCAAACCGAGTGCAAGTAGTCTATTTACATTTGTTTACTTGCCGATATTGATATTGCTACCAAAAAGAATTGTTAGGCTAGCATAAAAATGCATTGAATTAGAATAAGTTTTCTTTTTTTTTTTTCAACAAGCCTAAAAATAAATAATAGTGAGTATCACATAAAATATGAAATAGCAGGATATTTCAAACTGAAATGTTTCTACATTTCAATGTCACCTCATTTAATTTCAACAAATTATCAACAAGACTATTTTGCACTGCCTCCACCTTATCTCTCCATAGTTAGTAAAATCAGACAAGTTACCATAAGACTGTCTGTAGACACTTCTAAAAGGGGTGTGGCTCCTTTATGAGTGTGACATCACTCCCTCCACAGAGTTTTGTTTTCCATCAACTCTCGGTGAAGTGTAGTCTGGCTTTCACCAGACCAAGCTCAATCTTTTAAGATTGAACATTGGTCTGGGGAGTACGCTATGTATTTTCTACTGCACAAGAGGCGTGATCAACGGGCATAGTTCAAATGACTCTGTACGCAATTGGATAGTCATTCACCAATCTGACCAACGAACCAGGGTGACGTTTGCAGAGTGACGCGAAATCTCTGGTTTAAACCTGCCAATAGCGCGCCAGGTGGATAAGCCAGCTTGTGATTGGTCCCGGCAAAATTGTAACGGAAGCAGCAAAAGATGCACGGGTTTCTAGCCTGAGCTGCAGGACTAAAAAGAAATCGCCGTCAGATCAGTCTGAGCTCACCCAGCCTAGGTGAGGTGCAGAGCTACAGTAACATGCAAGCCACCAAGTGTATGCCACTTGCACAGGTTAGGTGAGCTATATTTTCAATGGAGAACCATTTGTGCGATGGTATTAGGCTGCGTAGATTCAACACGGATCCATAAGGCGGGAATCACATTGGCAAGCGGCAGCGGCTAACGCAACGCTCAGACCATAATACGTTTTATCTCGTTCCTAAGTAACACAAACGGTTTGTCAATTGAATCGATCGTGTTGCGCTTTGAAAAAGGTTGAACCAAGTTCAACGCTCAGCTTGTTCAGCGCTAGCGTTACACCAGCGTTGCCACCGTTCCGCTGCCGAACCATAGAGAACAATAGGAAACCTGCCTCTTGCCGCTGGCTAATGTGATCCCCCGCCTAAACCTTGCTAACTTTATGTTTTTCAAGTCAGCTGTGCAAGACCGAAATAAGCGCTGTGGCACATGGAAGCATAGGCTTTCTTAAGGTAGCGGTTATGTAAGGGATAATGTATAGAACGCCGGTCATTATTGGGAAAATAAGTCCCGACAGGTCTTGTTCTGTGCCCTGAAGGGACTTATTTTCCCAATAATGACCGGCGTTCTATACATTATCCCGCTTATTACACGGCTACTTGCCAAAACAAAACAATAAATTCCCCACAATATGACTATTTAGCCTACATAGCCTAGGCTATAACCTATTTGTTACCATGTAACACACACTGAACTTGAATCAAACATTCTTTAGAACACAGCTGATCAACCGTCTGCTTTTCGCTTTTGAATGAAGTTCCAGTAGTTGCGGAGTGATATGAAAGACCTGAATTAGAAGCACAAACTCCGTTGCCATTGACAGCGGTCATTATTAGGTCATTACTAGGTCCTCTAGTCGAAAATAATGACCGCTAGAACTTTGGGAAATCCCGTTCAAGTCAATGGAGCGTTCTACTTGCATTGTGAAGAGCTGTGTAATAAGCTACAGTGTTTTAGGGGAAACAGTGTAATTGAGTGGTATCATTGTTTCCAGCAGATACCCAAAATGCTGCTACACAAAAAATGTAAAAGTAGCTGGGGCATCTTCTATGCTAACTTCGTCAGACTCATCAGTCATGCTGGCTACAGCTGAATACTACTCCACAAGACAGATTTTACTAGGGCTGTCAATCGATTACAAAAATTAATCTAATTAATTACATACTCTGTGATTAATTAATCTAAATTAATCGCATATGTTTTTTGCTGTGAAAGTATTTTAAATATTTAAATTCAAATGAATCATTGAATAATCAGCATTAGTGACATTAAAGTTCAAAAACTCTTATTATTATTTTAATAATGGCCATAATAATCTATGATATGACCTAATATGCTGAGGAAATAAATTCAAAAGTGCTTCGGGAAGAAGTTTTTTTTTATCACATACATTGCAGAGGACTTTATTTTAATTAACACTTTATTATTATCAACACCATCAAGCCGTTTTTGAAAAGTAAATGTTCCAATCAATGATCTAGGCAGCACATTTTCTTCTCTCTCCTTCATTTTACAGTCTAATGGTTACTGACTACAACGGCTCGGGGTCAAAGGTCATACAGAATCGATTAATCTGCGTTATTTTTTTTAATCAGTTATTTTTTCTCAAATTAATTAATCAGTTATTTTGACAGCCCTAATTTTTACCTTGACGAGAAATATCTTAACGTTGTAGTATCACAAGATCTCGTCACACCCCTACTCAAGCATTAACCACAGTTAATAACAACAGTGCTTGGGTCTGGCAAGCCATCCTGAGGGCCAGAAAACTGTTTTAGCTGGTTAAGGTAGAAGATCGATTTAGCAGTTTAAGGCACCATATAGTCATTCCAAACTGAGGGATATTTAGCAAGGGTTAGCTGGGCTTAATTTTTGTCATATGTCTCCTGCAGGCTTGTCAGACGACCACTTATGAGTCTAAAGACCATTAGACCTCTGAGGAAGTTTGGACAGCTGGTGAGTAGATCCTAGGTCCCTCTTCACACAAAAATGGAAATGTCCTTCATTCACTGATTTGCTTCGTCCGTAAACTTGAAGTGAACGGATGAAATGAATGCAGAGTATAGACAGAAGGCCCTATCTTTATGTTTGTAATGTTGAGCATAAATTATCCTTAACACACACATATACAAAATCAATATTAGGAATTAAACCTATGGATGAGTTTACACCAAAACCAAAGTCATTCAATGTTTTTAATCATGATACTGAACATGATTTTCGTTTTTTGGTTTCTTTTTGGTAAACCACCTTGCATTGTTATTGTAAATTGCTTTTTCAGCGGCCATGTTGACTTTGTTATCCATTTTGTTTATCCATTCAGCAGGCTATTGTGGCAACGAGGCGCAGCCACAGCATAGTCTCTAAGTACCGCCTCCTGCGTCAGAGGGCTCCGCCCGTGCCTGTGCCTCCGCCTGCTCCTGCGCCTGCTCCTGTCAGCCAAACACAGCAGAGCACCAGCCACCGGCGCTGGTGATATCTGACGGTGCTATAAAGGTGATCTTTTGCTCAGATATCCACTTGAAATGTGGTGACAAATTGTTGTGTATGTGTATTTGTGTGTATGTGTATTTGTGAATGATTTTCTTAGATTATATATGTTTGTTTTATAGGCTTTCAGAAGACACTTTTCCTTTCTTGGATACACACTGTTTGTTGCTGGAGAGATTGAAAATCCTTTTCTTGAGGCTGAAGAATAAAATCTTTTTAAAACTCGTCATTAATAAAGAGTTAATTATCTGTCTTTCTGGTAATTTGATTGTATATTCACAAATGCCCCATCATTCAAACTGATACGATTCTTTAATTTGATTGTGGAACCGTGGCTGTTAAAGTTTAAGTTTGACTGCAATTCTTTTTTATTTGTGAAATGAACATACTGAAAACGTGATGGGGAAATGGTTTAGCTGCTAAAACATAATCTCTTTTAGTATTCTTAGAGTGATTTTATTTATTTTGTGTTTAAAAAGCATTTTGTCTGCCTAACAGTATTGGCATGTGATTTTATTTTTATTTCTTTATTGGAAACAAATCTGGGTATTTCAGTTATTTTTGTGAGGGTTTTGCAGACAAAGTGGACTTCTGTACAGTTATTTAAAATGCCACTTTATCAACAGATCACCATTTGTACTATTGGGACATAAATATGTCACATGCAATTGTATAAAAAACAAAAAAAGAAAGTTATAAAAAATGTATAATTTATCTAGTAAAAAATCATCCTTTATCCATGAAGCAGAAATGATCAATGTGTAGGTTTATTAAACCATACATCATGGAAATTAATCTGGCATTCTTATCCTGGTAACCCCCCCAGTTTTGCCCCTGCTTTATGAAATCAACTTTTTTTTAACTACTGCTGTTATTTTTTTCTGTCCCGTTTAAGCAATTTCATAATTGTCTTCCTTTTTGTCAAGAGAAAACCATGTAAAAACGGTCAGGATGTGAGCTGTTTTGTCTATATGTATATATACTAAATTCATACACATGCATTAGTATGGTTGCAGGACTGTCCTTTGAAAGTTTTGTTCAGTATTGTTGCACAAAAAGGCTGTAATAAGATAAGCAATCGTTTTTTTTTTTTTTTTTTTAAGAGAATATTGCCTAAAACAGATTTTGCAATAAATCATTTTGTTTTGCAGTGGGTGGTGTTTGTTATTAGCATAAGGGGATCTGTCCAACATCAAGTCTGTTAGTCATAACCTACGTCAGTGGTGGTTACCTGGTCTGGCTTTGGGACCCCCAGTTTCCTGTGGTCATCAATATTTGCAGAATTCAAACCAAACTGATTTATTTCTAGGTAATACCCACAAACCTACAGTGTTATAGTAACCTTTATTATTATATTGACTAACAAAAGCGGCAAATTATGTGGTTGTTGCCCCCAAAACCATCAGCTAATTTTCTGTCGGAACTGAATGAACCTCACTTCTTTGCCCTGCTGTTATTGTGCTTGGTGACCTTAATCAATCATCAACTGCTCTAAGTCGAGGCCAAAAACACTCTTCAGGACTATTGATAAACTCCTGCGGCTGCCTGCCTCAAGAAAGCTGAACAGTGTCTTAAATTTCTTTGATGACAAAATTAAGTAAACCTACCATTGTTTTCAACCTTCTGCTCAGTCTCTATATTCTCCTCAGGGCCCTAAACTTACCCATTTCACACCTGTTGACTCCCTTGCTGTCTCTAATATCACTAAATCCCCTCCTTGTGTCAGCTTGACCCTGCCCCCACCCCCTTATTCAAGGCATGCACCATGGCCATCGGTGAACCAATAGCATTATTGGTTAACTCTTGTCTCAACTCTAGTGTTATTCCCACCTAAAACTGCTGCAGTTTCCCCCATTTAAAAGAATCCTGATTCAGATCCCACCTCTCTATCTAACTTCCATCCCATCTCCAACCTCCCCTTTTTGGCTAAAGTACAGGAAAGAGTGGTTGTTTGACAACTTCACTCCTTTCTCACAGAAAATAAACTATTAGCCCTTTCAATTTGGTTTCTGCACACATCACAGCACAGACACTGTTCTGCTGCCAGTGGTAAATTACAACTTCAAAATGTAATGTCACCAAGGCCAGTGTGGTTTGTGTTTATATCAGAAATGAAACGGTCAATAAATCAATATCCAAAGTGGCGTCAGGGTGAAAAATAATTATATTTATTTGGATTCATTGTAACCGCCAAAAACTTTCCAAACAGAAGTCACACATTTATTGGGGGGGGGTTAGACCTGTTCAATGTACAAAGTAGTTCAAGTATCAACATTGGCCTACATGAGAACAGAAATGTACATACACATGCTGAGCATATCTCAAGGTCAATGCATCTTATTATGGTTACAGACACGTACAGCCGCTCACACCAGAACATGGGAAACTAATAGATTAGTTGATTTTCTGGGCTCTGAAATGAACATGACCGTGTGGTTGATACATGTGTGCATCTTATTCATGTGAGCAGGAGGAGTCATGTACCAATACATATTTACACTGCTGGAAATTGTCCAACGTAAAAGCTTTTTGTTACTTGTATTTTGTTTCCCATATTTAAAAGTTCTCCCATATGTTTTGGTGTGTGTCGCCATTCATCTGCCTTTTCTCCAAGTTTGGTTAGACTTTAACCTGTTTTTGTCTTCCCCTTATTGATACCTGGTACATGGCTGGATGCAACCACTTCAAACACTAAACGTCTAATCCTTGAATCTGTGTTGCATTAAGGTTCCCCAGGTTCTCCCTTAAGGTTCCTCAGCTGTTGTACACCTCTGCCTCCTCCAGAACCCCCTGCTTTTCCTGGAAGTAACCTCGGAACCAGGCTATGTGCTCTTGCTTCTGATTGGCTGTTAGGTAGGGGTTCTTGGCCAGTCCAGCGACCACCAGTTCCATGAAGTGACGTACCGGTCCCTGTGAGGGAAACCCTTCTGAGAGGTGCTTCTCCATGAAAACGTGCTCATGAAACGGTACAGACGACTCTTCTTCCAGACCTAGAGAGGGTGAATAACGACATTTACATTTATTCATTATTCATTTAGCAGACGCTTTTATCCAGATTGACTTACATGTCAGTTATATTACAAGGGCCATTCTCTCTGAAGCAACTCGGGGTTAAGTGCCTTGCTCAAGGGCACAACGGTGGAAGCCGGGAGTTGAACCCACAACTTCTCTGGCTACTGCATGCTAGCCAAGCTCCTTAACCACTATGCTACCACCGACATGGAGCAGACAAGCCATACAATGCCGCAGACCATGTACCACAAGGCATGCTTTATACAATCAGCAACAAAACCTACCTCATACCTATTAAAAAGGACTTCTAATTTTGCCTATAAGCCAAGTTTACAATGTTGGACCCATTAAGTAGCCTTCACTACCTACCCCCACAGCCTGAGCCAATTAGAAGCCTGTAAACATACCAGCCTCATTGTTGATTGGATACTGCCAAAATGTTCCCTGCTTAGTCCAGAGCAGCATCTCTTCAAAGCCGTTCCGTGGAAGCTGATTGGTTGCCATGGCTATGCGATTGCCCAAATCAAGGTCCCATAGCGACAGGCCTGGACAGAAAGTAAGTTAGTTAGATCGACCAATGAAAAATCCTCAAAGAGAGAGACAGAGAAAAAAAAAAAAATCACAGGACAGGACCATAGACTGTAAAAAATAGGACACAATGAAAAGTGGAAAATCACAACATAAACGCAAAACAGGAGACAGAGAAAAAATCAAATGGACAGATCAGAGCATAAAAGTCTACAGTCATCAACAGTTCGCTACAAGTGGGTCTTTGATTTTCAGGAATACTGAGACCAAGGGCTGATTTGATGGTGTTTGCATGGTATGCTTGTTAGGCTGTGGAGCCAACAAGACATGTGTGGCGATACAGGTTTGATGTACATGTCTTATGTCCGTTCTATTTGTACAATGCCTCACAGTCTAAGAAAACATAGTCTGTAACAGTGTCATTGGACAGGATGGCCTGCCCAAATCTCCCTGATTGTTTTGGCCCACTTTCTGTACGAAAGTTTTTGATTAAGTCATATATTGACTTAAGCCATATTGTCAGTGGAAGTTGCAATATTGCGTTTTTTGTTCCCATGCGTTGAGTGGCAAAAACGCAATATTGCGTTGTTAGCTTTTTTTAAATAAAAAAATAGACACTCTAACTACCTTATGTGCGATTTTGGGAACTCTATGATGAATAGAACCGAAATAGATGATGATTGAAAACTCATGAAAACGCATTGGACATTTTATCATAACTCGACTTTTGATGGTTGCCGCTTTGGGTCGAATCAGTGACGCATGCACGTCACGTCAAAACCAGGCCATTTATTTTCGTGGGTTTATCACTAGGTGGCAGTCTCGCCAGGTCTTGCTAGGTCACTTCCCAGAAACTTTACAGGCAACACTTCATATTTCATGAAAGACGCTACATCTCCATTTCTAGAAAAAAGAAAACTAGCAATTGTTTAGCTGGGGATTTCTCAGGAACAGAGGCATGTAGAAATAAACGGTTTGTACCCACTGAGAGCTTAAAGTCTCAAATTTCAAACGAGCCATAGTATGTGTTCATAGCTATAACATAGAATACGCTGTGGCTCTACAAAAGTCATCAACAATCTAGATTGCTGGCACTGGGCCAAAGTTTCCGAAAACAACGCGCCGTTCAAAGTGTTAAGCCAACCATATTGTCAATGGAAGTCTCCTCTGACTATTTCTGATTAAGTCAGCCATATTGTCGTTGGAAGTAGTAGAAGTGTAAACAAAAGTTTTGGATACCACTTGGGAACAAACAATTCCACAGCAGTGCTCTTAGAAGTTCACTAGTAAAATAATAATAACCTTGTTGCACTTAAGATATTTCATTGGTGTACAATTTCAACAGATTAGAACATTAAATATGTTCTGCAATTATTCACAATTAACTATACCATTTTTATGTGATTAACCATAATTACATTTTTCCATCGCTTCACAGCTCTAGTACATAATACAACATTTGCTACCACAACAGCACAATTATGATGATAAAATAAAGTCACAAATATGCTGCCTGTACCTGCATCAACAGCTGGTGAATCCTCAGGCTTTGTGGTGAAGACATTTAACCGCCTACCAGTGAAGCCACTCTTTCTAAGAGACAGAGATGTAATTAGAATCTACTGATAGTGTATACATGTCTGTGTGTGTGTGTGTGTGTGTGTGTGTGTGTGTGTGTGTGTGTGTGTGTGTGTGTGTGTGTGTGTGGACAAAGTATGTATGGCATTGGCATGTGTATAAATGTGTGTGTAGTTTGTTGTTCTCAGTATTTGTGTGTGAGATTCTGTTTTCATAGGAGGGTCACCTGTTGTTAGTGTGTGTCTGGTGTGTGTGTGTGTGTGTGTTTCTGACCTGCGTCGAACTCCATCCAGTTCACTGGTGATGCCTCTATCATGTGTGTAGCCCCGTCCATCCTCATCAAAACGGATCTGATTGGATGGTCGAGCATCGAGGCGTCCATTGGCTCGTCTACCCACCTTCATATCAGCAATGATGTTGCTATGAATTAAAATGGACAATGAAAATGAAAAATGAGTTTGCTCTCTTGATAATAAAAGGTTAACAGTGCTAACCCTAACCCTAAAAAAAATGGATGTCGAGTTTAGGATGCTTAGTTACAGCTGCTTGTCAATTTCGACTAGGTTACTCATGCAATCCAATTTTATTGACTCTGCACACTGAATGTGTTTTCCAAGACTCAAACTCTGCTTGTCCCATGGAGAAGCGTGTGTCCTTTATTTTAACTTAGTTGCGAGAAAACATTATGAATTGCATCCACACATCAGCAGCCTTTTAACTGTGTTAAAATTGTAAGGGTTTCCTCACAAACAGGCCCCCCCCCCCGTTGTCCAAGTCAGCTACCGCCATAGATTGAATCCAATTCTGTGGGAAACACTGCACACACACACTCTTTCACACACACACACTCCTCCTTGCTCTGATGAGAATCTGGTTTTAGTGCAATGGATTCTGTGCACTAGTTTACTTAAAATCGGCAAACCAGTTTCCTGTTCATTCGCTCTAAAGAGCACTGCTGTGTGCCACTCTTAGTGCAATGGATTCTGCTTGGCATCAAAACCAGTTTCCTGTTCATTATAAAGAGCAATTTTAGCTTCCATCTTTTTTTAGCTTCCACCTTTTCCAAACGAACAGGAAACTGGTTTGCCGACTTCCAAGTAAAATAGTGCACAGAGCCCATAGTGTATTAACACACACAACCAAGTACATAGATCATAGATTGTTCTGTGTGTGCATGTGTTCCTGTGTGGGTATGTAATGAGTTGAATTCTGTGGATGTGTGTTCGAGAGAGAGGAAGAGATTCTGCTTCTGTTTTCATATGTAGATTCCGTCCACATTTTCTGTGGTTCAGAAATCATAGAGCTCTGAGAGTGAGAGTGTGTGTGAGTGAGTGAGTGAGTGTGAGAGAGTTTGAGTGTGCGAATAAGTGAATGAATGTGTGTGTGTTGAGTGTGTGTGAGTGCTTCTTACTTCTCCACATTCTCCTCCACTGCTGCTGCTGCTGCTGCTGCTGCTGAGGCCTCCTGAAACATACCCTTGGTTGTGTCCCTGGCAACAGGTATTGTTGGCTTGGTCTTGCTCTTCATTGGCTGCTCTGACTGAAGAGGACGTGGGGTCCTGACTTTCCGCTTGGTCGTCACGTCAACCTTCATGGCACCCAGTAACTCCAGGAGACTTTTCTTCCCTCCTTTTGCCTCCCTCTCCTGCGCTGAGGCTGGGCTGCTCTCTGCCTGAAGAGTGGCGGCCATGTTGCATGCCGCCTCCATGGCAATCTGAGACACAGCTGCCATCGCCGCTGCATCACGGAGCTGGGGTTCTCCTAACAGTTCCGCGGCTGCCTGGACCTGAGGTTGTCCTACCAGTTCCCCTATGGCTGCATCACGGAGCTGAGGTTCTCCTACCGGTTCCGCTGCTGCCTGGACCTGTGGTTCTCCTACCGCTGCTGCCTGGAGCTGGGGTTCTCCTACCGCTGCTGCCTGGACCTGTGGTTCTCCTACTGCTGCTGCCTGAAGCTCGGGTTCTCCTACTGGTTCTCCTACCGCTGCTGCCTGGACCTGTGGTTCTCCTACCGCTGCTGCCTGGAGCTGGGGTTCTCCTGCTGGTTCTCCTACCACTGCTGCCTGGAGCTGGGGTTCTCCTACTGGTTCTCCTACTGCTGCTGCCTGGACCTGTGGTTCTCCTACCGCTGTTGCATGGAGCTGGGTTTCCCCTACCGATTCTCCTACCGCTGCTGCCTTGAGCTGTGGTTCTCCTACTGGTTCTCCTACCGCTGTTGCATGGAGCTGGGGTTCCTCTACTGCTGTTGCATGGAGCTGGGGTTCTCCTACCGGTTCTCCTACCACTGCTGCATGGAGCTGGTCATCTCTCTTTACCTCTTTGACCTCCTTCCTCACTGCATCTTTAGATTCCTTGACCTCTGATTGGCTCTGGCCATCGGCCGTCGCAGGAGATGTTCGCGAGCCTCCATCACCCTCAGAGGACTGGCTGGAGCTGAGGAATCGGCTATGGCCGATCAGCGATGACCTTCAGAAGGAGAGAGTCACACCATCACCATGTCAACCCATCATCATCATCACAACCACAACGCACACACACCAGAATCGTATCCAAACAACTCTGAGCATATCTATTACTGGTTTCACATATTTCAGCGTTGTCTTAGGAGACTGTTATACTGAGACAGTATGCATCATAATTTCTCCAACAATTCGCCAAGGGATTAAATCAAAGATATCCCTTGTTTCCAGCAAACTGTGTTTCCCCAGCAACAGGGGAGCTGGTGTTATTGCCTGACAACAATGTCTCCAGAGCTCCGCCAGCTGCTTGATGATCAGTGGATGGGGAATTAAGTAGAAAACTCAAAATTGGATAGCCAAACACTAGCTGACGCTATCACGTTACGTCAACAAATAATAATTAACGTTAGTTGGGTAGTGTAGTGTTAACAATGACTGCTCTTAAATTGAACAGTCACCTTCAATAATCAAAATACAAAATCTATATTATTCTTCATTCAGGTCCTTGAGGTGTAACGTTAACGTTGGGCAACCTATATCAGCTAATCTGTCAAACAACCTTGACCCGTCTTCGCCCTCCAAGCACAAACCACAAATCTTACGCAAAAAGATTATCTTAAAATTACTTACTTCAATACGGATTTTTGTGAAAGTTGATTGATGTGACGGCCAGAAAGGAGCAATTTATAACATTGGTATGAAGTAATTAACTTTCGATGCATGATTGTTACCCCGTACTAGCAGCATTCACGGAAGACCGTCATGTGCGCAACGCAACAAAATGTCCGTCCTACCTTAGGAGACCGTTCAAATGTTCCTATATTGAATAAAACCTCTCTTTAAAGTAGAAAACAAGGAAATGAAGTGGACACGTACATTACGGTTTAATTTATCAGATTAACAATAAAAACTTTAAAGTGCCGCAATATTACATTTGTTTTAAAATGTGGTATCCGTTCCTTGACAGACACCTCCATATCCAGATGTGACTAACCTTGAGACTGGTCAAGATCAGTTACGTAGCATTATATCGATCACATTTAGGATGATGCTGAGGATAGTTTGGCTGGACACAGTGGCTACATCAAGTGCCAACCTCATCCCCTAGCGACTGAATGTCACATCTACCCGGCATCTCACTGCTAATAGCTAACGTTAAGTTACCATGTCCATGATGCAGGGAAATGTTATTCCATTCCCAGTGAAGCTGTCGATGGTATTTTGCTCTCTTACGGCATCCCAACTTTTTCTTAAATTGAGGTAACGATTCATCTTCTATTTGAACTTAAGGGGAGCAGAAGACCACGACAGTGAGTGACCCGAATTGAGAAAAGGTTTGTTTTTCGCTGTTATAGATTATCATCAGCTATTTTGTAAATGAATGGAACAGATCTAGCAGCTATGATGTAACTGAACGCAAATCTTACTGAGTTAGTTAGCATCCCAGGCTAATGCCTTTCCTCACGCTGTAACGTTAAAACATCTTAGTTTCTTGTGAAGTGTGTCAAATATGCGCAAATCTACAAAATCGCAAATGGGTTTTATGATAACGATAAACGTTTGGTGTGCAATCCAGAGAATTATAGTAGATCCTTGCTGGAACATTTCTCTGTGAAACACGCACGTGTTCAGTCAACGTTGTGTTTACAAGTGTTCTGCTCCGACAGTGTTAGTGTCGTAAATGCGTGAGAGATTAATGTGCTATATGTTGTTTCTGTAAATTACTTTTTTTTGCTAATTAATGAATTTATTCAGTTAAGTTGTTGCCACTAATAGTCAACACGTTTACTTTAACTCGACTGTTGTGAATCCTTTTAAATCCTTCACTGGCCTGTGCATGCTTAACTCAGTTACTCTGCCAGACTGTAGTCACTTTGAAATCTCAGTGCATTTCAGTTTAATTAAAGTGATCGCTGTGGATATCAGTTGAATGATAATGAAATCTCAGTGGATATCAGTTGAATGAAAGTGATGATCCATTCAAAGCTCGCACCATCCACCTGGCAAAAGTTCACATTTCCTCCGGGATTTATGTGCTTGTTTTTTCGGAGGGAGATACGCATTTTATTGAAGCATTATCATAAAGTTAGGTGTTCTGTGAAAAGGAACTGTGTATTGTGGTTTGTTTGTCTGTCTGATGCCCACTGTGACCCCCCCTTCTGTCCCCACTGCAGGCTTCTTAACCTCAACTCTTTGTTGCCATGGCACCCCATCCTGTGGTGCAGGCCATTATAGACCTGACTGCCGGAGCAGTGGGTAAGGTTCTGACCATAGACTGTATGAATGAGTTTCTGATCATAGACTGTATGAATGAGGTTCTGACCATAGACTGTATGAATGAGGTTCTGACCATACACTGTATAAATGAGGTTCTGACCATAGACTATGCAAGTAAAGTTCTGACTATAGACTGTATGAATGAGGTTCAGACAGTAGATGGTATAAATGAGGTTCTGACCATAGACTGTATACGTAAAGTTCTGACTTGCACTGCAAAGCTGAAAGATGAAACTGACATGGGTTTTGTAGTCCAAGGCAATACAGTTTAATGGGGTTAAAGGGGTTAATGACAATAATTTCGCTATTTGTTGGGGTTTGTACTTTGTCATGATCCCATATGGAGTGGGCCATGTTATTTTTATTTGTTTATTTGTCTATCTATCTTTTTATTTATCTATTATGTGACACTTCTATCCAAAGCAATTACAGATACAAATGGCAGGGGCCGGTCTTAGCAACTCAAGGTTCAGTGCCTGTTAAAAGGCACAATGGTGTTAGCTGGAAATCAGACTCCAAATTTTTGTGGGTTCTTTAATAAAAACCTCCCCATATCAGGAAGTAACTGCCAATATCATTGCTGTTTAGTTTTGAATATGTCTCAGCTGATCAGATTCACTAAATGAAAACAGATTTATCAAGAAGTACATCTTACATTAACATCATGCTCCTCCCATGTGTGTGTGTGTGTTTTAGGTGGTACGGCATGTGTGTTTAGCGGACAGCCCCTGGATACAGCCAAAGTGAAGATGCAAACTTTTCCAAAACTATACCGTGGATTTTTGCATTGTTTTATATCTACTTATCGACAGGTGAGTGAGTCTGTGTGAGTGTGTCTTAGATAAGAGATAAGGGTTAAGGGATAAGGGAGTGTTTTCAGTGTGCGTTTGAGAGTGTGACCTTTGTTTTGTGAACCACACAACAAAGTTCACACTCTTAAACTCACACTGAAAACACTCCGATATTGGAAGATGCCTGTTTGTCAGTGGTTGGGTGGTGGTAGTGAAAGGGGGTTTGTAGAGAGGTGGTGCCCCCTTGTGTTGGGTATGTGCTGCTCTCTTTAGCCTGCCTCCTCGCCATGATATCTGCAGCTGTCTGCTCCAGCCTTGGGTGGTCCGACTGGGGCAAACAATCCTCTTCTGACCCAAATTAACCACAGAAACACTTTGTTGAAAAGTATAAGTATATATACTCTTAGGATCCCTTGAGGGAAAGTGTGTTTGTATGTCTCTCTGTCCTGCTCAGGTGGGCTTGCGTGGGCTGTACCAGGGAACCACTCCGGCGCTGGTCGCCAATATTGCTGAGAACTCCGTGCTGTTTATGAGCTACGGCTTCTGTCAAGAGGTAGTGCGCATGCTAGCCGGCACATCAAGTGGAGAGGCACTCAGGTGAGTTCAGCCAGCGTCTGCCTGAGTTAACTCTAATCTTCTCAGGTAAGCTCAACCGTACCTGATGCCATGTCCAGGTGAGTTCAGCCAGTGCGTACCTGAGCAGGTCTGATCTTCTCAGGTGAGTTCAGCCAGCGTCTACCTGAGCACCTCTAATCTTCAGTGTGATCCCTGCTGTAGGATTCTCTGGTTGTGTTTTAGTTCTAATGGTTGTATTGAAGATGGTCAATAAAGTTTGACAGCGGAATCAGGATCGGCGATTAGATGATGATTTATTGTACTTTAGATGGTACAATAATGAATAACAGAACACAGGCTAAGTCTCGAACAGTAAAACTGTGCAGAGTCTAACAGTTGTGGTTGTTATTAGAAGCGGCGGCTGAGCCTTCCGACAGAAGATGCTCCTTGGTCGCTTCCTCGATCCGTCTCAGAGTCAAAACCTAAGACAAAGCCTGTTATACTAAAACATACAAACGAAAATCATGCCAACGTGGCAGGTGCCAACCAGTGTACAAAACCCGGCTATGGCCGGATGGATACCAGCCCGAATGGCCCATGTTATGTCTGATGTTCCTCGGATGTTCCCAAACATCGGCCTGTCTGACCTTCCTGCTGGTACACAGGCCTAAGGCACAGTTATGTTATGTACAACAGTATGGACCTCTCCCCGTTGTATACCACACACAGAAGTAACATATGAACACATCAGAATACAGTAAGAATACCCCAGAATTCTACACTGCCTAACTCTAAAAACTAAAACCTGCTTGAGTCAACATCAAACACCACCAGTGTTGGTCAAGTTACTTGGAAAAAGTAATTAGTTACTGATTACTTATCCAAGAAAGTAATCCAGTTACTTTACTGATTACTTATTTTCAAAAGTAATTAGTTACTTTACTAATTACTTCACTTAGTTACTTTTCAAAAACACACTAGCTATACACAACCTGAATACGCTTTTTTAAAACTTTATTTTTTATTAGTTTCAATCTTAACTTTTTGGTGTATACTCCTTCATTCGAATAGATGTAAATAAAATACAGCAATAAAATAATTAAAACCAAAGTCTCTATTAACATTTACATCTTTTAACAGTTGCAGTGCAGAGAGGAGTAATGCATTTACCAAAACAGAAAATGCTGTTGCATGCCACATTTAGGCAGTTCTAATGTCAAAGAAGAGTATGTGTTTGAACTGTGTGTGTGCAGTGCCGCTGCTGACTATTTTGGTGCCCAAAGCACAAATAAAATTATATTGTAATATATATTCTTTAAATGATAATAATGACGGTCATTTTAGTTGAAAATATTTCTTAAGAAATGCTACTAATTTGATGCAGTTTAACTCATTTAGAAATGGTGCGCTGTCACTTTAAGAGCGTCTACACAACTCTCATAATGATCAGCTCCATTCAAATACAACCCATTGGCTAGTCCACAAACTCCACATTTAGCACAATATTAGCAATAATGATGACGATATTAAGTTGGTATAAACAGCTAGCTAGACATTTTCTGTTTGCAATTAAAAGTGATAGCTATCTGAGTGGAATGTGTTTCAATCGGCATAGGCTACAGTGCTTCATGTAAATGCTTAGTTTAAGGGAAACGAATTGTTGAAGACTTCAACACTCACTAGCCCCATTACAAAACGGCAAAGACCATATTATATCTTTGTCCATTTTCCAAATCACAGTGAATGCAGCCAAAATATTATAATGCCCTGGCTCCTTTTATAACAGGCCAGTAGGCTACAGGGAACCGGCGACGTCCTCTTGAGTCTATTTTCACCTGTTGCTGCATGTCGGCATCTGGGGGTGTCTCAATGAGTTTCACATTCCTGTGCCGGCTTGCTAGGTGCTTGCTCAGATCTGAGGTGGAATTTTTCGCATTTTGAGTGTACAGCATTAATGTATTTTTCGTAATGTCTGAACTGCAATGAATTAAATGCTCCATGTTCGCGCTCTCTCCCGCATGTTTATTTATTTATTTATTTATTTATTTATTTATTTATTTATTTATTTTTATTTTATTATGAATAAACATTGGTACATCAACAAACATAGTACAAGTTAAAAATCACGATGGTACCATGAAAGATTCAACATTACATATAGTCTAGGTCCTGGGTAAGATTTGTATGCACTTCATTTAGCGAAGAATATCTCAACTGTTATAGACTAATATGACCCCATTGAACAACGTGGGATGTGTGCCAAAATCTCTACTCGGGACGAAAGTCCTGCAAATGACCACAACAGATGACACTATTATCACACTACAGATGAATGGGACTTTTTTTCCCTTTATAGATATCCCCATATATTTTATCCCCAGGCAAATGAGGCATGGCCTTGGGGATAAAAATCTTCTCCTGAGTCTCTCAGTTCTGGCTTTGTGACTACATTTGAATACAAGGATACAAGGAAGTTTATTGTCACATCTTCTTGATTTCAAGGACTGCATAGGAATAATCCATTGTTAGGATGAGAAGAGTCCTTCAGAATCTTTTTGGTTCTTAGGAGTACTCTTCTGGAATAGATATCTTGTAGAGCAGGGAGTTGAGAAATTGTTATCGTTTAATCTTCCATGTATTCCTCAAATAGGTTGTCTTTGACATGAGGCCATTTGGATTTGTATCTAATTGGTATATTTTTTAAGTAATTGCATTTTTTGTATCAGTACCACACTTTTCCATATGTGGGGTCAAAAATGACCCCACGCATTTTCTATGGAATTTCAAAGGTTAACCCTAGGAACCTTTTATTTTTATCAACTGTGATTATCAAGTATACATTTACCAGTGTATTATCAACAACTTTTCATAACATATCAATGTAGGTGTTTAGGAAATTACAAAAATTACAAAAAACTGCATGTTGCCCTGAGGCAACATTGAACCATAAGGGACTTGCATATGGCCATACCAAATATTCTAAGTAGGGAAGCACCTGTATATGTGAAGTCCATGAGTGTGCTTCATAAAGTTTTATAGAATGCCATCACTATGGTTGAGTATATGTGCCCTGACTATCATACCAACATCCATGGCTTTTTGATGTTGCGGTGAAGCTGCAGACTTGCTACCCTGTTGCCCCAAGTTTGGGGCCTGACTGATCCCTCTATTTGCTATAGGCCTACCCCCTGTGTTTCTCTTTTGAGACAAATTGCTTACTAAACTCTGAGAAAGTCATTTGCAGGTAACTTGCATGAGTGTGCATCAGTACGCATACATGAGTATGCATGGGTGTAAGTGTGCAAACTCATGGATATGTGTGTGTGGTTGTGTGTGTATGTATACTGTACCGGAGAATGTTTGGGGAGATTTATGGAGCTTTTAACAAGTACATAACAGTTTTGATGATTTCCTATGATAATTTGTATTATTATAACTTCATATCTGTAAAATATTGATTTTTCATTCCGCAATGGTACAATGTTGACTGGGGACAAAAAAGTTTATATCCAACCTTGCTATTATCATTGGAAAAATACAAAACAACAGGTTTATTCCCTGTTTTGCAAGGTAAAACTTTCACAACAGAGTCCAGGTATGGGGATGATGATGAGACCTCATTCAGTGATAGGATTTTTACAACTATAGCCTCCCTTGCATTTACAGTACAGAGCCAGAACAATTGTTATGTGGTATAATAGGCACACAAAGACATCTGTGTCACCTGATGACAGTGTCAGTGATGTAGATCCATAAGTTGTTCTCTCACTTTCTCCAGATCTTTTGGAATTTTGTAAAATAAGGTTTCAAATATGAGTAATTGGTATGTACCAACTTATCTCTGTTCTTTGTGAGGAATAACTTTATGACATGAAGACATTGTAACTTCATCAACTTGCCTCAGACAATCTGGTGATGACATTTTCCCCATTTTGCAGAAAACAAAACAAAACACTAGCAGCTAGCTAGCTACAATACACACCAAATTAAATATAAAACTGATACAAATTCATTATAATTGTTTAAATACACAAAACTATAACTCATGATAATGACACGTAAGAAGACATTTCCTTACTTTTCTTGATCTCACAAGTCATCTTGCTTTACAGCCAGTGCTCTGCTAAGACCTTAGGTCACTATGGCTGCCAAGTAAACTTTTGTTGGAGAAAAAAAAAGTTGTAGGTGATGACGGCAATATTTAGAACAGGTAGGAAATGTAAGCTTTTAAAGTTTAGGTTAATAAATAACTGGCAATTCATGTATGTCACTAGTTGTATGTAATAGGTTGACTGTTTTTTAGCCATTTTCTTTATAACAAATCAGAATGCTTACACTCTTCTAAGACCTTATAATTATGGTCACTGTGAACATTGTGATCACCTCAGAAAGAGATATTGCCTCATTTGCATATTTTGTTTTATTTTTTAGGCAAAGTGTAATACAAAAAGTATTTCTCTTAATATGAAGATTAATCTGGTAGAAATGTATGGGAAAAAAAGTCCCATTCACCTGAAGTGTGATAATAGTGTCATCTGTTGTGGTCATTTTCAAGACTTTCGTCCCGGGTAGAGATTTTGGCACACATCCCACGTTGTTCAGTGGGGTCATATTAGTCTATAACAGTTGAGATATTCTCCGCTAAATGAAGTGCATACAAATCTTACCCAGGACCTCTACTAATAGATAAAGACAAAAAAACATGTATGCAATTCAGACGCTAGGGAAGGTTATAATAAGAGATCACAAAGCTTATCCAAAACAAAATGAACAGGCTACTACTGTAACAGTTCGTATTGCTTTAGGGTTATGACAGAATTTAAGTTGATTAATGTACTGTTTAAGCTCATTATTATAGGCCATAAAAGAGGGCTTGCTACCAATAAACTTTAGCTTAGAGAATAAATAGACTAATTCCCGCACTCCATGTCTTGCGCACGTGTGTCTGTTGTTTACATCTATGTCGCGTAGCTACGTCATTGTCACGAGTTAGTCTCACAAAGCAAAATCCATACAGTAAAATCCCAAATTCTTTTACTGTCTATGGCAAAATCATGGTTTAGTAACGCAGGCTGCTTGCAGGAAAGTAAAGTAATCTCATTACTGTTTTTGGAATTGTAATCCCTTACTTTACTCGTTATTTTAAAAAAGTAATGGGATTACAGTAAAGCGTTACTTCTAATGCGTTACTGCCCATCACTGAACACCACACACTAATGACAAAAACTCAAATGACTTTATCACTAGGGATCACTTTCAGAGCAATTTTGTGAATGTTAGTCATATTTACAGCCAATCAGACACCATTGAATTTCAGGCATCACCTTTCCTTATCGTAAGTAAACATGGAAGCTCATGTTCTTATTGTTACAGTTGTCTTTTATAACATTAGAAGTATGGCCTTTACACTGATTATTGAATGTTAATTACTTCAAGTAACATCTGTGATCCACCTCCTCCTTCCTCTCATCACGTCTCTGACCTTTTTTCTATCTCTCCTATTTCTCCCTCTCTCTCTGCAGTGATGTCCAGAAGGCCTGTGCAGGCTCGGTAGCATCTGTCTTCTCCTCACTGGTTCTCTGTCCTACGGAGTTGGTCAAGTGTCGTCTGCAGGCGATGCATGAAATGGCCGCCACTGGCAAAATCAAAGCCACTCAGAAGTGAGTGGACTCTTTCCTTATCACACTTTAGGTCTTTTTCTCTCTTTATGTCATTTTTCTTTCCTTCTCTCTTTTGGTCTTTTTCTTTCCTGCTCTCTGTAGATTCTTTTCTTTTGCTCTATCTCTGCCCCCCACCTTCGACCCCGGTGTGGGTCCTTGCTCCTGAAATTCTATGAGCATCATCAGAACACAGCAGAACAAATTGGAGCTCCGAGAATAAATCAGTACGTCCCAAAATTTGTGGCGCAGCATGAAAGTACTTGTGGTGAATAATTACTTAATATTAATCTTAGACTGGCAAACTTCAGGAAAAACTCAGGAATCAAGTTTATTCTGTTACAAGCAGAGAGGGTACAAAAAATGGTCTATGGTCTATGTAGGCATAGCCCAGGCCTGGAAGGCCTAGGTTGGCCTGTAGCCAAGTTCTCCTCTCTTCCGTTCTACATCTTAGTCCAAGTCTAAATCTAAATCTGACAAACATTGCAGTTTAGTTACTTTTAAATGCTTTAAACAAAGAAGAAAATGGCGCCAAAACAAGCCCACATGGTTGGCTCTCCACTTGGCATCAGACACACCTACTCACACCCACTTCACACCTATCTGAATAGCATGAGGAGAGATATCTTATATATCAGAAATATCACTTATAGAATGTTCCAAACATTCTCACAATCAAATCATTACAATCCTTGTACTGAGACTATCACAATGGTACCAGACATGAATACATTTACATTTCATGACACATGGATACATTATATCAAGGTAACATCCTTTGTCCTGTGTACCTGTAGCCCTTGAACCACTACATTAGCATTCCACTGGGGGAGGGAGGGTGTCTTTGTTTTAAACCAAGAAGGGCCACATGGCAATTAAATTATTAATAATTTTAACCGTAAAATTATTGCTATCAAGCTGAGGTGCCATATTGAATTTTTATTGCCCTGCATAATAACAATCAGCTGACATCGTAGGCTATTTAAATCATACTTAATGGCATGACTTCTAAACCTGAAGGACTAAATCTAAAGCTGCTTTCAGACCTACGTGTAAGACCGGAGGTTCTGCAGATGTCAAACGGTTATCTGAACATCACCACCGGTCATTTGGAAGTTCGAACTTAGCTGGCTGTTCTACTGCTCCCCTCCTAGTATTTCCGACGGACATTATGTAAATGAGTTCATGTCTGAACAAAGCGGACAACATGCGGAGATTCTGTTCATGTGCGTATTCAACCATGTTTAACCTGTTCAACCACACGGAGATTCTGTTTATGTGCGTGTGTGTCGTTCACACATCAGCATAAGGTCCGCAGGTTAGCATCATGTCTGAATCACCCGAAGGGTCGGAACTCCGTTTGACAAAGCTCTGCATGTACTGCGGAGGTTGTGTCTGAAAGCACCTTAAATCTGCATACTGATTTCCACTTTCTCCATCTTGATAGTTTTTATTGGCCAAAGATTTGCATTTGCATGCAGCCAATCATATGTCATAGACAGCACTACTACATAGCTGCATTCAGAAGTTGCAAAAAGTTGTCTGCTAATAACTGCCACTAACAACTACCAGGGTTAGTTGTAGACAGGGGTGAAAGTAGTTTTAAAAGTAAAAAAAAAAAAAACGTTTGACACACTGAAATAGGCAACATTCATTCATTTATTATTATTTATAGAGCATTCATCAGGACCTGTTATCTGATTTGCTCTCTCTTCTGCATTCCCTGCCTTCTTTGGAGGGCCCTCTCCCAACAAACACATAACATTCAGAGAACATTCCCTCAAGGTTCTCTGAAGTTTGCACATTTAGAGAACTGTCTGGGAACATTGTAGCTGCTCTCATCTCTCTCCGGTACTATCGGCCTTCTTTCACCCCTGGTCTTAGATAAGACTGGCTGCCCTGCTGCCCTCAGGAACAGCTGTAGATTTTCTTCTCTTTCCGTTCTGTGTTGAAACTCTGCTTTTCATTTGAAACCAACAGAATGTCACAACATGGAGACCAAATTTGTTGGCACTGATTTGTTTTGAAGATGTGTGTCCGTGTGTGCGTGCGTGCATGTGTGAGTGAGTGTTCTGCTTAAGTTTTCATTTTCGGTAGTCTTGGATATATCTCTTGGGCTCTCCACACCCCCAGGTCTGTTTGGTCTGTGGTACGGTCCATCTGGACCCTGGAGGGGCCACAGGGGTTCTTCCAGGGCCTGACCACCACCATCGCCCGAGAGGTCCCCGGATACTTCTGCTTCTTTGGGGCATATGAACTAAGCCGCACTGCCTTTGCCGACTACTTCAAATGCTCTAAAGATGACATTGGTGAGCATCACACACATTAACATTTACTCTGCAGAAGTGCCAACCTTGGCTGGAGGTGATAAGATTAGATAGGATAATTGTTATTAATTCCACAAGAGGAAATTACAATGTTGTAGTAGCAAAAACATATATACGAATCAGACACCTTGCTCAAGGGCACTTCAGCCGTTCCTACTGGTCGGGGTTCAAACCGGCAACCCTCCGGGGCGCTAACCAGTAGGCCACGGCTGCCCCTTAAAGTAGTCATCACCAAAAATAGAAATACTAAAGGTAGAATAAATATGTAAACTGTTGATGGTGTGTTATCCACTTTGTTTGGCAGGAGTGTGTTCTGTTGGGTTTTACTGGTGGTGTGTTAACTCCTAATGACTGTTTGGCAGGTGTGGCTCCGATCGTGTTCAGTGGGGGGCTTGGGGGTGCGTGTCTGTGGCTGGTGGTCTACCCCATGGACTGCATCAAGTCAAGAATTCAGGTGATGTCCATGCTGGGACAGCAAGCCGGCTTCCTGAAGACCTTCATGACAGTATTCCGAGCAGAGGGTAATGTCCTTTATCTACCTCTTCATCTCAATGACTGTATAATATACATATAAAGTATACCCTTAAAGATGCTATGTTTAATTCTGTAGGATGGTCTTGAATGCAGCCACAAAACACTCTTGACTTGCATTGTATTTACATTCATCACTTTTCAATAGGTAGGTAGCACTGTTACAGTGAGCTGTAAGGGTACCAACAAATATGTCCATGTTTGTACTTACAATATGACAATTTGGTGTTGTCTGTGAATTAAAAAGATGATGTACCAAACGACCAGATTGCATTACATGGTATGCGGAATAAGATGTGCGTGTGTGTGTGTGTGTGTATGTGTCTCTGTGTGCGTGTCACATGTTTTGCTCTAACCCCCACCTCACCTTGCTCCCCCAGGAGTGAGGGCTCTGTACTCCGGTCTGACCCCCACCATGTTGAGGACCTTCCCTGCAAACGGCGCCCTCTTCCTGGGCTACGAGGCCAGCCGGAAGCTCATGATGGAGAGATTTGACCACTGACAGAAAAGCTGTGTGTGCATACTGAAAGAAGGTGTGTGTGTGTGTCCAAACAGAGACGATGCGTGTTTGTGTGTGGGCCCTGACAGAAAAGCGGTACATGTGTATGTGTGCTGAGAGAGAAGGTGCTTTGAGAGTGTATGCTTGCGTGTGCGAGAGAAGGTGTTTGTGTCTACTAAGAGAAATGTCTGTATCGGCTCCCACACACAGCTGCATGCGGTGCAGTGCTGGAGACGCGTCCAGTCCACTTTACATGGGCTTACGTCATCCGTTGCTGAACTGAATTGTGGGTACGTTGCGTCGCCTTGCTCCCGTCGCTCGCGACGAAAAGTTCAACTTTTGCTGCACCGACGGAATTGCGATTATACTTGCATACGGTGATTTGCATAGCTACCGTCGGGAACACCCACTGGCATGTGTTGACGGAACGAACGCAACTGTGTGTGGGTGCCGTAAGTGCATCCATGTGTGGTCATTTCTGATTCTGAATGTTAAATGTACAGTTTTAGAGGAGTATTTCAGTGTGTGTGTGTTTAATGGAAAGTGATCGGAAAGTGATTTAGGGTTTCATTTAATCTAGGGGTAGGTTTAGGGTTTTATTTGACCTAGTAGCCTTAACTGTAATCACAGCCACAGACTGGAGTGTGTGTTGAAGTGAGGTTATTTATTAATTTAGTTAACAGTTGTTTGGTATGAAATGTGTGTGTGTCTACAGAGCCTCATGATTTGTCTCCAAATAACGCACAACTAACCAATATACTACAGGCTGTAGTTAGAGGTAATTAGGAGAAATTAAATGGAAATTGGATTCTATGAAAAGACTGAAGAAGCCTGCTCAAAATGCAGTATATTACCTTATCAGCATTCATACCTGTGGTAGCTTAACTCCGCTGCAACCAATGTCTGGTACAATAGCCACTGCCATCCTGGGGTTATTTAAGAATTTTATGCTTGGTCCTACCTGGCTTGAAGTACATAGCTTGCTTTTATAGTTTCTCTTCATTGTCATGACATATTTCCTGATATTATTATTATTATTATTTTATATTTACCAAAACGTTAAACTAAAACCATTATAACTAAATGCTGTGCTGAGTGATTATTGGTTATAGGTTTATGGTTTATCCCCTTAATAACCTCTTTTGGGGCTTTTTAAAGAGAGAGAGAGAGAAAGATGGTGAGTGGGTCGCAACGGCTATTCTGATCAAAGATTCTACAGCACTTGAGAGCACCTGATCGGAATAGAACGTACCCCATGTATAAAGATGGCACAGATTTTTCATTCGGAATAGTTTAATCGGAATGACAAATAAACTGTCCTTGTAAACCCACCTACTGTCGTCTCTTACACAGGGTATCTGCACATTTCCCAAGTACAAATTTAAAGACTTTTAAATTTTTTCAGGACCTTTTCAAGACATCTAAATGGAAAAATTAATACTATACCACGGCAAAAAAGATTCAACTTAAAACTTGTTTTTTCTACTATAGTAGAAACTTTTCTACTTTTTTTTATTTTATTTTAACACCCACCCCATTTGGGATGTCTACAGAAGTTACCAAATATATTTTGGTGAAAGAAAATAATTGTGTGTGAATTACCCTCACAGCTATTCAATGCCCAATTTTAGGGTCTGGACTGCTTGCTTTTGAAGCTGGCTGTACATATCTGGTTGTGCTACTGGCTGAGGCTGACTGTTCTTCACCTGTGTCTGTAGTAGCCTAGGCTACTTGCCAAACGTGTACTGGTCTGGATTCCCTTATTTTTTCAAAGGTAGACTAAGCTATTTAAATATTCTAATAGGCCTACTAACTTAGGCATCTATTGTCCCATATGCAGCACAGCAAATCAAAGGTAATACATGTGCAGTTGTATTTAAACCAACCAAAGCTTGACTGAAACATTGTAAACCATTGACTTGTTTTAAAAAAATGTATGGGAAAAGTTAAACCCCCTCCTCGCATGTTCCTGCTGAAAAACTGCTGTTTTCATCTCAATCACGCACGTAATATGAACACACTTACAGATGCGTTTTTTTTATGTAGCCAATCGCCGACATTCAAAAAAAATATGCGGTTATATTTCACAACTTTTGTGAAGTAGGCCTACTGGGAAAGGCTGGCAAGCAAGCTGCAGACCGATATTACAGGTAGGCTATTATAACTTAGACAGATATTTACTTAGGCGAAGCCAGCAAAACACGCTGGAGAGATGCAAACAGATACACTTAATGTGTATTTCCTCCTGATTGAGAAAACGTTTGTTTTCTTTTTTCTGGTCCGTGGTCCTTGGTTCCTTCATAAATTGCGCAGAAGCACCACGCATAATTTGACCAGCAATCTTCAGGCTGAACTGTCCGACCTAAATTCTAGAAGCGTATGGCCAAATGAGCCCGGCTATCGCTGGACAGGCTGAACTGTCCAGCTCTTTCTCCACCCTATCGCTCACTCTTTCTCCCGCTCACTTTACCGCGTAGGCTACCTAGGCCTACGTTATCTCTCAGGCCTCGGCTATACCACCTAAAACGTAAGGCATATTTTTACATATTCTTACCATTTTCATACCTTTAACGATCCGTGAAAACGTCTTCACTCTGCAACCACTACACTTCCTTCAGTAGCCAGTCACTTATACATTTCCGTTTAAAAAAATACACGAAACCAGATGGAGACATTTCACTCGCTCTCTCACACTCGCTGGCGGTCCCATACACAAATTTAATACCTCCTTTACGAAAATTCAAGACATTCCAGACAATTTAAGACTTTTCTAGGCCTTAAAAACCGAAAGTTGTATTTAAGACTTTTTAAGGACCCGCGGGAAACCTGTTACAGCAGCGCTAGCCAGCTGTCTATCTGAGGTTGATTAGTGTTTCGTGTCTGGATTCATTATTGACCAATTATGTATAGGCCTACAGCGATTTCATGTGAAAAAGCAAGGTTCTTCCGGCAGATACCAGCAAAAGATCTGGACCACAATGTGAGTGGTCTGGGTTATCTTTAGATTATGGGTGGCCCTTTCCTTACAAAAAAACCTGCAGTTGTACTGCAGTCTTTTCGAAGTACAGTGCAGTTATACTACACTACAGTGCAGTACAGTAGTATTTTCATGTTCAAAATACTGCATTTCTGCAGTAAAGTACAGCACGATGCCGTGCTATGCAATAGTGCAATGCATTTTTTTGGTGTTCAAAATACATTTCCTGCATACGAACTGCAAATATTTCCTCCAAAACTGCAGTTTTGATACAGTTTTCATACTTGAAGTAATTTACATTCTTTTTTGTTTTTGTAAGGTTTTGACCAGTTATTAGTGTCATTAGCCTCAGACCTAGACTATACAAAAAGCGCAATATAATATAAATAAAGACTTACTACTTAATGCTTACCTATTTCATATATGTTGTACTTTTCATTCTTTCATGGGCTATATCTTTCACAGTTTCAGTTTTACACTGAGCACTTTACAAACATTATACTATAAAATGAAAAACATATTAAAACATCAGGACAGTGAGCGTCAAAAACAGTGCGCCAGTGCGGGGCCAAGGAGAGAGAGGGAGTTGTAAGCTGCAGACAGGTGTTTTATTTCGCTGTCGTTTGTTTGCTAAATAATGCTCAAGTGCTTTTTTGCTCAAGAGAAGCAGAAGCATTGTTATGTAGATGTTATTGTGCCTATATGACATGTTACTAACGATATGAACTGCCTGCAGTAGTAAAAGTAGAATTTTTTTTCAGTAACCCTGTTAAAGGCTGCGCTGCTGCAAACTTATAGGCTATGTATGCATGTGACTTGGGAAAGTCATGGTGTATATCGGATAATATAGGGTCACGGTGTAATTCGAACCCTGCTCTAGGTAATTGTGTGTTAATTGGGTTAGGACTGTGATGGGTTAATGATATTGAATGAGTACATGGTTCAGCAAGTGACACAGAGGAGGAGGACCAACGTAAGTATTAACAAGTTACAAATGTTTGAAATTAGTTCTAGTACCGTTCAGAGCATTATCGATAGAGAGTTGCGATAATGGGTGTTCAAAATTCGTTAAGGTCCGTGGTTCATGTAAACTTCAAAAAGTTCCCCGGAAGTGATTGACAATGGATTAGAATGCATTGAATAGGCTACTGTTCAATGATACAGAGCCACGATTTTTGGGTAATTGACAGTCAATAAATGCATAGATCTATCTATAAGGCTCTGAATGGTACTAGAACTCATTTCAAACATATGTAACTTGTTAATACTTACGTTGTTCCATTTATCTGTGTGACAGTCCATATTCAATCACATCCATATGCAAATTCAATTCAGATTCTAATGCTAATGCATTATGTAAAAACAGAAGTGTGCAGATATTTGACTAATAACTTTAATTTGACTAGCCTAGATTTGCAGTCAGGTTAGTCTAACAACTCTCCGTTGGCTTGCGAGCTGGAAAAATCAAACTTCGATCAGGCTGATCACATCGTGTATAGAGTTGCAAGGCAGTCTTAACATAATGCTACTTGAAAACAAAGAAGATGGATGCTGCTGCTGGAAATGTGAAATCGGGCAAACCGAGGTGTACATTTAAGGCGAACAAGTTGTGTGTGTGTGTGTGGGGGTTTTTTTTAACGTTTACATTTGAACATCTTTTGACGTATATGGACACTGGTTGTAAGTGAAGCATCCATGTTTATTTGCAGAGAACTGACTCCTCAAATAGTTTGTGTGTGAACTTAAAGCAAATGATAAACTGTTTTGAACATGTTTGCCTTTGACATTTTCAAAGAACCCCTAGTTCTGTATTGCACTCCGAGTTTCTGCCAGACTGTCTGATTTTGTTTGCTCTGCTAGAATTGACTGACCTACAGTACACACTCCTTACAATCACTCATGTTCTTTGATGGTATATAGAGTAGTATGTGGATGTCAGATATTAAGTCTTTATACACTCCCCATATTAGTATATGTTCTCGTCTTGAATTGAAATGTGTGTGGGTGAGTGTGTGTGTGTGTGTGTGTGTGCGCGTGTGTGCGCATCAGATAATGTTATTAATGGACCTACAAACTTACCAGTCTTACCTCATGTATTTTCATAACACGTTTCCATGGCGCCTTCTATCATGTGTGTCTGAAATGTCTGATGCCAGCATATCTGCCAGTACCGCCCTGTTTTGAGTTCTGGACTGTCAGTCAGAGGAAACAGCTGACTTCGTATTTGCCCTGTTAACTCAATAACAACTGTCATTCTAATAAGAATATTGAATTTACTTTGTTTGCTTAATTTGTATAGCATAGACATTTTATAGTATTTTCAGAAAAAGAAATGATAAACTGTACTATAAACATTAACATTTTTAATTTAAACAGCTGTGCTTATTATGCTAAAAGCAAGGATGGCCCCATATGATTGTGATTCTTTAGATACACATACAGCACAACAGCTCTGAGTTTATGAGATGAGTGTGTCATACCTGTTTACTGGTTGATTAATTGAACAGTTACTGGAAATACATTCAAATGCTATCAAAGGCTGTTAATGTATAGAAATGCTGAAATTAAATACATTATTAATCTGTTTTGAGAAATTAAATACATTGAATACCTTATTGGTTTTTTTTTTTTTTTTACTGTATGGCTCTCTACATAAGTGAATTACTTCGGTTTTTAAATCTGATCTGTACTTTATGTTTCTCCTTCACTGTTATCAGTGATTTGCAATGCTTTTCTAATTGAGCTTGTGTATTAATCAAGTATGGACCTGGATTTCGAGATTTCCTTGCAGAACCCTTATATCTAGAGTGGATTCTTCCTGTAATCTGTTTCTTTGATGTTGCCGCCTTGCGGTCATGTATGCTTCAAAAGTAAAAAAAAAAAACTTGTGCTGTATCGTTATCCTATGGCAGTGGTTCTCAACCCTTTTTCAGTGATTTATCCCCCGTGAAATATTTTTTCAGCCAAGTACCCCCTAACCAGCGCAAAGCCGGCTCTGGTTTGGCCTTCTTTGCCACTTGTCCCTCCGTGTTTTCACAAGAATTAACGCTACGCTTCAACCATGACTCCATCGTTTGAGTTTTGACAGTGATTGACAGGTGATGGCGGGTGGCATGTGACAGGTTGGGTCGAACCATCCTGGTATGGGGGGGGGGACACTGGGTTTTTAGGATAATGAAATTGAATAGCCTACTGAAATATAAAATTAATTTTATGAATTTATATTTTCCTGAAATATTTATTAAATAATTGTTATTTTTGCATGGATTCTACTTTTTAAATATATGTATATTTTAAAATCTCACATACCCCCTGGAGTGTCCTCACGTACCCCCCAGGGCGTACCCTCATTTGAGAACCACTGTACTAGACAATTGTTGCATGGGAGCTGTATTCTGATTATTGAGGAGGCAATGAATCGACTAGTAGGGAGGGACTTATTCCTATGCTAGGTCAGATGAAATGTGGTATCTTGAGATATACCCATATATATATATATATATATAGATATGACATTGAACAGCAAAGTGTCATAACATATTTTATTGAGGTGGTATAAAACATACAGTAAAGCGTTGAGTCTGCACCAGAGAGTGGCATTGATATCATTCAGGTAAGGAGCAACTGAGAGATGGCATCAGCTCTTCAGTAGACCGCGGAAGATACTGTAAAACAAAAATAAATTGGATTTCTCAGACAAAATTACCTAATTCCATAGAGACCTGTAAGCACCCACATGTGTTTAATAGTGTGAGTAGTAGTTCAACACAATTAGGATCACAGGTGCAGTGTGTAGTAGGTAACAATCAGACAGGACGCGCTTTGCAGCTTATAAAGCCTGAGGCTCTGCTTAGAGACAAACTTTTTTCAATTCGAGGCACTGAGGGCGCCTCCGCAAAAAAACACGAGGCACTCTGGATGCATAATCAGTGCGCAAAACGCTTACTGCCAATATGAAACAATGTGGAAAATGTGCAGCTCACTGCAAAAACAGAATTCTGTCTGATCGCCCCCCTACTTATCTGCACTCTGCGGAGTATGCAGCAGAATGAGTCCTATGTTCCAACACATTTGTGCCAACTTGAGGGTGCAGGAACGAAGAATGGCAAGTTGCGTTTTTCCGTGTTATACACAAGCATTCATAGGAGGGTTAGGGGGAAAAGTGGGAGTTTACAGTAAAAAGCTCCTATATGTATTGCCCTGTATGTACCAAAACTGCCAGTGAATGTGCGACTTTATTTTGCTGTGAAAAATTTCCGCTATTTGGATAACACTTTAAAGTTGGTGTAATCCAAATGGCTGTTAAATGCTAGCCTGGTTATACTGCCTTCACGCCAACCGTAAACTCGGAGGACACGACTTTAAAAATCCGTAGAAAAGTGTGTTCATGACCTCAGCTCGGAAAACAAATACAGGAAACACATAAATAAGTTATTAGAATTGTGATGTGATGCTATGGTTGAGCAAGAAGGAAAATGTCTCTGGTGATTGTTTCTATCTGTAGTGTTCTATCGGAGGTCCGAATTTCCAAATATCCGATGTGGCATGAAGGCAGCATTAGCACCAGATCTTATCTCAATTTAAATTGAGAGTGTATCTGGACAAGGTTCATTCATCTCCTATTTCTAAGGGTTGTCACCAATGGGACACAAATCAAAATGCCTCTGGACACAATTGGATAGACCTAAAACCAATCAGAGCGATGAAGGAGATGACATATGCAGAGCAAATGACAAAACATCTCAACAAATGAGCATTTAACAAAAACTGCTTCAATGTCATCATCTTAAGCCAGCCTCAATGGTTGATTGGTGCCCGGGTTTTAGGAACATTGGAAATTGAAGTTAATGGTCTCTTTGCCAGACGGACCTGCAGAGTATATTACAAATTTGCCAAAGGTTTGACTGAGTTCTCCCTGGCTAGTTAAATGTGTCAATAAAAGAAACATTCAGAGACAACAGATTCGGTATTCAGTGCACCATGTCAAAAGCAATTTAAATTTTTGTTTGCCTTTCTAATGTCTTACTTTTACTTTCATGAAATCAACTTTAACTTCCCTACTTTCCAAGGCTATCCACTCTGTCATAGCCTATGTGCAAAAATAGTTTGAGTATAGTTATTTAAGTGGCACTTACAGGTATGTGCATTATCTGTTTGTTGACATCTTCTTATCATGTATTGTATTATATTGTGACCGCTTCACTTTTGAATCCTTTTAATGTTGTCATCTGTTGACTCCATTCTACGGAGCCTGGGTGTCATTGCAAGATTATTTGTATATCGAGAAAATGTGCGTTCATTTTACTAAATTGTGCTCTCGTTTTACTAAATTGTGGATTCATTTTATTAGATTGTGTGCACAATTTAATATATTGTGCGCTTGTTTTACTACTTAGTACTATTTACTATTTAGTATAACGTGCGCACGATTTACTAAATTGAGAGCAAAATTTAGTAAATTGTGCACACATAAAACTAAATTGTGTGCACATTTTACTAAATAGCATGCTTATTTTACTTGGGTGTGCGCTCATTTTACAGCACAATTAGCGAGGAAAATTAATCGTTTAGATTCATTGATAGACTAATCTGTATTAATATAGTTGTTAGTGGCAGCCCTACTAACATCCACTGCACTCGTTATAATGGATAACGAATGGATATAATGGAGAGACTCACACGCACTGCTGCTAAGGCTTGAGGAGAAATAGCTGCTGGCTCCAAAAGACCCCGCCCCTCCGAGTCCTGAGCCAAAACCTCCTCCAAAACCACCGCCAAGACCTCCTCCTAGACCACCGCCAAGACCACCTCCTAGACCACCTCCAAAACCTCCTCCTAGACCACCTCCAAGGCCTCCTCCTAGACCACCTCCAAGACCTGGGCAGAGAGTCGAGGAGAAAGGAATAACAATCAGAGTGATGAGAAAGTTATGTGGCCATGAACAGCACTAGTGAGCATTATCTGAGTTAGCTAAGCCTTAACAGCTAGCAGGTACCCCAAAAGACCTCTGAAGTTCACCTACAAAAAAGCTGCCATCTTTGCCCATATAAGGAGATCTGGTATCTTGGGGAAATAACATGGGGATTTTGTTCTCGCTGGGACGAAGAAGTCTGAAATGCAGACGTTTTGCTCTACACACTTTTGTCCTCTGCCTTCGAGTGGGTACTGTGATCTACGGTACATTAATATTGTGAACTTTGCAATTTGCCATAGACAGTTAGCTTCGATTAACAGCCAGATCTCCTTATAACCCATAGCATCTCACTGGACTAGCTTTCCATTTTTCATGCTCTTACATGTTTCTGATTTGGGTGATTATTTTTGTAGGTAATACACATAGAGATGTTGTCAGATAGAGAAACAGTATAATAATGATAAAAAGATGACAGATAATCTACCCAATCCATAGCCTCCACCTCCGCCAGCAGCCAATCCCAGACCAGCACCTCCTCCTCCCACTGATGTTTTAGACATGTGGACGGTCACGCCCCCTCCAGACTTCAACCTGAGGGAGAAAACGCACACATTTACATTTAATTTAGCAGACGCTTTTTCCAAAGTCGATGGATGCAGATATATACTACTATTTAGGTCATAATCCTGCAGTCGTCTCAACAGACCAGGCGCAAGGCCTACATGGGAGCCAGTTTCCCCGGGCAAACGGATTGTGGGGCACTAGTTGGCATGTGTGTCTTACCTGCTTTCTTCTCCATCCAGGAGCTTTTTGTAGGCCGTGATCTCCACATCCAGAGACATCTTACTGGCCAGCAATTCTTGATACTCCTGGCCATAGTGTGTGATTTGCTAGAAACACACACACGTGATTGTCATTGCCAGGTCTGTAGTAATGTGTGCAAAATTTGTAACACCTCCTTCAGGAAGCATGTTTGTATGCGTCATTCATCAAGTTCATCCAGCCGGGCTTCAAGCACCACCTCTAAACAATATGGCAGTACAGGTGACAGACACACATGCAGACAGACACTCCGGATGTATAAGCAAAGTCCTTATAGGCAAGTCCCCCAACTCGGTGGCCATCTTGGTAACACACTTTGGGCAGTTATCAGGCAGCTATATTGTCTACTGCCATATTGTCGTTATGAACTACCCCTATGCATTTCTATGGAGGATTCTTTGAGTACTGTGTCTCCTCAGTAGAAAGTGTTCTTATACTTTGTTCGTACCTTGCGGAGGTCATCCAGCTGTGATTTGAGTGTTAGGACTTGCTCCTGGTACGTCTCTGTGTGGGAGCTCGAGTGAGACTCCGCCTCCTCCACCTGAGACTCCAACTGGATGTTCTGAAATGTCAACGGATCACCATATTTTGTATCACAATATTTTATATTTTGACACATTATTTGAAAAATCATCAAAATGTATCTGATTCTAAACATTAATAAACTAAAGAAGCACCAACGGATCACATCAGTAAATCAATTCTAAATAAAAATACAAAACTGATAAACACAACAATTTGCTACCCCTTCCTTACTTTTTTATTTTTTACATATTCCAAATTTTTCAAACCGATTCTTGGTACATGAACGTGTGAGAATTTAAAAAAATAAATATGTCACAAACACATTTCTACACCGGACCGAGATGACCCTACCAGTGTCTTGATGCGTTCGATCTCTCTCTGCACAGAGTCTATCTGCAGTTTGTAGACCCGAAGTTCCTCCTTGGCGGACGTGAGAGTCTGAGTGTTGGGCTGGGTGGTCAGGGACATCATGGAGATCTGTGGAGAAGGCAGAGATGGTTAGCCAAACACCCTGCAGACATACTAGTTTTCCATTGGAGGTGCCTCACTATTTTATGAAAATGTTTATAAATGGAATTATGATTGTGTGTATAATAACTACCGGTATGAATGCTTACCAAACAAACAGCCAAGAGTAAACAATGAGGTGAGCAGGGATTGGGAGAAAAGCAAGAGGAAAATCAGACAGGAAGTGATGTAATAAAAAGGTAGCCAGAGCAGATGGTGCATTCATGGCACCTGGGAATATCAGGGGCCGCCCCGTGATTATGTTGTTTTTCCCCATAGATATACTGTCAGTATATATATCTATGTTTTTTCCCACTGCGAGTGTTCATGTGCTTTGTCGTCGGAATGTGTGAACAACATGGATGCCACAACAAAGGTTAAAACATACGCTCACTAATTTTAAATGAACAACTGTATTTTCTTAAAAATATGGTGTAAGACGCTTGTGAAAGAAGTATATGCAGCTTTCAAGTGACAAAAAGCGGCAAATTCCAAAGTTCACATTAAAACTGTTGGACATGAAAGGCCACATGGACTACAAACAAACTACAACATGACAACAAAAGTGATGACAAGCCCTCAACTGGGCAACTCTGTTAGCAAAATCTACCCCCAGTTGCCCACCTCTTATTCCCACATGAAGTGACGTGAATGATGATGTTTTCACTGGTGAAAAGGTTTTTTCCTGTGAACACACCGAGAGCACTGCACATGAAGGAAGTGATGTAATCAAAGATAGCCAGAGCACTGGAAATGAAGGAAGTGATGTAATGAAGGGTAGCCGGAGCGCTGCACATGAAGGCAGAAAGATACGAAGAAGAGAAGAGACTTACGCTATCCTGGACAGATACTAGAGCGTCCTGCTTGCTCCGCTGAGCAAGGGCTTCGTAGTGTCCCCTCACATCCGCCAGAGCTGACGTCAGATCCTGTGCCTGTGCTGCATTGTCCACAGAAATGGACACAGCTGACCTCACACTGCCTGTCACAATGTTTCGGACCTCTTTAACTTTCTGTGAAAGGGGAAATCCAAAAACTGTCTTTATTTATTTATGTGGAAGGCAAACAATTTAGCCAACGGAAATAAAAATAAAAAAAGGCTAGTGAAAAAAGACTAAACTGTGTTGTGAATTAAGACTAAATTATCTTATTACAGTGACATTGCGTCCTTGGTAATTCTCCTTTCTGTTTGAATTGAGCTGTTGAGCATTGGTTCAATAAAGATGCGGCCTTCCTTGTAGTTTTAGGGTTTTCAGTATAAACTCCCACCCACACACATACATTTCTGTGGTAAACCAGACAGTAGCATACATGTCATGCAGCCTACAGGTAGTTTTTGGGTAGTCCTTTCCTGTATGCACGGAATAGTTGATTTAAGGGTTAGCTAACCCTAGCTGTAGCAATGATCAGGCCTTTTATGTCATGCCCAAATGCTGATGTAGATCAATAATGATCTGTCTTCTTTATGTGTAAAAAAGGCATTGAGTCCAAGCTGTTTGGAAAACGTGATCACTATGTACTTACAGCATCATAAACCTGCTTGGATAAGGCAATATGGTCTTCCAGCCCACTGATACTAGTCTGCAGCTCGAAGATGGACAGGTAGAGGCTATCAACTTCCTGCACACAAGACGGTAACATTATCAACTTCCTGCACGCAGTGTCTTAAATCCTATTCAGTCATTGTTTATTTAATTCAGTTAGTCAAATACTTAAGTATTGTGAGAGGTGATATACATGTAAACAATATGATAATAATAATTAATAATAATCTTGCCTCCTTCAGGTTGCTCCAGTCGATCTCCAGAGTCTTTGTTTGTGTCGTTTCCTCTTCATACCTGAAGAAACAGCCAATCAAACGTGTATATAGATATATTATATATATTTATTTTGTCCGCCTTTTTATGCCTTTAATCTGACAGGACAGTAGAGAGAGCATGGAATGGGAGAAGCGAGTAGGAGAGAGACATGGAATGGGACCGGGAAATGACCCGGGCTGGACTCAAACCCTGGTCCCCGTGGGCCCGTGGATCTGAGTGTGGTTTGGGCATTGTAACCAGTTGCACCACAGTGCCCCCCAGACAGTTCAATGATAACAATAACAGTTCTTGATCACACACACCTGGCGCTGACGTCTTCAATGATGTTCTTGTAGTGTTCGATTTCAGCGATGACGGCCTCTTTGGTAGCGGTCAGCGAGTCTATCTGGCCCTTGTAGGAGCCGATGGCGGAGGTGAGTAGGATGGACGTGCTGGCCGGGCCGCCCTGGTCGGGGTTGGTGAACATGGAGATCTTGGCCTTCAGCACGGCGTTGTGCTGCTCCAGAGAGCGAGCCTTATACCGCACAGGGAGAGTGCAGGTAGGTGAGGACCAGGACATGTATGAACACACACACACACACACACAGACATACACACTCACAAAGACACATTGACACAGACACACATACTTTCTTTCTCGCACACGCTGACACTCACACAGACACTCTCTCTCACACACACACACTCACACACTGACACAGAAACCCTATGTGTCTTTTGGTTTTAGAACCATGCAAGCTTCACTCTCACACACACTCACGCTGAGGACCTCAGGTGCTGGAAGCATACCAGTTGCTCCTTCTCCTACTGCACACATGTCAGGACATTCTGTGTCCTCAGGCACTAAAATATGTAGGCTGCACACCACACACACACAATCTCTCTCTCTCTTACAATCAATATTATTATCATTATTTAACACAGCTAATCAATGATTTGTGAACCCATACATTCATTTCAAACTTTAAAAATGTGGATTTGCCTGAATTGTATCAGTAAGTCAACTGAACTAAAATCAATGTAAATGTAAAATCACACACACACACACACAGACTATCAGTTATCACAGATGCTGTACTCTCTCACACACTCTCTCATCATCCCTGCTAAACACATATTCTCAAACACATATTCTCACTCAGTGACAAACCCATGGTCTGGCACAAATAAACATGGTTTGTTCCACACACACCCCATTGTGTGTCTCCCAGCAACACACTCTCATCTAGACATTCTGCACATATACTTCCACACACCTGCTCCCTGCTCTCATCTTATAGGTCAAGGAGGTCTCTCATTCACTTGCGCACACACTCACTCACTCACACACACAGCCTCTCTCACTCACACACATAGACACACACAACCTCTCTCACTCATTCAGACACAACACAGCCTTTCTCATTCACTCACTCACTCACTCACTCACACACACACACAGCCTCTCTCACTCACACACATAGACACACACAACCTCTCTCACTCACTCAGACACAACACAGCCTTTCTCTCTCACTTACACACAAACACACACCTCCTCCAGGTGCTCACCTTATCAATGAAGGTGGCGAACTTGTCGTTGAGCACCTGCAGCTCCTCCTTCTCTCGGAGTCGGGTCACCTGCACTGTGTCCAGAGATGGCAGAGAGGGGTCCAGTGTGGGAACTGCCCCTCCTGCCCCCCCGCCCATTCCACCTGCCCCACCCACCCCAACTGCCCCTGCAGCGCCCACTCCCGGGCCTGCCCCCAGGAAGGCCGGGTTGAACCCATACGGCGCCCGATCTTGAACACTTTCCCACCGAGCCGGGCACGCAGTGGAGCCACGCCCATACGGAACCCTGCAGCCCCCCGAGAGCCGCCCCCTGCTGCCCCGCCGGACCCTAGCCCCATTCCGAATCCCGCTCCGGCAGACCCGAGGCCCATTCCGAATCCCGCTCCGGCAGACCCGAGGCCCATTCCGAACCCCATTCCACCACCCAGACCCGATCGCAGAGCGAGGGACCCTCCCCCACCTCCCCCCAGTGACATTCCTCCCCCGAAAGACCGCATGCCAGAGGACATCCCTGACGCGCGTGAGAATAACTTGTTTCCACTGTAGGTGGCGCCAAAGCGCACAGCGCCTCCACTGAGACGGGCTGAGTCGGCCATGAGCGCAGCTGCAGAAGGAGAGAGGAGAGACGCCGAGATGGAGCTGCTCAGTCAGGTGCAGCAGCCCCTCTGGAGAAGCGCTATTTATGCAGACAGACACGGGGGTGTGTCTGTGACAGAGCACTCCAGACACACACACACACATACATTTGGCACAATCACACACACACACACATTTGGCACATACACACACTTTAGCACACATAAAAACACATGCATCCAGCACACATTCAGCAGACACACCAAAACATACACAAACACACATACACATAGCACACACCTAACATACACATACACACACTATATTGTTGAATTCTGCAACACAAGTGAACAGTCCAACAATGTTAAGCAGTTACATTTTCTATCATGGGTTTCAGTTTGAAGGGTAAAGAAAATGTATTTTCTAAATGAACATGCTCAAATTGCGAAAGTCCACATACTATCAGCCTACAGGACCTAAGTTAACAGAAATGGCAAGCTGTCCACAGTCAAATAATATTTCAAACATTCTAACTTTCAACTTTAATATTTAAATCGCTATCACTGTGAGAGAGTGTGGGACAGTTTGTTCAATGTGTTCCATTCCAGAGGTACAGGGGAATTAAACCATTCAGAGTGGATAGTGGTGTGTTTACAGATCTGCTCATCCAATCTGTGTGGGTTTTGAACAGCATTAGGTTATCCAGCATGACTGTAGATGGTGTATGTATTAAGGCAGTAGTCCCCAAACTTTTTCTTCCGAGGGCCAGCTCACTATGCCTGGATCTAAGAGAGGGCCAGAGACTCGGAGTATATCAGTACCATAAATAGCTTAGCGCTGTGAACAAAGGCAGTCTACCTTAGTTGAATATTCCATTACATTTAATCTATAGGCTATTGCAATTTAATACCATTGTTATCTGTATTTATATTGCCATCATGCCATATCAGTGTAAAATGTAGCTCAAATGAAATAATACTAATAATAGCATTCTCAAAACTATAAGCAGGGAGTCCCAAAAGTATATTTTGAACTCTGAACTTTGCATACACAGCTCAAGTTGTGAACAAGCAATATCCTACAAATAATTTAAAGTTCTCAAACTATGAGTTTTATGAAGTGGTGGCAGAAACATCTGAAATGACCACCATTCTAATTTTCACTCACCTGATGAGAACTTTGTGAACTCTGTATGAACATTTGAACGAGATTTGAACATTGAGAACAAAAAATATAAATAATTATACCAGAAAGTTCCAGAATTATGACTTGAATAGAAGTTAGTTAGTTATTAACAATTAATTGATAAATGTTTAGAATACTTTAAGCACTGATGCAGTCAGCAGAGGCCTCTTACATTGTTTGCAGGTAGGCCTACTATACATTTCATTCCGTTTTCGATGGCAAACGCGAAACAGCGCCAAAACAACCACCAGTGGACAAAAAGAGTATTACATGTGTACTGTTAACCCATTCGTGCTGGATGCTGCACGACGCAACATTCTATCTCCCGCTGGTTGCTGCGTAGCGCAGCATGCTTTTTATTTCATGTTTTTAGGTGTGCAGAGGCTTAGATAGTAAGGTTTTGGTAGACGTTGACAATTCTTAGTATTTTTTCAGAAAACTCTCAGGAAATAAGGTTATTTAGTCTAGAATGCCATAGGATTCTATAGGCGTTTTTAGCAGGCATTTCAGGAGTAAATGGGTTAAGACCCGCCATAGAGAATGAATGGGGGAAATTACGGAGGTTATAGTTTGACGATGTCGTACTCCCGTGCGGGCCGGATCCTATATACCACGGACATGTTTTGGGTATGGGTTAGTATGTATACCACACGGACATGTGTGTGGTATGGGTTAGTATGTATTAGTGTATGGGGGGTATTAGGATTAGTGTATGGGATGTGTGGTATGGGTTAGTATGTATTAGGGTATGGGGTGGTTGTCAGCTTGGCCAGCTGTTCCTTGAGTTTTAAACTGGATTGGCACCACAGGCTTTTATCTTTCTTTCTGAATCTCTATTGTGATTGATGGGTACACACACCCCTATAACACCCTATAACAGCCCACAGGAGAGTTCTGCTCATTACCTACATCACCTGCTCTTTAAATCCCTCAATCTGCCAATCAAAACGGCATCCATCCCCAAGGCTTTAACATTAACATGCACATACATATGCTCTCTCTCTCTCTCTCTCACACACACACACACACAGGCAAATAGAGGGTCCTCCACATTTTTGGGCACTGGTAAATCTGACTAAAAACAGGTAATTTATCATAATCTCTCAATGAAAACAATGAGAAAAAAAAAATCAACCTTGAAAGAAAGAAAATGTATTCTGAGAGAAAAAGAGAGATTGTTTTTAAACCATAAACACATGTGCCACTATTATTTAAGTTTTATATTGAACTTCTTTAAATTAATCAGTGTATTTGAACATTCAGCAGTAATCCATGACTTCCATTTTCACTAAGGTAGGAAAATAATGTGACACAGAGGTGAAATCCTTTTTCAACACAAGAAAGGCAAGAGAATATGCTGAATTCAAATAAAAAGAAAGGGTGATGACCTTTTTAAGTCAGGGAATGGCTTTAGAAAAATAGGTACCCAGCTGAAAATCCATATTTACAGTTAAAACAATAATTAAAAGGTTCCAATCAACTGGAAATGTTCTGCTTGGAGGTGTCCATTTAGAAATTAAAAGAACATCCTATTTCCATGTGTCACATTTTTACTTTTTACATCTATGATGGTGATGTCTGGGGACTTTGGAATATTGCAGAGAGGTTTTGCTGGTATTTTCAGCACTAGCGAGGCTGCATAAGGGCCCAATTGGGACAGTGCCGGCCAGATTGACCACTGGCCCATCCAATCAAAGGTGTTTCAGCATAGAACTTGAAAAGGAGAGAAGAATATATATTGTCACATACAAAATAGGTTAAAACAAAACTGATTTGATGAATAATGATGATAAATAACACTAATATGGCAAGTCCAAAAACTGATTTGATGAATAATGATGATAAATAACACTAATATGGCAAGTCCAGATAGTTACTATAAATATACAAACAGATACAAACAAATATACAAACAGAAAAAAATATGCATAATAATTTAATTTATTTTGTATTTTATTTTCCCATAAAAGCAAGTGGTGCTCGTTGCAGAACCACCTACAGTAGGTCCAGCGACGAGGAGCCGCTAGGTCAAACCCCACCCCTCTGAACCTCAACTGACGTGACTAAAGAAGGCACGCCACATGAGGTCCAGCGAGGTGGGGTCAGTGATTTACATGGCCGCGAGTGAATGGTTTAATAATTTAATCCTCGATTTCTTCCCCCTTTATTAATGAATTTTAGGCTATGATGTAGGCCTAGAGATTATCCACACTCCTGAAATCATGAGAATCGGGACAAATGAAACACCGTTTAATTAAACGTCATTTACAAGACATCGTTCCACACACATAAAAGGGCAACACATTTCTATCCCCATGATCCACTCGCTATAAGATCTCAGGGATCAAAATGTTGCCCTTTTAAGACCGTTTTTTATTTTTACCATACTGTTTGTCTAGCACCTGACAAGTTTTGGATCTCACACACTTTTTCCTTTTTCTAAAAGTCATTCTCGTCTAAACCCTGTCTACATTAAGGCTATTGTCTAGCCAATCTGGCCGTACAGCCTACAGTCAGTTAAATTGTGATGCAAATTCAATTAATTGTCTATGGGAACTTCTTGTCTTTACCAATTAGCTCTACTGTCATGAACATGAATTAATGGATGAACTAGATTAAACGTATAGGCTACAGTTAAGCAAAACATCAGTAATTTAGACAAGCAATTTTAGCAGTGTAGTCATTTGCACCTATTAAATACTCAAAAAAACAATTAGTGTATTCCCGCTCAGATATTTGAAGTGGTCCAGGGCCTGTTGCTACCTTCCAAAATTTGTCTTGCCTATTTAGATAAAATGTGCAGTCAGTTTTGAGGTTGTGTAGCCCTAAGATCTAAAATGTGCTGGCTGCTGGTAACGGGCCAATCTTGTCTTTCTCTCCCTTGGGCACAGGCACGCACACATTGAAGACAAATTGAGCAATTTCTCGAGTTCTGTGCGGTAAGAAATAAATGTTAGACCTATGGATTAATGTATAAATCAAAGTTTTTATTATTATTATTATTATTATTATTATAATATAGAGATGACGTTAGATTTCTAAAATACAATTTAAAAGAAGTCTTGTCAGATATGGTTATGGATATGGTTATGGATAGGCTATGGTTTATTTGACACATTAATGTAGAAAATAGTGACATGCCTACACAAACTTATTTGCATATTTTACACACAGACACAAGTGCACACAAGCACAAACATGCATACATGCACTCACTGGCAAGATATACAAACACACACACACAAATGCATCCACACTTTGGCAAAATACACACGCACACACTCACTAGCAGAATACACACACACACACACACGCACGCACAGTACATACACTCACCAGCAACATACATACACACACACACACAGTTCTAGCACTGTTACCTCAGCTTTGGCTCCCTGCGCACTATCTGCTGGCACCCCTCCCCGCCCACAAGGCCATTTAATAACCCAAACCCCAACCCCAGGCCATGTGATGGAATTATGGAACCACCATAGATGGAATTATGACGCTCCCTCCAGCTACCTGGGAGCACAGGTATTTCAGTATGTTGGGATAGAATGAGCTCTGACTTGCACATGCACACACACAGGTGACAGCCAGCCAGCCGGCCAGAGAGTTGCAGAGGCAGAGACATATGGCAACATGTGCAGAGAAAATATAAATTGCACAGTGGAGGAGTAAATAAAAAAAGTCTGATTGTGAAGATGTAGGAAAACTGATCCTTCCCTGATAACCAATGGAATGTGGAGAACTCAAACCCTAACCAAGATGAGATTTGTGGTTCTGTTTCTCAGTGCTACTTATCAGAAGAGAGTTGTGTGTTTGCATGATATACAGTTAAGAATAATGCATGTTGGCATGATACACAGTGCCCTCAGAATAATGCATGTTGGCATGATTCACAGTGCCCTCAGAATAATGTGTGTTTGCATGATATTCATGGCCCTCCACAATTATTCATATGTAAAAGTGTTTTTTTTTTGTGAATAAGAAAACTTGATTTAACTTTTAAAAATTAATCCGAATTTCTTTTAACTTTCAAGCTGTAATCCATGACTTCCTGTTTCACTGAGGAGACAGAGATCAAAGGCCCTACAGTCTTCAGCATTAGAAAGGCCCATTTTATTGTCTTAACCTACTTAATACTGTCATTGAAATACAAATGCTACTGGGACTTTGCCTGGGATTGTGTTCTATGGTCAGGTGAAGAAAAGGGTTTGGTGTAGAAAAGAGTTATTATTCCAAAGGCCTTGAGTACCTCGTTAGGATGTATCAAAATTTAAACCAAAATCTACCTACCCCTGCCATGACACTGAGGCATGAGGCAGGTCAGTGAACATATGTCCATATCAACACAGTTGTACAGATTATTTGAAACGTTGTCAGTACAGTGCCCTGGCTTCCCCTAATCATCACGTTCCGTCTTCCTCTGTTGACACCTGGCTTGGTTGGCTTTTACAGTGCTTAGGCTGGTGAGTTTACAGTTAAGCACAGTTACACCTGATAGCCATGTTTGATAGATCAGCTCGAACAAAGGACAGTGCCTTGGAATGACAAATAAGAAATATAAGAAATATACAGTTATACAATATAATTAGTGATCTCAATATCAGTTAAAGTCAATGAATTTAATCTTTACTGAACATGATTAGTGTGTTTCAGTGTGTAAATTACCTCAGCACTTGACAAGCAGTGAGCAGATGTTCGGTTATATCACACACACTCATGAACACACACACTGGTCTTGGCAGGTACTATGAAAATAAACCCCTCCTGTTGCTCAGCTATGAACTCTTCACCCACTGTACCTGCGGCACAGCCCACCGATTCTGGAAAATACCTCTGCGAGCACATGTAATGTCCATACATCATTTAGCTTATACATTCTGTATGAAAGAGACAAAAAAAGAGAAGAGAATATATGGCTTATGTAAGACTGCACATTATGAGTGCTTTTATAACTTTGATCTGAGGCTATATTACTCTGAAGTTGCAGAAAGTTTGTAACTAAATGGTTTGTTTTCCCTAAATAGCCTACATCTCTGGAATACATGGAACACATCATTGTGTTAAGCCAGTCAAATCCTTCAAAAGCCTGTCTGGGTTGGTTTTATATAATGTGACAGTAAATTCTAGAAGCGTTATGCAGGGTAGATATAAGTACGTTGTGTTACCACACTGGGATCAATATGTACGCTCAAACCAAGCTTCAGTTACATTATTTATGGGATCTCATCTCATAGTGCCATTGCTTTAATAATAATCTTGCTTTAAGCTATAATTACAGGTTGACGACAACAAACTGATGCCTTCTTCTGCAGCTGTCAGACCTCTGCCTCTCCCTTCTCGCAACAAATCACTTTAGAGCACAGCTGGCAAACTTTCAAGTATTCCAGTGGTTGGCAGAGGGCAAACTGATTGACCCACAACGTTTGAATTACCTCTGCCACTGTTTACAACAGCAAGGTAGTGTTAGCTTTTTTTAGCCAGACATAGCATTATGCTAAAAGCACAATAACTGGTATGGACAAGTGTAATCGTACCACTGACACTGCCACTAAAGGTAGTAATGCCACAAAGGGGAAGTATGCTTACCGTCTCCTGCCTGTTGGAATAAATAACACTTTAAGAAGAATGTGTTGTACCTTTGTTATTAACGAGCCTGTGTGTATTTTCAGTTGTGCATGGTATGATGCAATCTGCCAATTAACACATTAATGAAAATGCATTGTACTGTTCTTCCTAGGCTTCTTCTTCTAACGCACTTAATGCAGCTTCAACCGTTTAACGTAGAAACCTCATCACAAATGATAGATACAATATTTGTCTTTCAAGTAGGCTAATTAGCGTGAAGTTAGCTAAGAGTTCGCTGGGATAAATGTCTTTGTCCAAAAGTCTTAAAAGCAACACCAAAGAGTTTTTTGTACCTTAAAATAATGTTTCCAAAATAGTTTGTCGTTCATCAACTTGTAACAGGGTGAACGGCACTTCTGCATTTGCTTCGCGGCCCTTGATCGGCTATAACCGCACTATGTAAGTTTGCCAGATCGGGTAGCGCATCTGTAGTTCAATAGAATGAGACATAAGAAACTACAAATTTGACTTGCATCTGATGTCGCAATACATCGCAGGCTACTTTTTTTTTAAAAATCGTCTGTGGACATCGTTATTTGCAAAGCTGGTGCTGGATAAACAAATAGCATGCGTGCGACAGAGGGAAAGTCTTTGGTGTTGCTTTAAGAGGAAAGTTAACGACGAAAATAGTCTTTAAAGAAGAATGGAAAGAGAGTTTTGCATTCATTTTACCTGGCTTCAAAAATGCAAAACCGGTGTCTGATTTGCAAAGAAGCCGTCACTGTTTGCAAAGAATATAACATCAGACGGCACCACGAGACAAAGCATGGCAATTTTAAGGTTGCCTATCCACTGCAAACAGAGGCACGAAAGTCCAAAATTGAAGCGCTGGCACAAGGCAATGCACAGAGCAGCAGGATCCTATTGCGAGGTTTCACCTCGCAACAGAGAGCGACAAGTGTGTCTCTAAAAGAGTCATGGTTGCTCGTGTAGCAGGGCGGCACTAAGAGCCAATCACTGTAGCCAGACTATGCCACCCTGGGCCTAGCACCCAGGGAATGAGTTAAGAGAACACATAATTGCACCATTGCACACAGGTTCGTATACACGAGGCAGAGACGTGAATTCCAGTGATAAGACCACGTTTATTGAACTGAAGCCAGGGAAAAGGAAGGGGGGATAGCTTTGTACTGGGTTAAGAAAGTACAAAAATATTTATTATGTTCTCTTGTTGCTCCTTTGTTTTAAAATTGATCACAACAAACAGACAGGTTCCATAGGGGAGGCACGATAGAGCAGAATGAGAAAGGCAGGGGCTTACCTGGGGGATGTGCCCTAGAGCCCACACACATGCACACACACAGCAAGAAAGATCAAATAGTAACATCGCAGACCACAGCAAACATTCTGATAATTCACACCAAAATGTGCATCCTTACTGCACCACCAAGTGACTGACTAGCCTCCCGCCAGCGAGAACCCTGCCTGCCAAATTAACAAACAATTGAAAGTTGTTGTCCTAGACTCTATGGAATGACAAACACTGGATAACTAAGATAATAAAATGGAGTAAAACAAAAGGGTACAAGTAGAATGCAGGCAGTTGGCAAGTGCAAGCAAAGCTAAACAGAAACAAAACCAAGACAAGACAAGACAGCAGCACGACCTAAGCTGAGGGCAACGCGGATGGAAAAGCCGTGCTACTTGGAAGACAAACAAAATACATCAATCCTGATACCATTTCCCAATGACAACAGATAAGGACAGCATATCCATCCATCTACAGGGCTACAGAGAAATGGAGTTTAGCTAAACCGAGCACATGTTAGTCTACAAAATTAGGGCAGCAACATACCTGATGGTCGGTAGACCCCAGTGCTCAGACGAGGGACAACCAGTGGAACCTGCCGAGCTTCTTGCTGTAGAGCTCCTTAAGTAGTGCATGGTTGGGCTAATCAGTGTAGTGAGCTAAGCTATCAGTTACTCAACAATAAATTAAGCTTCACTACACAAAAGCTACCACCTGTAGAAATATAGCAAGCTAAGTTACACAAATGTGTTAAAAGTAGCTTAACTACATCAGAAGCTACTTAACGTTGTACCAACCAAATGTCAGATCAATTCAAAATGATTCTGATACACTAGTTAAAACATTTATTAAAGATCAGCCAATGACCTAACACAGTGTAGACGTTGCTTTATGAGCAGCATAATAAAATAAAAACTGAAGTAATTACTGCTAGAAATAAAACAAAAAGGTTATTGGCCTAGTACAGTACCCAGTAACTCAGTAAAGTGAGTTGGGATTTACACTGACGCTAGACATTTCACTTGCATACTGCAGGAGGGAAATTAGTGATTCACCTGAATGCGAGTTCTTAGGTTGGTGTTCGATGTCTTGGACGTCGACAACAGTTTGGTTTTTGAATTACAAAGCAGACATCTGAACACGTACTTTTTATCTGAGGATTCAACAAGTCTCATATATCTCTGAAGATAAGGCCACGGTGTGGTAGGGTCAGTTGGCTGATCTTCTCGCTCTCCTCCTGTCTCCTCCATCCTGTGTCTGTGTGTGTCGTTCTGCGAGTTCCACTGCCGTACGCATGCGCCTGTTTCGATAGATACAGACAGGAGAGGCAGAGTAGAAGCTCGCGCCATGTCCAACCAACAACTCTGATTGATTGTTCACTCTGATTGTTGTTTCAAAATAGCAAACCTGGTTTCATTTCTTAGTTATGTCCTGGATTTTGTAGTGTTTGTGGACGCTACGTCGCTACTTGATTAAAAAAATAACGTCACTACAGGAAAGTTACTTGATTCATAAAGCAGCGACGCTACGGTGAAGCTACTGGAAAATGTAGTTCAACTAATAGCTTCGCTACATGTAGCGGCGCTACTGCCCATCACTGGGGCTAATTGAATGATTCGCCCCACCCACTCATTAGCAGAGGGCCAGGGAGAGGCCAGGAGGAAAGAGCAAGCAAGCAGACGCCTGCTACACTCGCACGAAACAACAGGACTTTCACCGATGCAGAGCTTTTTAAAGGTAAACTCCTTACTGTTTTTTTCAGTTTTTGCTTATTTTTCGCTTGCTCTGTCATGACGAATGGCTGAGAAACTCCATCGCTACCTTTTTCTAGCCGATGCCTGGCGTGTATGTGTATTTGAATGCAGTAAAGCAATTCGTTACACTCGTTATACTTCCTGACACTGAGGCCGTCGGCCCGCCAGCCCACAGTTGCAAGGTTGGTTTTTCCACTCACAGGCGCTAGGCGAGGCGAGACGGCCACCATTCAACCCGAAAAAAAGTCATATAACCATTCCAATGACTCTGAAGCTGGTAAATGAAGGTAAATATAAAACTTGCATAGTGTGCCTTTAAAGAAGTCATGGTTTCAGTGTTGGCTGTTGACAAGTCCATGGATGGAATCATTGCCTCTGTCAAACAGGTGCCCCTTTCTGCAAGGTCCGCTACCCGCCACATAGAAGCGGTGTCTGATGCTGTGCAGGGAGTTGTTTTCAGTGATCTCACTTGGGCTAATTACTTCTCCTTAGCGATAGACGTGAGCACTGACAACACAGATGTTGCGCAGATGTGTGTCTTTGTCAGATATTTTGATGGGAAGCTGTTTAGGGAAGATCTGCTGGCTCTTATTCCTTTGGAGGGGACACCACTGGAGACATTATATTCACTGAACTGTCAAAAGTGTTTTCAACCTACTTGTGACAGATGGGGCCCCTGTGATGGTGGGAAGGCACAGAGGTGCATTGTCTCATCCACCAGAGTGATCTTTGCGCAAAGCTCAGTGGTGAGCTGAAGGGGGTTATGGATAGAGTGATGCATATCATCAATTTTGTCAGAGGTGCATCAAGCACCCAGCATCGACTTTTCCGACAGCTTGTGGCAGATTCAGAGGATGCCACCCATGATGACCTGCTGCTGCACAACGATGTGCGCTGGCTAAGCAAAGGTAAAGCCTTGGACCGCTTCTGTGCGCTACTGGGAGAGGTGAAGGCGTTCCTTATGTCTAGCAAGAGTAAGGCAGCAGCAAATCACCTCGTCTTTATAGAGGATGAAAAGTTCATGTCCAATGTTGCATTTTTAGCTGACATATTTGGCCATTTAAACAATCTTAACCTGCAGCTACAGGGAAAAGGCAAAACCATCGTGGACATGGTTGAAAAGCTCCAATCATTCACTGTCAAGCTGGAGTTGTTAGAGTCCGACAAATCAACTGGCAGGCTCCTTCATTTCAGTACTCTTAAAACACAGGCAAGACAAGTGACAGGACTAACGGTAGACTTCGTCAAGCAAATCCGAGCCAACTTCGCTTCTAGGTTGGAGGACTTTTCTGTCCCCAATGAAGTAATTGCTTTTGTGCGTGACCCTCTCACAAGCGGAGAACTGTCCTCCCTGGCCAAAACAATCGTCCCCTCGTTGGATGAGGCTAAATTTGAGATGGAGTTAATTGATTTCCAAACAACCTCTCTGGTCAAAGATGCATTCAGATCTGTGAGTGCCTTTTGGGTGGCATGCTCAGAGGAGTACAGCACAATTAAGAACCTTGCGTTTTATGTGTTGACAATGTTCCCTTCCACTTATACGTGCGAGTCTGCCTTCTCATATGAATGCAATAAAAACCCACGAGAGGAATCGATTGACGCACAAAAATCTTGACAACTGCCTGGGGATTTCAGTGACAACTGTAACACCCAACATCCAAAGCATTGTGGCGAATGACAGATGCCAGTTCTCACATTGAGTAGTAACGCTACCAATAGTTTGATTGTGTTTTGAATGTCACTAAAATTGTTCAGGAGGATAGACCTCTGCTCCACCACCTCCAGTTGAGTGTCCGTGATAAAGCTAATGTTCCGTTTTTTTAAGCCGCTTTTGTCTAAATTAGTTTTATTGTTTATGTGTCGCGCCGTGGCCAAAATATAGGCTAAGGTTGCTGTTGCCACACTTTCATGTCTTTTTTCAGGTCTACCGGATACCAGGTGTAGCGCGTGTCTGAAACCAGTGTAACCATCACAACAAAATGGGAGGCTAACTTTTATGCCAGTTTCGTTATCAGTGGCTAGCATTAGCATGCTGCGCCCTTCAGATTAATTTGGCATTGTTATTCCATATTACCGGGCAAAAGCAGCATCTACGAGCGATAGGCCTGAAGCTAATTGAATCACCACCTCGGCCGAGGTTTAAATGTCGGCAAAAGCGCCGCTTCTGGATGAGACCTGGTCAGACAGGCCAATGGTGGGACAACTTTGAATCGGGAGTGATGATTGATGAAATTGATTGATGAGATCCTAAAATTGATCATTGATTGATGAGATCCTAAATATTTTAGGATGTCAAGAGCATCTGTCATATCGCTGAGCCAGCTCCTTCGTCCCTACATTAAGGGGGAATCGACAATAATGAGGTCTGCTGTTGGCGTCTTAAAAAAAGTAACATGTACGCTGTACTACCTCAGTGATGAGGGGAGACTGAGGAAGACAGCCAACACATTTGGCTTGTCGCGACCGTGTATTTCGAAGAGGCAGAGGAACTAGTCGCTGGATTTCCTGGGTGCAATCGATGGGACCCACATTGAAATTAAGCAGCCGGCTGTCAATGCTATGGACTTCATAAACAGAAAGAGCAGGTTTACTCTCAACGTGCAAGCCGCTTGTAACTATAAGCATGAATTCATTGATGTTGTTGTAAAGTGGCCAGGAAGCGTCCATGACGCAAGGGTGTTCGCTAATTCACAGCTGAACGTTTTTTTCAAGAGTGGTCGTATCCCTGCTTTAAAAAAAAAAAGGATTGTTGAAGATGAAGAGCCAATTCCAATTGTTTTTACTGGGAGACCCTGCTCATTACCCTACCTCATGAAGGAGTATGAAAACGGTGGCGGCAATGCCCATGAACAATATTACGGTTTGCTGCTCTGCTGAAGTCGGATGGTTATTGAATGTGCTTTTGGGAGATTGAAGGCGAGATTTGGAGCGCTTCGAAGGGCGATGGACATTAACATAGACGACCTCCCATATATAATTTATGCCTGTTTTGTTTTGCATAAATTACTGTGAGGCCTCCAAAGAAAAAAATAGACGAGAGTAGCGTGCTGACAACCATCCAGTTAAACCCAACCGACCACACAGAGGAACTGATACTAAACTGATTGCAATGAAGCCGAGGGGAAAAAAATAAGAAAGGTGGTTGATCCCTAGATAGGCCCTAGAAGTTGTTGGCTACAAGGCATGTTCAGTTTTCTTCTTTTTTTGTAGCGTACATACTGTATATTATTCTCAAGGCCCTTCATGTCCTTACATTGCATGTCTAAAATTGCAATTTGCTGTTCAATGTTCATTCAGCTAAAGCTGACCTATTGTCAGTTTGTTGAAAAAAAGACATGCAATGTTGTTAATAAATATATTTATTTATTTCATTGATATATTTATTTGATATGTTTTTTTTGCATATGTGTAATACACCAGCACTGAAATGTAGAGCCTATTCAAATGGCTCAATGTCATCTCCAATCAGCGATTGCATGTAACCTTGAGCAGGATCCGGTGTGGTCGATGTATTAGATGGGGAGACTGTGTGTGATCGCACATGTGGCGGTGGAGGTGAGGGTGAATGTAGTGGATAATATGTGCTGGCTTGGGGATGTGGGTAGTATGGGGTTGACATTGGCATGGGTTGCATAATTTGTCTCAGAAAGGCGAACCCTTCTGAAAGTGAAGATGTGAGTTGTGCGATGTTCGAGGTTGATCTTATTCAAGTTCTCGGCGTTGTTTGCCTCTGCTCTCTCCATAAGGTTGACCATTCTTTTCTTCAGGTCTTCCTCTGTGTTTTCTTGGGGTGGACACCTCCTTTTCAGACGGTCGTGCCGGTAACCTTTAAGTTTGGCCTATAATAGAGTGGTGGATGGGGATTAAATGATTTGTAACGAGTGGTGGACAAAGTAGCCGCACAAATCCTGTACTTGAGTGAAAGTAGCCATATCCTTAGTAAAAAATATAGTAAAAGTAGATAGATAGATACAACTTTATTGTCTGAATTTCATAGTAGCTCCATTGTAAAAAAGGACAGACATAATGGGTAAAAATTCAAGTATGCCTACAAACATATAATCTCGCCATATTGTATACACACATTCCGTCTACTCACTCAGGAGAGGAAAAGTGAGCTACCACTGAGCGGCTTCCGTTTCCGAGAATGTCAAAGGTTAACATACCTGCAGTAACTCCCGGCGATGATTCACTGGGGCGTCCAGACCAGTGTCAGTCTCCTCTGTGTCTGAGGTGCCGGTGTTCTCCACATCAGTCACGTTTACCTCGGCTGATTCAATACCTGCCGGTATTGAGGTGGTTGCCGGCGAGCCTCCCCATATTTTCTGACACAGCTCGAAGCCCTACTCAGCACTACTCACCCATGCCCACTTCTACGCCCAGAATCTACGGCTCCCGGGTACTTGGCTCGTATAGTTTTTAATTTTGTCGCCACTATGTTTTTATTAATCATTTCCGGGGAGTGAGGGAAATCTTTTTTTATCTTCTCCGCCTCCTCCTTGCTTGGATAACGCCTCCATAATTTCGCCATATTTAGTGTAAATTGACTCCCAATCCGTGCCCTCCTGAACTTTCTTCACTTTATATTGTAACGTGATAGAAAGTAGTAGTTCTACCTCATCATCAGTCCACATGTAGGAGTCGCTTTTTGATTTATTTTTAGCCATGTTTACCTTCGTTTTTCAGTGTAGCCTTCCGTAGATTTTAAATTTACCTCAGAAAGTTTATTCTCGGATATGCGACTTTGAACTTTGACTGGGATATTATCGCCACCTGTTGGCCTGGCATGGTACATACCCCGATTTGTGTAGCTTAAAGTGTAACCGTGAAGTGTTAGTGGTAGGCTTTTGCACATTTTCGATGTTTGCCATAACACGATATAACGTAACTGACAATTCATCTCCATCTCATATTGTAGTTCTATCATACTATGTTGTGATCCAAGTTGTCGTGTTTCCAACACATTGTCATTTCCGCCAAACTGATAAACTAATGCACTGATAAACTAGCGTCTTTAGTCTCCTGCCATTAATTGAGAAGGAGAGGGCACGCAGACAAGTAGACGTAGAACACTTTATTCTACAAAAACGTTTGCGATTGGGATCATTTGCGTTTCAGTGTGTATGGATATATTTTTTAATCGAATGTTGTGTAAACGCGATTAAAAAAACAAACGCATACAAAAATATCCTCCCAGAACCTGTCTTCCCTTGGTCGAACCCTGGTCGAGTAGCGCTGTCAGAAACGAATGACTTTCTGCAGGCGTAATGGAACCAACTTAGTATCTTAGTACAACTATGTTCTTTACTCATAAAAGAGGCATTGAAAAGTTTGTAAGTACACCAGGTGTTTATTTAAATAACACTTGCCTGATGGATGCTACTATCTGCTACTATCTATCGCTGCGTCGACATTACTTCCGTGATTTGGGAAAAGCCCGTAAAAGTCCACGCAGCTGCTGAAGCACTTCTGAAAACATACGTGATGTAAAATTAGAGCCTCTGTCACTCTGAGTAGTCTGAGGGATGCCGAAGATGGAGATAAACTGAGAGAGAGCCTTCACAACAGACTTGGTAGAGATTGTACGTAACGCATAGGCAGCGGGGTAACGGGTAGCCTGACACATTACAATGAAAATGTAAACACACCCCGACTTAGATGGAGGCAATGGTCCAACGCAATCAATTAGCAAATGCTCAAATGGGTTCCCTAAAGCTGGAATAGGGTAAAGTGGAGCTGGCTTGATCACCTGATTAGGCTTTCCAGTTAACTGACACGTATGATAGGTCTTAACAAAGCATGCCACCACATCCTTCTTTAGGCAAGGCCAATAGAAGTACTTCATAAGTCTGTCATACGTCTTTCGCACACCCAAATGGCCCGCTATATCACCATGAGCTGTCTGTAGTATCACATCTCTAAACTTCACAGGCACTACTATCTGGAAAACAGGATCCCCAAACACATCATTAGTCTGAGGCATCCACTTACAGACCAACAGCCCATCCTGAACAAAATAACCCCTCGCTGCACTATGTAGCTCCTCAATTGGCAAAACCCCAGCAAACAGTTCACTCAAGGTTGAGTCCTCCTTCTGAGCTGCAACAAAATCACTAAGTGACAGAGAAGATGGCAAATCTGGCAACACAATAGGCTGCGAATCAGGCTTACGATTTTTCTCTTAAACCTCAATTCCAGATGCACGGTTCATGGCACGTGTTACTGCACATGCAGTGCAGTGAACACCTTAGGTAAGCTCTGCAGACTACTATCAGCACCTGATGGGATAAATGGAACACTCTTAACAACCACAGGTGGTGGCACATCACGCCAGACTCACTCTCCAGCTAAGTTATTACCCAAGATGAGATGAACGCCATCTACAGGCAATGAAGGGCGCACAGCAATGACGACCTCACCCTGAACCAGGTCTGACTGTAGCTCAATCCTATGCAGAGGAACAGATACAACCTGCAACCCAATTCCCCTCACTAAAACATTACCAGTGCTGAAATCATTAGACAGAGGCAAAACAGACTCTAGAAGAAAAGATCCAGATGCCCCTGTGTCTCTGAGAATCTTAACTGGGACCTTTGCAGAACTACCCACCAACGACACAAAACCATCTGTAATGAAAGGAGAGTAATCATTGACATCTGCTTCAATTACATCAGAAGGGCCATACTGGCTAGATCCAACAAGGGTTAGACCTAATCTCTGTGTGAATGATCTCAGGCCGTGCACGCACACCAGAAACGGCAAGGGCAACAGGTTCCGCTGCGCCAGCTTTGCTCCTCTGGCCTCTTTCTTTCAGGGCCGGACATTTGTTCTTCCAATGCCCCTTTTCCAAGCAATAATGGCAAGCATCTGGATCTGCTCGGCCACGAGATTGTTCTTTGGCTACAGACTGACTAGTGGGAGTGTTAGGAAATCCTGAATGTTCACTGAAATGTCCAAAGCTGCTCGCGGTAGCCCTTTCCTGGATTATGTTCTTTAAAATTATGCCTGTGCGTTAAAACATATTCATCAGACAAAACTGCAGCATCTGCGGCTGTTGTTATCTTCCGCTCATTTATATATACTACGATTCGATCAGGGAGGATGTTTCTAAATTGCTCTAAAACAATTACACAACTCTTCAAATGTAGAAACGCATACTGCAGCGCACCAACGATTGAAATGACTATTCAGCTCTCTGTATAAGTCTGCTTTTCTCCCTTCTTCCAATTACGAAATCGCAGTCTATATGCTTCTGGAACTAACTCATATACTTTAAGCACAGCATCTTTCACACTTTTATAAATCTTCCTTTCAGGCACCGATAAAGCAATAAACGCCTCCTGCACTTTTCCAACAAGAACGCTCTGGAGTAACAACGTTCGTTCAGAATCACTCCATGAGCATGTTTATCAATGTAAGTGCGGCCCGCCACACTGTAGCTAAAAGACAAGAAACAAACGGAGCTGCCCTGCACACATTGATCCACCATGCATACCCCAAGAACAGAGATTTTTAATACACGATATCAGCGGCACCTAACTTCCCCGACAAAATGTCGTTAAAGCAGATATCCACGACTGTGCCCTCCGCCCAGGATATAGCACAAAAACAAATAACTAAAATAACAAACAAGCGTTATGCGCTTAGCAGGGGTTAGCAAAGCTCCGATGGCTACACCATCAATAGTTACAAATAATTCTGTCTCGCAAACACAGCAAAGACCCGCACTTACCCAACAATGGACCACCGCCAATACTTTAACCTGGCTGTATTTAAACAACCCCAGGCACAAACGAACCAAATTGTCTCCTTGTCTCCCGCACCGCGTAACGCAACACAATTTCCAAACCTAATTAAACTGATCCGCGGATCTGATCTGATCTCCGCAGGATCCGAACACAGCCAACAAATTACACATGTTAATCAAAACGGCCTAGAATACTTAGTGCGTCATCCTCCGTTCTGATTCCACATTCCCAACTGCTCTGGCTGTCTTCTTTGGATCGTTCTACGTCTTCAACATTGAATACCCTGTGGAAGCAGCTACATCGCTTGAATTTATCCAGAGGTAAGAGCTTTTTGGGATGGGAATACATATTTGCGCCAAAAACACCAACAGACTTGCACACATTCACTCCCTCATGCCTGCACACACATCCAACCATCCAACTATTTATCCACCCATCCACCAATACACATGCACGCAGGCATGCATGCACCTACGTATGTACCTACACTCATGTAGACCTTGACACACATACATACTTGCCTTCACACTCACACACCTGTGTATGCTCACACAAGCGCAGGAGCCTACACAGCCCCACACACATTCCCATATGCAGATAGGTGCGCACAGGCACTTTCACCCTCATACATACACAAACACACAGGCACACAGACACTGCACACATGTACACTCTTCCACACCCAGACACACACTCGTATTCCCACATGCATGCCTTGACACATGCACCTGTCCTTCACGCTCAATGGCAGGCGTACGCACTTTGCGCAGCCTAATAAAAAGACCCCAGCGATAATTTGAAGATTTACGATAGTCTGTCTCCTAAACATTCCTCACCCGTTATCTAGACATGCATGAAAACATTTGAAAACAAAACTCACTGCCATGTAGGCTAATATTTGATCGCTGTTTTGCTACTAATGATCTTTCACGTACTGAATATGCACACTAGAAAGTGAAAGTAGGCCTACTGCGCTCGGTGTCTGTATCTGTCTGTTCACGTCCGCAATCGATTATAATGTTCCTCAAATAGAGAACACATCCATGTTCTCTCGCGTTATAGGCTGTCATGCTTCTGTGTTTACAAAATTCCTGACGGTTCCTGATCGCTAAAGGTTTGGGTTCCTTTCCTGTCGATCGCGATTGATGTAGAAGCACCTCCTAGGCTATAATTTGACTTCAGCGATGAGAGAGGAAGAGAGAGACACCCGCAAAGTGGTCCATGCGCGCGTGTGTGTCTCTGCATCGGGTTCAATTGAAGTCAGAGTTGGTCTGTCCAGTCAATAGTCCCGCATTCAGGCCGCTCCATTATTAGATTAATGTTATCAGAGAGCACTGTAACATGTGTGGGAATTTCTCTCATTATGATAGAGTTGTGGGACTTTTATTATTATGCTCAAGACTTAATAACTTATGCGTAATACCCGCAATCCTGCGCTGAAATTTAGGCCCTGGTTTTAAATGCGCATCTTTTTTTCTCGTGCTCTCTCTGAGGTGGCCAGTCGAGCAATTGTTCTGCTACCAGTTTGTGCCAATATATCGTCCAAAATGCTTGATTGCATTGCATTCTCCACATTTTTAGCTACATTTTCATGTACCACATCAGCATTTTTGTTCTGTGAATCTTTTGTAAATTGCTTCACAATTAGCGCGGGCACTCGTCAGTTACATCTGTCTGTTCTTGGTCTTGGATTTTGTGAAATAAATTTCTAAGTATCACCTGCTTGCTGCAGCTTTGGTTTGCACGTCCTATTAAAACCGGTCTGTGCAGTCTTTTTAAAACACATCTTTTTCTCTCTCGTGGGCATTTAATCTGCTGCCGGCTTGTCACTCCACATAGACCAAAATGCTTGATTGCATTGCATTCTCCACATTTTTAGCTAAATTTTCATGTACCATATCAGCATTTTCGTTCAGTGAATATTTTGTACATTGCTTTACAATTAACTTCGGGCCTATAGATCTATGCCTGGCTTGCTTCGGTCACGTCTTTTTAAAACCATCTTTTTCTCTCTCGTGAGCATTTAATCTGCTGTGAGCTTGTGACTCCACATCGCCCAAAATGCTTGATTGCATTGTATTCTCCACATTTTAGCTAAATATTGGTGTACCACATGGCATTTTCTTTCAGTGAATCTTTTGCTTTACAATTAGGCCTATCCGGCCCTCTTATTGGCTGCCTTCACTCCTTCTTCGTCTTCATTAACATTAATCTTTTTGGCCTCAATAGTCCAGTTACATAGTCTCTGTTTTTGGATTTTGTGAAATACATTTCTAAATAAATGCGACTTATAGTCCAGTGCGACTTATATATGTTTTTTTCCTGTTCATGACGCATTTTTTGACTAATGCGACTTATACTCCGGAGCGACTTATAGTCCGGAAAATACGGTATTCTGTCTAAGGCTTTAAGCTTAAGCATACAATCTGGCTTTACTCTGCTCACAACTCTTTCAAAATAAATGTCCTCACTACAATAATTTACTATTAAATAGTTTAACTATTTAAACTACTCAACTATTTAACTGTTACAGCCATTTCAACTGTCAGTTGTCATCAACTATGACTCCCGCCAACTGTTTCCTCTGCCCACAAATGTTTCTAAATAAAAGTTTGTTTTGCATTTTATGTTAATATATGTTTTGCATTTTCATGCACTGGTAATTTCCTCAAAATTACATTTTCTAGTTTTGTCTGATCTTGATTTGGACTTTCTGTCACGTATTAGTTTAGTGTCTTGATCTTAATAAATCCCACTGGTTGGGTGATTTTAAATTTTACACCAACAGCCTCCAGCCCTCTGCAATCTCCCTCTCCATCCTCCCAACTCCAACCTCTAGCCCCAGTAAATTACCAGACCACTTTTAACAACCTGCCCTGCCCGCCCCAGCCAGCCTCCGCTGCCCTACCCCAACAGCCAACCCATTACCTTCTCTGCTGAAGATTTTCATGTTATTCCAAATACCTATACCCAGCCATATAGACAGTGCCGGCCCTAGCCTTTTGGGGGCCCTAAGCAGAATTTGATTTGGGGGCCCCCTCCCACAACGCAGAGTCACCTGTGCTTGGCGATAATTGACAACTTCACACTATAATGACATATGTCACGATCTGGCTCAAGACCATGGCAAATATGGAGACAACTCGAGGGGTTAGCGTAAATAAGACAATAATTTATTTACAAAAAAGATATTTACAAAAAAAGAAAGTAACAAAACAAAAGCATAAGACGCCTCAGCCATCACTTGGGCCTGCTGCAGTCAAGCCACCCAGACAGCTCTCACTGGCGAAGTGAGCGGGGAAGAGAGAAGACACTCCCACAGGCTAGCCTATAAAGGTGCACCCGGGCCCAGGTGTAACAAGCAGGCTAGCCTATAAAGGTGCACCCGGGCCCAGGTGTAACAAGCAGGCTAGCCTATAAAGGTGCACCCGGGCCCAGGTGTAACAAGCAGGCTAGCCTATAAAGGTGCACCCGGGCCCAGGTGTAACAAGCAGGCTAGCCTATAAAGGTGCACCCGGGCCCATGTGTAACAAGCAGGCTAGCCTATAAAGGTGCACCCGGGCCCATGTGTAACAAGCAGGCTAGCCTATAAAGGTACACCCGGGCCCAGGTGTAACAAGCAGGCTAGCCTATAAAGGTGCACCCGGGCCCAGGTGTAACAAGCAGGCTAGCCTATAAAGGTACACCCGGGCCCAGGTGTAACAAGCAGGCTAGCCTATAAAGGTGCACCCGGGCCCATGTCCCAACAGTCAGGAAGCCTGTAAGATACACCAGACAAGATAGGGACACCTAGTGCCCCGGTGGACCCCTGCAGTAAAACAGGGCAATGGCCATGGCACAGGCACCCATGGTAGAGGTGCCTGTATTAATTAAATTATAAATTAATACAGTGAGGTTATGTATTAATACAGTGACTGATTATGAACTACTGTCCCCCTGGACACAGATGCATAAGGACTCGGTAGGCTCATTCAGTAATCCATTCTTGCTCACATGCCAAAAATGTTTTGGGGCTCCGCTCTAGACTTCTGGCCCCATGTGCTTGGTAAACCAATGTATTAGTTGTTATTTACACCAACCCTGTCAGCTTTTAATCTTAGAGGGTACTAATTTATTTATTATTTACAGATTTATTTAAAACATTCATATTCAAAGTGAAGCACTAAGGGTGGTTTACTGAAGTTGAATTGACAAATAACAAAATACAACAGCATTTGTATTTGTTGTAAACAAGTACATCCGTTTAATGACTTGTTTTTCAACAGATTTGCAGAACAAATCCGCAAATGTGCATTAAATGAGCAATATTCAACTACAAAATAAAACCAAAATAGACAAACATTAATAATCATATAAAATGTCCCAAAAAATAGATACTTATTCCTACTTCGTTCCTGGCTTTCAGGTATCTGCAACTCTGCAGTGGACGAACCTGCAATGATTAAATAAATACATAAATAAATAAAACAAAAACTATGTTAAATGTGTCATGTCATATTAACAGGCTATGTAACCATTTGCCATCAAGAAAACCTCACCTTCTGTGTCATCAGCCATGGAGGCAGACACTTGATGAGGTAGAGTTAGGTAGTGGTAGAGATGTGCTCCAAAGTACTTCAACAGTGTCTCTGAAAAAAAAAAATATTGCATAAGTGCATATTTGATCGAGCAGAATGAGTTTATTTTGCTATCATTACTTACACTCATCAACAAGCAATTCCACATGTAACAATTCATATTCTATTGGCAAATGAGGCATAATCAAAAGTATACTTAATTGCAGTATAGTGAACGCTTAACATGGTGATCTACTGCAGCCTAAATATTAGGGTAGCACCGCTACATCACTTGCCACTATCTTAATCAAATGTAAGTCTATTTTCATCACAGAAGTCTCCCCACCCAACATGGTATATTTTCTTAAACACTACCATCTCTCCAAAGATCATAGAGCAGAGCCGCATCGCGCTTCCATCTTTGCCTATGAAGCTGGAATGTTACGATTGCCCAGAGTCGCGCTAGTCAGTGGGTTGGGGTTGGGACTGGGAGCCTGGGCTTAGCCTGCTGTTGCTATCAGACTTACCACTATGTCACATATTATAGAACAGTAATAAACTATCAACACTTTCAGGTGCGAAATCAGAAACAATCCCTCTGTGGTACATTTGCCTTCAGCTACAGTACGTTTTCATGTAGCTAGTGCTAAATGTCCACGTCAGTCAGCTAGCTAACTTTAATTTACAACAAAAGCCCACCTATGGCTAGGGTACATGCTTGCATGCATACATCTAGATAAATATATATTAATGGGAGACATTTCTCTGTTGATGGCGGGGATTTAGCTCTGGTGATGGCTTATATTATTAGATCATGACAGCTAGCTAGCTGCCTCAAGCACAAAACATACTGTAAATAATCATGCAAACATACCTGTATCTTGCTCGTTTTTCTCCTCCTCTGTCATTTTCTTCTTACTGTTTTTGGCACCAGAGGGATACTTTTCTTAACATTACCGTCTTTTCCGATTTTTGAACTTGATGCAGTGTCTGCACGAATTGTCTATGCATCCGAGGTGTCTAGTTTATGCGCGTGACTCAAAGGCTGGCAGACACAGTAGAGGTAGGCAGGCATATTGATCATGAAATCAGAATTTTCTTGTTTTAAATTATTAATTGTTTCATTTATTCATTCATTGATGTCACTTGTTTACGTTATTTATTATGTAAAAAAAGAAAGAAAGAAACTCGATTGGGGTCTAAGCAGCTGCTTAGTTCGCTTATGCCTCGGGCCGGCCCTGCATATAGATGAAAAAATGTTTCTTCCATATCTGCCAGGCAGCTTTTAAAAGGCAAGTGCAAAACTGTTGTCCCTTGGGATTATAATAGGATTCATGAATGGAATAGCCCTGTGCATTGAAATACCTAAAAATTACAGTGGTTTGCATTCTCTATGGCATTGGTTCTCAACGTGGGGTCCGGGGACCCCCAAGGGTCACATTGTCAGGGGGGTCCCTGACAAAGTTTGCTACAAAATTTGAAATTGTCTTAAATGGCGAAAAATGCTACAGTATCAGTATTTGCCCAATTAATCTGCTGATACATTACAACACTTTAGGGGTGTAACGGTTCATGTATTCTTATTGAACCGAAACGGTGCGGGCGTCACGGTTCGGTGCATGAATTTACACGGAGAATACACGGTATAAAAATACATAAAACTTGTGTGCGGATTCATTAATGTCATGCGCAATTACTGTTAAGTAGCGAGAGTTACGGGAGTTCTTTAGCGGCACCTAACGCTAATCTGTAGCCTCGCTTTAGCTCTGATTGGCGGCTATGTTTTTTTTTTTTGTCCGGTAGTCTGAGTCGTCGGTTGAGTCAGTCAGTCATTAGCAGCACTAAGGTGGCGATCCACAAGAGTTAGAGGATCCGCTGGTCTCTTTAAGATCGCAAGTTTGAGAACTTCAGTAGACCTCTCCAGAATAAGTCCCGCCTCCGTAACTACTTCTGTATCCATCCAACTTCCGGGCGTCGAATGTCTATGAGAAATAACATGGCGTTTCGAAATATCATACCTGTCAAACATCTGTAGGTGGCAAAGTTGAAAAAAATGGTGGGCAGATTGGCCTACATACTTCTGCCATCTAGTTTCCACTGGATTTTTTGATTGTCGGTGCCGTTAAAGTAGAAATATATCAGTAAGAAGCACTAAGCTAACGCACGCGTCAGACGCCGCGACTCCCTGAGTCAAAGTTGCATAGCAACGGCAATGTTTCATAGTTTGTCTTCACCGAAATGGAGTTCGTGGCACCAGAGCCTGTCTACGGAGGTGGCTGTGTGAATCATCGTGTTTGATAGGTTGTTAATACATTCTGAAAATGTTACTGTTCTGATCAAGGTCATGCAAAATAAAGCTATCGACTTAATACGACTCTGCCTTTGATTAATTGTCTGCTTATTATTAATATCTGTTTTTCGTGAGAGAAAAACAAAATCTCGTCTCGTCATGTTTTTAGTGTCTTTGTCGGCGATTTCTGTCTTTCTTAAAGATGAGCCCAAACTTCTCCAGAGGGGAGAAAATCACTTAGATTCGGGGTATGTGGAGAGTTGCACCTGCAGTTCTGGCATGCTAATAGGGCAAGTCAGAGCTAGCTATGAACAGAAGGGGAAGATCCATCATGTCTCGGTAAGTGTCAAAGTGCTTGTAGTAAAAAAAGACATATGCTCACCTGAGGGTCTCTATGTTAAGTGTATAATGTTATCTGTAACATTAATAATAAAAATGAATAATAGCATCTCAATAGCATCAGTAGCAGACACATTCAACTAGCTATACATCTGGAAAGGTCATATCCAAGTCAATTTCAAAACCTTTTGCTGTCCATGAATGATAGTGCAAGGGTCTATAAGGGCTATATAACCTACAACTGCAGAAGGAGAAAAACCTGAACCCATAGACCTGTCCGGAATAAGTCCTGCCTCCGAAACATAATAAGGAATTGCACTTATTAAATAAGAATGAGTAATAGAATTATGAGAATGAGTTCCAAAACTCAGGTCATGAGACCCTACACAGCCAGACAGACCTTTTTTCTCCAGAGACCTTCTGACCTCACACACATTCTATTACTCATTCTTCTTTAATAAGTGCAATTCCTTATTATTCTTACCTAGTGAATTTGCCTACATAGTTTGTCTTACTCAAGGCTGTAGTTCCACTTACATAAATGCACTTAGCTAAACAACTCACATTTCTGAATAAAAAAATTATGGACAAATTATGATGTTATTATCAACACATGGACAAACCAATTCATACCACCATAACATTTTTATTAAAACTGTCTATTATCAGGTCAATTTGGGGGAGGATGGAGGGATCACCAGCACCACCTGTGAGTGTCCCCGTGGTGCAGCAAAGTGCAGTCATGGTGCAGCACTGGCCCTCTTCGCCTACCGAAATTTCAGCCGCACCGACGCGGAATGTTCCTGGAAAGCTGCAAAGGCCACAAAGGAGCAGCATTCGGTGAAGGAGCTCTACCCACGCAACGATTTTAACCCTCTTAGTCGAGAGCCAACAGAGGATGATTTCAGGTCATTGAGGGAGGCACTCCAGGGGTCCTCCTGTGCGATGGCGTGGCTCTTGGAACCTGAGCCCCAAGGAAGTTCCCTTGCTCTGCCGGAGGACCTCACAGCTTTATTTGTGCGGTCCATAATTTCCCGGCACCCAAACCAGGGCTCTCAGGCCATTGCAGAGGCAATGGCCGTCACTGCAGCGGGATGCTGTGCAGGCTGCCACGGTCGGCCAGAGCACCAACAGCCTTTGGCACTCACTTCGTGAGGGCAGGCTGACCGCCAGCAATTTTGGTGCCGTGTTGCCAGCTCTGCTGAAGGGGAGAAATGTGGCTCCGTCCGTCATCGACCGGTTGATGACCCAGAAGTCTCTTGAGAACGTCCACGCCATCCAGTGGGGGCGTATGAATGAGAAGGAGGGCATCAAGGCGTTTGAGCAGGCCACGCAGTTAAAGGTCAGGGAGTCAGGCCTGTGGCTTCGCCAGATGGGTTGGTGGGTGAATCCTCTATTATCGAGGTCAAGTGCCCTTATAGCGCCCGAGACCAGACGCTAGACGAGGCCTTGAACAACAGAGACTTCTTCCTCGAAAAAGTTGATGGGATGTATGCCTTGAAGTCAAATCATCCATACTGGCACCAGGTGCAGGGGCAGATCATTAAATAGACACTGGAGCTGGAGGGCTCAGTACTGCCCACAGTACACGCTGGAGAGGGCTCAATTCTCGCTGGTGAACATACCTCTATAGAAGGACTTGGCAACACATAATCATTCTCCACACTGGAGCTGGAGGGCTCAGTACTGCCCACACTACACGCTGGAGAGGGCTCAATTCTCGCTGGTGAACATACCTCCATAGAAGGGTTTGGCAACACACACACATCACTCTCCACACAGGAGCTCTGAATCACCTCCTCTGGCTGGGGGCTTCTCTGAACAGCAGTACGTGCAACTTTACATATAACTGGTGGTAGGCTCAACCCTTGTTGGAAATGGCACGAGCAGACACGGGAAGAATCTACTAGATTTATACCATATATATATATATATTACTATTACTATATATGAACTATCTACTACTATCTAAAATGCAAGCAATCGAATATCTCAATAAGATACAACAAACTCTCTGCACAGTCAAACCAAAGTTAAGTCGTGTTGAAAAGAGGCTGAATCTTGCTAACGATTTACTTTTATAGACCACTGAAATCACGCGTGAATCACACGTAAAAATGACCATCACGTTAGGTTGTGACTGGTTATGAGCGAGATCTAACTCCCTCCTCCGCCCGCGTACATCGCAACTAGCTCCCGGTTAGCATTAATAATCGTTTACTACTTTAACGGCAATGACAATCAAAAAATCCAGTGGAAACTAGATGGCAGAAGTATGTAGGCCAATCTGCCCACCATTTTTTTCTACTTTGCCACCTACAGAGTTTGACAGGTATGATGTTTCGAAACGCCATGTTATTTCTCATAGACATTCGATGCCCGGAAGTTGGATGGATACGGAAGTTACGGAGGCGGGACTTATTCTGGAGAGGTCTGTTACAGTAGTACAGGCGAGAGAGTGGTGGATAAGATGTGTGCCGGCGTTGTTCAGCAGTTGTTATATGCTACACATATTCGAAGCCATCACCCAGATGATGATGTAGGCTACCAATCACTGAAACGAGAAAAAATAAAAAAACTTCCCATGCGCTTTAGCAGCCTTTTGATACACATAGGCTACAAATAGGGCCAAAACCTATGGCTTAAATTAAATGATTTCGTAATGACACAAAGCTATGTAAATCGCGTGGTAATTACCTTTATGTTGGGGTAACTTGTAACTTCTCACATGAGGAGCTGGTAGTGTTTAGTAGACAGTAAAAGAAAGTGACAACGCTAACCAGGCTAATAAACAAACCATGCTACGGTGAGTAAACATAGACTGTATATAACAGTCTATGTGAGTTAACGTCGAAGGGCAAAGTCACGTGACTTCTAGTTGTAGTCTATTTATGAAATGAAAGGAGAAAATTCGTTTTTTTTAAATAAGGCAAAATAGTGTGATATATATGTTCAGTTAGTAGGCTTGATTATTACTGTACACACACTGAAAAATATTGAGGCAAATTGTAGACCCTTCCATATACAACTAAACACAGATGTTGAAGGTCTTGCTTTAGTGGATTTTTAAAAATCATTATTCTATGTCATTTGCACTTTCAGAAATAAGAGGTGCTGCAGGCCTATTTTCAGTTTTATAGCTGATTGTCTTATTTTGTTTACAAGTTACAGATGGAGTCTGGGTACTTATTGTACTGTTTAGCCTACATCTTACACATTTCAGGCTGTTACAGATAGCTCAGGGAAGAGACTGTATGACACTAGGTGGTACAGCCTGAGACATGCACAATAATAAAAAAAATGCTTTCTGCATTTTTGTTTTGCTTTTCCCTCCATTGTACCGAACTCGTACCGAACCGAGGTATGAACCGAACCGTGACTTCTGTGTACCGTTACACCCCTACAACACTTTACTATTAATTAACCACCAACAAAATGAAACTTATGTGAAGCAAACACTATGTGTTCAAAACAATAGGGTTACATTTGACAAAGAAACAACAATCCTTTAAAAAAATCCTACATACTGTCAAAGTTTGCTAACATGACTATTGTGGTATTAGCACTCTATTTTTTAAAAATACATATAACATAAGCATCTAACAGAAAAAAAGGCTATACAGCTACATGATTAACTTAGAGTTTTCATGTGTTGCAATTATGAGGGGTCCTTGAAGAATTTTCCTCTCCATGAGGGGTCCCCGGCCCACAAAAGTTTGAGAACCCCTGCTCTCTATGGAACAGTTAAAAACTAACTGTGCATTAAATATTGTGATTGGTCGCTGGGTTGAATTCCCCATAGCATTTAACATCCATCATGTATCTTTGAAATTGGGTTGACCATTTGAAGAGTTTGGTTCCAAAACGCTATATACACCATTTTCATTAATTTTCATAAATCATTTTACATTTTGTTTCGCAAGTAATTTCAGTAGAACTGTAATTGGGTATTGTTATTTGATTTATCTTTACTCAATCAAAACAACACAACAGCAATTTGATTGATATTACCTGAACTACACAATTAAATAACATGACATTTTAATGTTTATTACATAAAAAATGTATACATAAAAAATGTATATATAAAATATAGCGATATAGCGTTTGGAACCAAACTCTTAATTTCTTTATTTTACGCTTTTTTACATTACAAAATGAAGGTATGCAAAGTTTTGCACTCAACCCAAAACTATTTTGTTATTCCTGTCAATACCTTGCAGAAACTGCTCACCACTGTCACAGAGAGGGACCTTGACTCAGCAGGCCGTCCTTCCCAGTCCTCCAGGGGCTGACTCAGCAGGCCGTCCTCCAGGGGCTGACTCAGCAGGCTGTCCTCCAGGGGCTGACTCAGCAGGCCGTCCTCCAGGGGCTGACTCAGCAGGCTGTCCTCCAGGGGCTGACTCAGCAGGCTGTCCTCCAGGGGCTGACTCAGCAGGCTGTCCTCCAGGGGCTGACTCAGCAGGCTGTCCTCCAGGGGCTGACTCAGCAGGCTGTCCTCCAGGGGCTGACTCAGCAGGCCGTCCTCCAGGGGCTGACTCAGCAGGCCGTCCTCCAGGGGCTGACTCAGCAGGCTGTCCTCCAGGGGCTGACTCAGCAGGCCGTCCTCCAGGGGCTGACTCAGCAGGCTGTCCTCCAGGGGCTGACTCAGCAGGCTGTCCTCCAGGGGCTGACTCAGCAGGCTGTCCTCCAGGGGCTGACTCAGCAGGCCGTCCTCCAGGGGCTGACTCAGCAGGCCGTCCTTCCCAGTCCTCCAGGGGCTGACTCAGCAGGCTGTCCTCCAGGGGCTGACTCAGCAGGCCGTCCTTCCCAGTCCTCCAGGGGCTGACTCAGCAGGCTGTCCTCCAGGGGCTGACTCAGCAGGCCGTCCTCCAGGGGCTGACTCAGCAGGCTGTCCTCCAGGGGCTGACTCAGCAGGCCGTCCTCCAGGGGCTGACTCAGCAGGCCGTCCTCCAGGGGCTGACTCAGCAGGCTGTCCTCCAGGGGCTGACTCAGCAGGCCGTCCTCCAGGGGCTGACTCAGCAGGCCGTCCTCCAGGGGCTGACTCAGCAGGCTGTCCTCCAGGGGCTGACTCGCTGTCCTCCAGGGGCTGACTCCAGCAGGCCGTCCTCCAGGGGCTGACTCAGCAGGCCGTCCTTCCCAGTCCTCCAGGGGCTGACTCAGCAGGCCGTCCTTCCCAGTCCTCCAGGGGCTGACTCAGCAGGCTGTCCTCCAGGGGCTGACTCAGCAGGCCGTCCTCCAGGGGCTGACTCAGCAGGCTGTCCTCCAGGGGCTGACTCAGCAGGCTGTCCTCCAGGGGCTGACTCAGCAGGCCGTCCTCCAGGGGCTGACTCAGCAGGCTGTCCTCCAGGGGCTGACTCAGCAGGCCGTCCTCCAGGGGCTGACTCAGCAGGCCGTCCTCCAGGGGCTGACTCAGCAGGCCGTCCTCCAGGGGCTGACTCAGCAGGCTGTCCTCCAGGGGCTGACTCAGCAGGCCGTCCTCCAGGGGCTGACTCAGCAGGCTGTCCTCCAGGGGCTGACTCAGCAGGCCGTCCTTCCCAGTCCTCCAGGGGCTGACTCAGCAGGCCGTCCTTCCCAGTCCTCCAGGGGCTGACTCAGCAGGCCGTCCTCCAGGGGCTGACTCAGCAGGCCGTCCTCCAGGGGCTGACTCAGCAGGCTGTCCTCCAGGGGCTGACTCAGCAGGCCGTCCTCCAGGGGCTGACTCAGCAGGCTGTCCTCCAGGGGCTGACTCAGCAGGCCGTCCTCCAGGGGCTGACTCAGCAGGCCGTCCTCCAGGGGCTGACTCAGCAGGCTGTCCTCCAGGGGCTGACTCAGCAGGCCGTCCTCCAGGGGCTGACTCAGCAGGCCGTCCTCCAGGGGCTGACTCAGCAGGCCGTCCTCCAGGGGCTGACTCAGCAGGCCGTCCTCCAGGGGCTGACTCAGCAGGCTGTCCTCCAGGGGCTGACTCAGCAGGCCGTCCTTCCCAGTCCTCCAGGGGCTGACTCAGCAGGCCGTCCTTCCCAGTCCTCCAGGGGCTGACTCAGCAGGCCGTCCTCCAGGGGCTGACTCAGCAGGCCGTCCTCCAGGGGCTGACTCAGCAGGCCGTCCTCCAGGGGCTGACTCAGCAGGCTGTCCTCCAGGGGCTGACTCAGCAGGCCGTCCTCCAGGGGCTGACTCAGCAGGCCGTCCTTCCCAGTCCTCCAGGGGCTGACTCAGCAGGCCGTCCTCCAGGGGCTGACTCAGCAGGCCGTCCTCCAGGGGCTGACTCAGCAGGCTGTCCTCCAGGGGCTGACTCAGCAGGCTGTCCTCCAGGGGCTGACTCAGCAGGCCGTCCTCCAGGGGCTGACTCAGCAGGCTGTCCTCCAGGGGCTGACTCAGCAGGCCGTCCTCCAGGGGCTGACTCAGCAGGCCGTCCTCCAGGGGCTGACTCAGCAGGCCGTCCTCCAGGGGCTGACTCAGCAGGCCGTCCTCCAGGGGCTGACTCAGCAGGCTGTCCTCCAGGGGCTGACTCAGCAGGCCGTCCTCCAGGGGCTGACTCAGCAGGCCGTCCTCCAGGGGCTGACTCAGCAGGCCGTCCTCCAGGGGCTGACTCAGCAGGCTGTCCTCCAGGGGCTGACTCAGCAGGCCGTCCTCCAGGGGCTGACTCAGCAGGCCGTCCTTCCCAGTCCTCCAGGGGCTGACTCAGCAGGCCGTCCTCCAGGGGCTGACTCAGCAGGCCGTCCTCCAGGGGCTGACTCAGCAGGCCGTCCTTCCCAGTCCTCCAGGGGCTGACTCAGCAGGCCGTCCTCCAGGGGCTGACTCAGCAGGCTGTCCTCCAGGGGCTGACTCAGCAGGCTGTCCTCCAGGGGCTGACTCAGCAGGCCGTCCTCCAGGGGCTGACTCAGCAGGCCGTCCTTCCCAGTCCTCCAGGGGCTGACTCAGCAGGCTGTCCTCCAGGGGCTGACTCAGCAGGCCCCTTCCCAGTCCTCCAGGGGCTGACTCAGCAGGTCAGGCCCTCCAGGGGCTGACTCAGCAGGCTGTCCTCCAGGGGGGTACCCTCAGGCCCCTCCAGGGGCTGGACTCAGCAGGCCGCCCTCCAGGGGTGACTCCAGGCTGTCCCTCGACGAGGTCTTCATTTGGTCACCTGGAAACCATGTTGGACCCCTTTCGATTCCATCTTTAAAATGACAGCTGCATATTCTGGAGTAGGGACTGGGTCCCCTGTCTGCACGCCTACAGTAATGCATTAAAGCATAAACAAGTACATGTATGCATTAAAGCATAAACAAGTACATGTATGCATTAATGCATAAACAAATACATGTATGCATTAATGCATGAACAAATACATATATGCATTAATGCATAAACTAATACATGTATGCATTAATGCATGAACAAATACATATATGCATTAATGCATGAACAAATACATATATGCATTAATGCATAAACTAATACATGTATGCATTAATGCATGAACAAATACATATATGCATTAATGCATAAACTAATACATGTATGCATTAATGCATAAACTAATACATGTATGCATTAAAGCATAAACAAGTACATGTATGCATTAAAGCATAAACAAGTACATGTATGCATTAATGCATAAACAAATACATGTATGCATTAATGCATAAACTAATACATGTATGCATTAATGCATGAACAAATACATATATGCATTAATGCATAAACAAATACATGTATGCATTAATGCATAAACTAATACATGTATGCATTAAAGCATAAACAAGTACATGTATGCATTAAAGCATAAACAAGTACATGTATGCATTAAAGCATAAACAAGTACATGTATGCATTAATGCATGAACAAATACATATATGCATTAATGCATAAACAAATACAGTAATGCATTAAAGCATAAACAAGTACATGTATGCATTAATGCATGAACAAATACATATATGCATTAATGCATGAACAAATACATATATGCATTAATGCATAAACTAATACATGTATGCATTAAAGCATAAACAAGTACATGTATGCATTAATGCATGAACAAATACATATATGCATTAATGCATAAACTAATACATGTATGCATTAATGCATGAACAAATACATATATGCATTAATGCATGAACAAATACATATATGCATTAATGCATAAACTAATACATGTATGCATTAAAGCATAAACAAGTACATGTATGCATTAAAGCATAAACAAGTACATGTATGCATTAATGCATAAACAAATACATGTATGCATTAAAGCATAAACAAGTACATGTATGCATTAATGCATAAACTAATACATGTATGCATTAATGCATGAACAAATACATATATGCATTAATGCATAAACAAATACAGTAATGCATTAAAGCATAAACAAGTACATGTATGCATTAATGCATAAACTAATACATGTATGCATTAATGCATAAACTAATACATGTATGCATTAATGCATGAACAAATACATATATGCATTAATGCATAAACTAATACATGTATGCATTAATGCATAAACTAATACATGTATGCATTAATGCATAAACTAATACATGTATGCATTAATGCATAAACTAATACATGTATGCATTAATGCATAAACTAATACATGTATGCATTAATGCATAAACTAATACATGTATGCATTAATGCATGAACAAATACATATATGCATTAATGCATAAACTAATACATGTATGCATTAAAGCATAAACAAGTACATGTATGCATTAATGCATAAACTAATACATGTATTCGATTGAACAAAAACAAATGTTATTCATACTCATGGTTTACTTATATGCCTTAAGGCATAATTAAATACATTTATGCATTAAAGCCTAAGCAAATACAGTTATGCATTAATGCATAAACTAATACATGTATGCATTAATGCATAAACAAATACATGTATGCATTAAAGCATAAACAAGTACATGTATGCATTAATGCATGAACAAATACATATATGCATTAATGCATAAACAAATACATGTATGCATTAAAGCATAAACAAGAACATTTTTGCATTAATGCCTAAACAAGTACATGTATGCATTAATGCATAAACAAATACAGTAATGCATTAAAGCATAAACAAGTACATGTATGCATTAATGCATAAACCAATACCAACCAATACATTATTCATTAAAGCCTAATCATTGATTATCAAAGCTAAGTAGAAACTTAAGAGGCAGAAAGTCAGAAACTTCATTAGCTGCATGGTCTATGCAACCATTTCCATTAATACCTGAACAAAAAATTTTTTACACAGATGCATTTAACAAATGTTTTAATGCACTATTGTCATCTATGTGCATTAATGGATTTAAATGTACACCTCGTCGATTTCCTTTATACCGTAACACGAACACATAAGATAGGTAATGTGTACATAGAAATGCATGAACAAATGCATTAATAAATATTATAATATAAATAAATAAATGTTAAATATTAAAATATAAATAAATAAATGAATAAATGCATATTAATTTGTAAATTAATGCACTTATGTCACTTGATAAATTGGACATCCTAAGAGCACATGTGAGCAGCAAGAAACACTGGTAGCTGCTAGCTGCAGCCATGCCTAACGTTACCCTAACGTTACTATTAACTCTCAGCACCCTGATTGCGTTTTTACATCCATTTGAATAAAATAACAAAATAATGTAATTACCTGATATACAGTATCTCATCCACCGATTCCTCAGTCTCACTCTTGGGGAATCGATGGAAACGACATGCGTTGACGGTTGAGCGATGATTGCAGTCAGGTACAAAGCACTGCACCATGTTGCTAACGTTATCGTTAACCGCTTTCACACACGCACACATTATAAAATACACGATGATAAATACAAAATTCAATACACAATACCTACACAAAAAACTATTATTTAAACGATTACTACTGAAAGAACTGCTATTAGCTGCACATTCACTATATAAAAATCACTGGAGGAAAAAGTTCACGTGGCTGTCGTCCGATTTGGAAGTCGCTCAAGTGGCTGCTTGGCGGTTGTGCCTTCAACTTAGTAGACTTCAGTGAGGCGCGGTGGTTTATGGGATGAGTAGTTCCTTCTCTCGGAAATGAAAATATGTACACAGTCTTGTACCCTTCACTTTTTTTGGACTTTCTCTTCGTTTTTTCACTCAAAATGATACGTTGTATGCTTATGAGTAACGCCGTAGCTGGGTATCCTAAGACATGCTCTTAAACTCTTTAAATACGGATTTTTCCAGAACGTCAATGGGAAAAATGAATGGGAAAGTTACTTCCGGAAACTAAGCTCTCTCGGAGGAGGGGCGGGACTGTGATGCTCTATACCATTGGTTCTCAAAGTGGGGTCCAGGGACTCCCAGGGGTCCGCAGCACATTTTCAGGGGGTCCCTGACAAAATTTGCTACAAAATATGAAATCGTCTTATATGGTGAAAAATGCTACTGTATTAGTATTTGACCAATTGATCTGCTGATACGTTACATCAATACGTAAAAACACTTTACTATTAATTAACCGCCAACAGTGAAATGTGAATGTGAACAGTGAATGAAAGTTATGTGAAGCAAACACTATGTGTTCAACACAATAGGCCTACATTTGACAAAGAAACAACAATCCTTTAAAAAATCCTACATACTGTCAAAGTTTGCCAACATGACTATTGTGGTATTAGCACTCTATGTTTTTAAAATACATATAACATAAGCATCTAACAGAAAAAAAGGCTATACAGCTACATGATTAACATAAGTTTTATGTGTTGCGATTATGAGGGGTCCTTGGAGAATTTTCCACTCCATGAGGGGTCCCCGGCCCACAAAAGTTTGAGAACCCTGCTCTATACAAAAGGTATTTTGGTTACACTTTATTTGACAGTGTCAACATAAGAGTGACATGCCACTGTCATGAATGTGTCATAAACATTTATGACAACGCTTCTGTTAATTAGTGACATTCTGTTTTTGTCATAACAAGTTAGGGTTAGCGATTAAGGTTAAGTTTCATGTGTCATGACAGTGGTATCGTACATTACTAAACATTGCCTACAGACTGCTTTAAAAGTCTCAGTAAGAGGTGGGGCCTGTCCTACCACACCTCCGATCTGAATACAAACAAAGAGGAGCCAGTAGATGGCTCTATTGACAATATCCTTTCAGAAACTGTCGGCTTTCTGCTCTTTAACTTGTGCCACCACATACTGACCGGCAGCCTTTGAAAAGTGTTGCCTGAATCTGTGTCCTGAACCTGCCTATTGTTGACCAGTGCAGCCAGGCGAAGACGTGCTTAAAGCTTTCATAGCTGAAGGCCTTTCTCTTCGTTCCATACTTATTATAAAGAGCATGAACACTCTAATTCAACTGTGTGGATGCCCTCTGTCACCCTGTCAAGGTTTTGGAGGAGCTGCCTGTTCAGGACAACCTTTTGGAGGCTATTAAAGGCTGCAGAGTAAGGACGGAGCCACGGGCGCCTACTCCTCATCTGTGGTAGGATGGTGGTCACATTTTGTTATAGTCTCCCCGGTCACCCACTCACTCAAGTTTCATTTTTCCTCAAAATATTATTTGTGTGGTTTCTCAAAAAAAAAAATGTCTGTGCTCAAATTGTTGTACTGCTCGCTCATAAAATTGAGGCACTAATGTAACTCCATAGCCACCTGGCATTGACACATTGAAGGCAATGAAAGAGATGCGAAAGCCTAAGGAAAGCTGGAGTAAATTTCCTCTCATAAGCTGAAATTAACTATCAGGTTAGTCAACGTCAGTTGTTGCAATAAGGACTTGCTTTGCATTCACTTTTCATAATCATTATCGTTGATGCATGATTTTCATTCATTCCAGTGGACAGGGGGGAGTGTGAGTTACACAACTTCTCAACAGCTGCTGAGGGTAGTGGCGATGAGCTGGCCATCTCTAAGCCCAAGAGGATTGGGGGGAAAAAAACATTTGAGGACTTTGTTCAAATAAGAGCGACTTCTAAGCAGGAACTTTTAGTACGGAGAGTGCGATAAGGTGGCTGTTTTATATTGTAACGTCGGTGTGCTGGACAATGTGCTTGAATTCCCACAATGCTTTGCAGCTGGGTTTCAGGAGAACTTTGGGGAGGGTTATTGCGCTTGTCTTAATCTTTATTTATTGATTATGGATGTGTTTTAGTGTATTGTGAAACCCTCTTTAGTTCTGCCTCTTGTGTAACCCTTCTTGTCAGCAGAGTGTGACCACCCTTTGCGTATACGGTATGAGTGTTGTTGACTACCCTTATGTGTGCCATGTATTGTTGTCTGTGTTCCCCGTTCCTGACAATAAAGCCAAGTGATTTGAAGCTGCCTCACCTCGAGCCATATGTTACACAGATGATGAAGATAAAGCAATTGATGATACCCAATCGAATTACCAATTAAGTTCTGAGGCAAATTCAAAGTCAGTTGCTTAATATTGTCAAGAGCACACCAGGGAAACACCTCGCCATTCCAGGTCCCCGAACATGGAAACACCTCACACACCACACCATCGTTACAGGTCCCGGAACAGGGAAACACCTCGCACAACATGCCATCGATCCAGGTCCCGGAGCAGGGAAACACCTCGCACAACATGCCATCGTTCCAGATTCTGGAGCAGGGAAACAAACACCTCGCACACCACGCCATCGATCCAGGTCCCGGAGCAGGGAAACACCTCATGCCATCAGGGAAACACCTCATGCCATCTTTCCAGGTCCTGGTCCTGACCCCTGGAGACACCACGCAATCATTACAGGACCATGGAAACACCACACAATTGTTCCAGGACCATGGAAACTCCAAGCCATAAGAGAGTACACAGATCTTACCACTCCTCGTATCTGTGTGCAGTAACTCAGTCTGACGCACCCACTGTTAGCCACACACATCTGCGCATGGGCACACAACGCTATACTTTCTAAGGTCATGATAGGTAATTATATGTTCTATTTCTACACCTACATCCTCTACACCTTTTGACCGACCTGAATATTTAAAGTTTTCTTTTTTTTAGATAAAATGTATTCTCTACATGATTTTTATTTTGATCAGTATTGGCAAGATACAGTAATTTTCTGTTTACCTCATAGCTGATTTTTTTTTTTTTTTTTTGCAAAATCAAGATCAATGTATAAGCTGCGGCTAATAGTTGGAAAATTACGGTTTATGGCAATTGTTCAATTTTTCAGGTGCATCCAGAAGTCTCAACCCAGCACCACAGAAGCTTCCATTGGTAGCCTGATGGCCAACTATTTGCACGTTGTGCCGGACAGAAGAGGGGGCACTGGGTGCCGGAAGGTAGGAGCTGCTGCGAACAACGATGTAGATTTAGGCCAAATCCCATTTCTCTGTCTTACCCCTTCCCCTTCGTTTTACCCCTACTCCGTGTCCTTCGAAACAGAGTGGCAAGACATAGGGGTGAAAATATTCCCCTTGGAAATGAGACATGACTAGCCTACATACAGTAACATAATTGTCAGATCTCAATGGGAAAAACCATCATTAATCATTAACTTTCTTAGGCAGTGTATTTTACAGTCTGAAAATCACATTGTCGGGTAAGCAATGTTTGGGCAATAATATAATGAAAATTATTATTCATAGGCAGCCCAAACTGTGTAGGGTGGAAGACAAACATGTTCTCAGTATGACTGAACCATTAAACGTTTGCACAGCATTTTCATTGATTTTCCACAAGGCCCTAGATTTGGCAAGAAGAGTAACTTTAAAGGAAAAATCCGGCGATTTTTCACAGATCTCCATTTCCCGAGGTCACAGAGTACTGTCGGTACGAAAAAAACCCTCAAAACAATTAGTTTTTCTTAGCTCGAGATGCTATTTCCAACAGCTAAAGCAACCATGCAGCTACTGTGCTACACTCTGGGGGCATGAACATGGGGGCTTACGAACATGGCCCCAGAGTGTAGCGCTGTAGCGGGCTGGCTTCTTTAGCTGTTAGAACTAGCAACTTGAGCTAGCTTTTTTCCATACCGACAGTACTCGTGACCTCGGGAAACGGTGATCTTTGTGAAAAATCACTGGATTTCATTTTTTAGGGTAGTATAAACTTGTTTTTGCTACTTCAAACCATTTTAGAATAAAAATGCAATCACACCTTCTCCTTAAAGCGATGGTTCGGAGTAATTTCACCCTAGGGTCCTTTGCACCATGACCTCGAGCCCAGAAGCTTTTTTCCCTTGGTTGAACATTGGTCGACTAAGCACTATCAAGTGAATGGCTAAGTGCTAACTGAACCAACAGTGTATCTCGTAAATTACCACACTAATAATGCCTGGAATGGTACCAAACGTCTACAGTAGTACAAATATGTTCTGTACTCATAAAACGAGGCCTTGGAAAGTTTGTAAGTATACCAGAATCTCTTGGAATGTTCGATTATGTTTTGAATGATTAATTCTAGAATAGCGTATTAATAATGGGCTGGCGTGTCAACTGTCAACTTGCTGTCAGTTGTAGTCATGAACGGGGCAGCCGTGGCCTACTGGTTAGCACTTCGGACCTGTAACCGGAGGGTTGCCGGTTTGAAACCCGACCAGTAGGCACGGCTAAAGTGCCCTTGAGCAAGGCACCTGGTACAATGATTAAAATGGCTGAATTTATTAAAAGGGATAAAAATTGTACGGTGAAAGTGTTGTTATTGTTACACGGGCGCAGCCATGTTGGATTTCAACAATCGGCTACGTCACTGGCATGGTAAGCTAGTCTGCGCTAACGCTAGCTGACATGGCTGAGGAAACCAACATTAGGGCTAGCTGAGTTACATATTGGCCATAAGCCGTTTATCATAGGCAAGTGTACGTCACAAAATCTCATACAAAATGAAACCAAACTAGTGTAACAAAGGCGAACACTTTAACAGGGGAAATTAATTGGGCATGAATCATTGTACTGAACGTTATTTTGTCAATGAGCAGAAACACACACGACATTCAAACTATTGATAAGATGCACTATGGAAACTGGTCTGTAACTTTGGACGAATAAATGACATTGACTCGCCATATCCTGACTAAAAAAAACTTTTCTTGCTTACTTTATCGCAAACTCAGCAATTGACCAGCTTGTAGCCTTTTTTAATTCATAGTGCGAGCCCACAGTCTCTCCTGTGCCATGGAGCCTAAGTTTCAACTTCAAAAGCTTTGTTCACCGACGCCAGTCACGGGTCACAATTACAAAGTCCGGGAAAGTTCGTTCAATCTTTTAACCTTCAAAGTTTTAAGTGCAGTAGCCCATCTGTCCCCTTTGGAATTATATCTCGAGGATAGCCTCAGATGAGGTCCAGTGTTAGATAGGCTACGATCCAACCTATAGGAAAGGGCTAGCAGCTAACACCTCGGTAACACTCTTATGTCAAACTCCACAAGCTAGCACTCCGATCATAGAGAGTATAAACCATGACTCCAATGATATCACAGATCGATAATAATGCGTTTACTAGCTGGTAACTAAACCACAGCGGGTCTGTAAACAGAATCCAATGTCCCTTTCTACTCACCCTGAAGGTAGTTGTTCACCATCTCAGGGCAGATTGTTGATGCAGAGGAAGTTCAACTCGCAGAAACAGCTGCTAATCCAAGACCCGTGCAATATCAACATCCACAAGGTAAAAATCTGCCAACTCTCCATTAACGTTAGCCTAAAGCAAACAGCAAAACTCGTGAATCCTCCGTGTTTCTGGGGTCAACTTCGGGTAACTACGTTTTTAAGAGTTTCAAGGGAGGGAGAGAGCGTCCGTGTAAGTTGCTACAAATGCCAGTAGTCCAGGGCAGGCTGCGTTAGCCTACATTGCTGTGACAATGCGTGTTATATAGTGCATTCGTAATGTTATATGCACCGTAGCCTTCGCATAGGCCTAATGTAGTGGTGATGGCCGAGTATGCAGTTGTGTGAAGGACTTACAGTAGGCAATGTGTGTGTATGAGGGAGGGAGACAGAGAGACAGCGTGTGTGTTGCTGTCACAAGTGTCCAGTTTTCTACATGACCTGTAGGCTAGGCCTACAGTATGTTGTGCCGCTATAGGCTACATTGCGCAAAATGTATACCCCCGAAATAAACACATACATAAATAAACATATTTTTTCCGTCACTTTGGCTTCCTCGAACATTTTCCCTACGTTTCGCCACTGCTTGCAACAGATGGATTCCGGAGCAGTGTCCATGCTCCGGCAGCGCCCATTTTCACCCAAATAATCCTACTGAAGGTTGAGCTGGAGCATGAAACTGATCGTCCCCCATCTAGTGGTAGTCAGACACTGTGGACACCTGTCAGTTTTCAGAAAAGTTTTTGTTTACACTAACCCGTATGTCGTCAAGAGCATGCCGAACCTGTAGGTGGCAGTGTAACAAGAAGCTCAAGCCCATGTTAGCCAATCAGAATCCAGAAAATAGCAACAACAGCAACAAATCACTTCCTCTTTCTCTTTTATGTCGCAGTCAGACATAACAAAATATCCGCCTCATCACATAAATCTCTGTTTGTACCTGTTTAGACGCAAACAGAGTTTTCCCAAAAAAACGATCAACCTGGAGTTTTTAGAAACTATTTGCATTGCATTGTTTTCGTTGTTGTCTAAACACCACCTCAGTGTGTACCAGGAGTCGCCTATTTCACACAGGATTTCCTCCTGCACAATCTCGCTCATCAATTCTATAATTTCGTTTTGAATTGTATGGGAAGTATAAGTTCCGTTTGCCGGTCTGGTTTTTCCGTTTGCTGGTCTGGCTAGCTCTGCATCTTTCCTCATAGTGTAGCTCATCAGTGACAAAAAGAGCCTACACCCCTCTTCTCCCATAGAATCATCCCCATTCACTGAATCTCTCAGAGGTATCCTATTTGATGTAAGGAATTCACTGACCGCAGTTATGGCAGACAAATACCCCCAATTTCTTTCCAGCTGTCCTGCATTCACCAATGTTGACACTTCGGTTCCTGTCGCACTATGTTTGGTCTGCTCTTTGGAGGATGCATGTCTTGAGGGATTAACTGCATGCCACCAGTTATTGAAACCTGATGACACCAAAGTCTTATCCCCGGCACCAGAGCTAAACTTTCGGCATGGAAAGCAGAAGGCTGTGTCTAAGGATACAGAGTATACTAGCCTTTCCCTTCCTGGGTACACTGCTTCAGAAATGAAAGATTTTTCTCACTGAAATTCCGTGGATAAGCACTCTGTTCCGAGGTCATCCACGCCCGTGGAGATGATGAAAGGAGGCACAGCTGATGTTAACAGCATAACTCAAAGCAAAACTTTCCCGTTCGACTTCTTCCTCATAGAACAACCTTGTTGCTCCGTGTCTTATATCTATGGTTACGTTTGACCGTCAAGTGATTTAACACATGCGTGTGTAACCCGCACGTGCTTGTGCGGGAACAGTCTAATTCTAAGCTCTAGGTTCTAGAGGAGACTGGTTTAGGTTATTGCTAGACCATAGTTCAATGACTCACCCCAAGACAACACACCACACTCAAAATTCTTCTTTAAATACAAAATATGTTTATTTTAACATTCAAAGATCATTCAATTCAGTTTAAGTTATTTCAATATCAGTATTAAAAGAGATGAATTATGTTGTATCTGTTTACTATTCTATTATGCTACCTTATATGTTCTATTCTAATATTCTATTTATTGTATTTATATATCCATATACTACTTTATATCTTTATTCTATTTAATATCTAAATAAAGTCTAATTTTCCTTTTTAAAATACTATTAATATATTATCCTAACCTTATATTATATTACCTAATATCTTATCTTATATTTATTATCCAATATTATTATATACCAGGGGTTCCCAAACTTTTCCTTGACAAGGCCCCCCAAATACCACTAGGTTCTGGCCAAGGACCCCTTGATGTGTTATTAAACCCATCGACAATACTATTCTGCTATATGAGAGCTATCACTCTACTATTATTCCCAGTCATTATCATGGAAAATAATGTTCAGATATGCAACAAATTATTACAATGGCATTGTATAACAACCCTCATAGTAATGGGTATATTTAAAAATTTTCAAATGTATTTATTTGTTGCTTTTATTTTTCTTTCCAACTTGCTGAGGCCCCCCTGGCACCCCCTCGCAGCCCCCACTTTGAAAACCACTGTTATATACTATAAATGAAACAAAATAAAATCCAACCCAAAACAAAATGTGAGTGCACTCAAGAAAATAATAAAGAAAATAAAATAAATGAAAGCGGGAAATGATTCAGTCCAACTTGTGCAAAGTGCAATGTCCAGATCCTACCGCAATCACAAGGGTAAGGGGATGATGATATGTAGCCTAACATAGGGTGACCAGACGTCCTCTTTTGCCCGGACATGTCCTCTTTTTGAAACCTAAAAATGTGTCCGGGCGGAATTTTAAAGTCGCCCGGGATTTTCTTATTCTAGCCTCAAACGTGTTTACAGCGAATTTGCATTGCTCTCTCTTTCATTCATTGAGTGGAAAGTGTAGGGTGTTGAGCCTGACCTTAGCTACCGTCATTGGTCGATAGTAATCTCTGTAAACATTTAATTGGTCAGTCAGTCACCTCAATAGCGCAAACTTCCTTGTTTAGTGTAAGTTCACTGACAAATTAAAACGTAAATTTCCATGTTTTTGTCTCGGTCGAGATCAACATGAAGCTGAGTGCCTGACCTGCAAAGCAGGCACTTACGTGTCGGTCGCAAATAAAGGTACCAATGACCTACAGGTAGGCTACACAATGTTCAGCAAAGCATCGAACGGCAGCGAGGGGTGAGAGCTCATCAGCTAAAGTGACAGAGTTTTTCGACCGTAACATTACGTCTCCAAAATCATTTTGATGGCACATAACCTCATAACCATAGACTGTAAAAAATATAACATGACGAACGGCACTTCTGCCATTGTCTGAGCGGCCTTCTCTAGACGATTGCCGACCTAGCAACTTTCTAGTTTCGGGTAGGAAACTGCACTTTGGTTATCCCTTACTGCCTTTAAGGGATAGCCTGCACGCTGACAACAGCAGATGTCAATAATCCTCTATCTACTGTAGCCAATATTCAGGTGAATTAAATATGTTGGCATAACATGAGGGATAGATGTAGGCCTATTTCTTTAAGGCTGTCCTTTGACCAGATAATGGCCATCCAGACAGCAACAGTGGGCCAAAAGGATAATCACCTCTGGCATGCCCTGCGGAAAGGTCGCCTGACAGCCAGCAATTTTGGGAGCGTGCCCAAAATGTGCCACCCCTTCCCTCATCAACAGGCTCTGTGGGAACCAGGACCTTTCTGGAGTTTTGGCTGTGCAGTGGTGCATAGTGAATGAAAAAGAGGGTATTGCTGCGTTCGAGGAGGGCACCAGCCTGAAGGTCAGAGGGTCTGGTTTATGGTTGGTCTCGTTGGAGAGACGGGCATCATTGAGGTGAAGTGTCCATACAGATGGAGGGACAGTACCTTTGAGGAAGCGGTGAAAGAGAAGAGCTTTTACCTTCACGAGGAAGGTGGCACCTACCACCTGAGAAGGGACCACAGCTACTGGCACCATCATTTGGACACCTAAGTAGTGCATGATATTGCCAATCTCCCGTGACGACTCCTGGCTGCCTAACTTGGGGATTTTGGAGCCATTTTAGAGCTCATATGCTCCCACATATTGAGCAAAACTTAAATAAAATAGTGTATGTAGTGTAAATAGTGTATATAATGTAGTAGTTCTTACAATCAGTTCCCCTTTGTTCATCCTTGAGGATTTCTTAACAGTTCTGTTTAAACATTTTTGGGGGGCAATGGATCAGCGTTCTCGCCGCGCCTCCTGTCAGTACCTGGTTACAGGGAAGCCAATGATCCAGAACATAAGAAATAAAAACAACTAGCCTCTCAGGGTGCAACCCAAAGCACTCCACACACAAGACATTGGCACATAGATGCCGGACGGAGCGGCGTAGTCACCAGTGTACCCGTGGCACCACACCGTGTGTAGCATACTGACACCACATCATCACGCTGCTATTTGTAATGCAATCTGTGACCAAGGAGAATAGCCTAACTCATGAACAAATAGGTCATAAACTACTTGGGATTTCACACTCATAAGTCTAATTAAGGACTAGGGTTTCATATTTTTCCCAAAAATTAGATAAATCATATCCTGGCAAAAGAATCCATTTCCCAGGAAATAGCTGTTTTTTTTGTTTTGTTTTAAACCCAATGTATCAATATTATTCAAATATGCGTTTCCAAATCCCAAACTGACATTTTTTATATTATTTGTATCATTAAAAGAGCACAGTTTATGTCCATCATCAACACGTTTGCAATGATTAATTCTGCTGCGTGGGGGGCATCTGACGGGGATTTATTTGCTGAACGATGATAGATAGCGCGATGGCATTCAACCACCAGATGCTGATGTTCGGACACGACACGTTTCGGAGGCATAACACATAGGCCTACCCGTAAATCCTCAAATTATGGCTGGGATGATAATTGCCCACCAGTAGCCTATGGTTATCAGTCCACGAGCACTAAAAGACATTGTTTCGATTTAACTCAATGAAATTAAAGAGCTCTTCTTATTTCATATTGTTGGTTGGTTTAATACTGTTGCCAATGAAAAGTCGTTGTCCTAATGAGTCTCAACACATCGCTGTCAAGCTACCAGTCGCTTGCCGTCTCCTTCTGAGCTTGCCAGAGGCTGAAGCCCTTAAGCTACTACATTTAAACACACAATTGATGCCGTGAGGCATTTCAGAAAAAAAAAGTAGGCGAAATCATGCATAATTAAAAAAAAAACTAGATGTACCGCAGAGCGGTACAAAATATGACAGCCACCCAGTCCAGCACATTTTTTCCACAAAAATAAATCACGCTGAAAGGCCTATATGATTCTAACTGTCTCACTAAATTGCATTATCCACACTCAATTCTCACTGGTATCTGCTAGACAACAAGTACCAAAACATGATTAGTTCATAGATTTCACATGTAAAATTCATTTTATACAACCCCACCCCCATGTTGCCTGTTCATAATTCTAAGAAATTCTTGAATTGTGTGCATGTGTGCGTGTACATGTTTATGTTTATGTGTGTGTGTGTGCGTACTTGTGTGTGTGCCTGCCTATGTGCCTGCTTGTGCATGTGCATGCATGCGTCCATATGTCTACTGTGTGAGTATGTGTCATACGTATGATTACTGTGAATGTATGTGTGTGCGTTTGTATCTGTTTATGTGTGCATATGGAATGGGTTAACATGACCCCTGGAGGCAAACATATGGAAAAAATTGGTCATCCTAGGCCCTACGGTTCTCAAGATATTCACAGAAAACTGTGTCTGCCCTACCCTCCTTTTGGGGGGTCCAGTGCAGCGGGGGGGGGGCTACAGATCCAAACGAAAAACGATGGTTCCATGCTATCCATGTGGGGTTAAATGCCCACCAAGTTTCGTGTACCCCGGTCTTTGCGGCGCGGCAGTCATAATAAATCAATTTAGGCTACCGTAGGCCTACTTGGCTATACACAATAAGGTTTCCATTACAGCACAGCGCACATTCAATGAATTAATTCAAGCGACTGCCTGTCTCGCAATAAACGCAGCGGGTGGAAATCCCCACACTCTTTTAACTACATGAAACTTAATAGATAACCCCCCAGATTTCAGTGCCCATCAGTCCCAACATTTAACAATATAATCAAACAGTCCAAAGTAAATTAAAAAGCACCAAAGGGAAAGTTACTCATCCAAATTCACTGCAACTTCCTTTATCAGGGGATTTTGGAGATTCACCAAAGCACAGCAGAGCTGTACCACCACGTCAGCATGGCTTCGTAAGGAGTGAGGAACAAAGCGCAGGATTTTATATTCTTTCAAACAGGCATTTGCCCTCTCGACATGAATTCTTGTCCATGCAATGTCTTTTGTGAGTTTCACTTCACTCTTGGTTAACTTGCCATGGTGCAAAAATGGTGGAATGTTCAAGCTGACTCCTTCTGACAAAAGATCTTGAATCAGAAAGCCTTTGTCAGCAAGGACAATATCACTTGACTTGAAGACTTCAAGGATGCCACTCTTAGCCACAATGGCCTTGTCAGAGACTGACCCAGGATACAACCTGCTGCAATATGTACTGACAGCGTTGCCACACCAATCAAGATCTTGAATGAATGCATGCCTCTGTATGACGAGTAGGTGTGTTTTTGAAGGTCCATTGAGGCTGGAGTAGCAAAATCAGTGCAGTCTATCACCATCCTGCAGTTACGGAACATCTGGAAAGACGATGATTATCCAGAAATTAACAGACAACCCTTTAATACTGCCGCTATCTTACCACTTGTACAGACCTTTCACACAGGGCTTGCCAATTGGAATAGAGAAGACTAAGACCATTATGTACAACTACAAAATCAAATCCCACAATTAACTCATTGAATGCCAAGCTGTTTTTGGGAGCTTTGTCTTAGAGTGCCAGCAATCTAGACCATTGTTGATGATTTTTGTACAGCCACAGCATATTCTGTGTTATAGCTATGAACACATACAATAGCTTGATTAAAAGGTGAGACTTTAAGCTCGGTGGGTGCAAACCGTGTATTTCTACACGCCTCTGTTCCTGAGAAATCAAAGAGAGATCAAAATCACTGTTTTTTTTCTAGAAATGGAGATAACGTCTTTTATGAAACATGAAGTGTTGCCTGTTACTTACTTGTGTAAACTTTCCGGGAAGTGATCAGTGAGACCTGGCGAGACTGCCACCTAGTGATAGACCCACAAAAATGGCCTGGTTTTGACCTGACGTGCATGTGTCACTGATTCGACCCAAAGCGGCAACCGAGTTATGATAAAAATGTCCAGATAAAATGTCCAGATTGTGCGTTTTGTGAGTGATTGTGAGTTTCACGATCGTCATATATTTCATTTCCATTCATCACAGAGTTCCCAAAATCACATATAAGGTGTGTTAGTGTCTAGTTTCATAATTAAAAAAAAAAGCTAAAAACGTAATATTATGTTTTTGGCACTCAACGCATGGGAAGGAAAAACGTAATGACACTCAATGAGTTAAAAAGATTTTTGTCTTATTTCCGCACTTCGCAGGAATAAAAACCTGCAAGATGTTCTAATAAGAATTCGATTTGATCGGCCCCAACAAGAAACAGGACCTTTTTTGTTCCCTCCCTTCATTACAAATTCTCACACAAGTAAAGGAGCATCTATACCAACAAGTATCTCGCCCGACACCCTGAATGTAGTTTACGCCTTGAAATGCTTGTGGGATTCTGTATATTGGTGACAGTGGGGTTAAACACAGATGATCTGACTGTACTGGACATACACTAATTGTCACGACACTTTGATCACAGTGAACGAGGTATCCAAACAGCTGAGGTATCCAAACAGCACTCCTCTTCACTCGGTAATCCGGAGCATACCACGAATCCACGTCTCACCCCCACAAGGTCTCAAGGTAAAGACTTCAGGCGGGCTGCGCAGCACCAAGGGGAAGGCACTAGCAGAGCTGTTAGGAGCGGAGCCCATACGAAGTATAACACAGCAAATCTCCACGCTGCCTATGGCAACACAATGAACGTCGAGGCATTTTTGATGTGTGAAGATGTGCGCATTCCTCTGCATGTGTGCAGCATCAAGGAAAGGTGCTCAAGTTCAGTTGTGATTTGGATTCGTCACTGCTATCCAATGGGGGCTCCACTATCTCTACTTACCAGACATAGTTCCAGAGGTAGTGAAACCTCATACTTACCTGAAAAATCATGTGACCTTCACTGAGTATTCAGCCAAAGGTCAGAAAGTGTTGACTGACTTGTTTTGGTACCACGCTTGCATACGTCGATGGTGGGTATTACTTAAACTTTTCCCAAGGACAAGAAAAGTCCCAGTGTTCTTCTGGAAAAAAAAAGCAGTTATAAAGGAATTGCTGAAACCGCATTGAGCAAAGTTGTGTCAAACTTCCAAGAACAACTTGCCATGTGTTCCGACAAGGACTTGAGTGTTAATGTTCAGACAAGGCTGAAGCACACTCTAGACCTGCGCAGACCTCTTTTGGAGGTGCTTGGAAGAAGTCCCATTAGGTTTGTTCAACTGTATGTGGATTCTCCACATTCAAATGTTGTTTTTAAGTACCCTCACCCCATCAGTGGGTTAGTGACATTGTGTGGCCTCCAACACCAAAAGGTGAAAGCGTCAATGAAAAGGGCTGCTGATCAGTACATCGAATGCTTGCAGGACATGTGCCTGAAAAATGAAGGGCAGCTTATTCTGCATTTGGAGTACGTCACTTGCTGTGATCTGTCTTGTGGCATACCATATGCTATCCATGCTGAAGACTTTTTGGATTTCCAAGCACTGAAGAGGCTGTTGAAGACTTACCCTGTTGTCATTCCCTTCTTTGATACTGAGGAGTGCAAGATAGTAGAGGTGGTTCATGACACATTGGGCTACTTTGTGTCAACATTAATTGACATGCTGATGCAATATGGAGGGAAAGGAGGGGTTCTTTCCATCCTGGAAAGCGTACCAGCTTGAATTGGCATGCGAAGAACTGATTTATGGCCATCCACTGTTGATACATATTAGCCATTACCAGTCCCTCCAGGAATTCACGATGTTGCGATCGCAACAATTAACGCAAATTCAGCAAATCCTCGTGAATTCTGGGCGACCTCACAATTTTGTCCAAACACCGCAACTTTTTCGCAAATTTGACCAATCATCATGGTTTCCCCGTGAAATTTCACCTACCACAACAGTCCCTCGTGCAGAATATTAAGTCAGATGCCACACTCACTTCTGCAGACACCAGAGACTGCCCTACTGTATGTTCACGGCTCCTGCAGTTTTAATGACAATAAATAGAAGGCTAACGTTAATGATCTGCTTTACTTGCGGATCTCTCAACCTGGTGTTGCTAACCTACCTAGGCTATGAAAGTAAGTTAATTAAGGCCTACTTTTACTGACATTTGAGTAGGCTACAGTATGCAACCCATTGGCAAACGTTTACACCTGGAGATGTCTTTTAGCTCGTGTCATGTTTGCTAGCTTGTGGGCTCAGTTGTGTAGTGCTACCAAAATCATAGAAATTAATAACATTGCAAGACATTTACCTCTTCTGTGATCCAAGAATGCTTTCATTCGAGTTATTTTTTAACATTTATTTTAACTAATGACATAGAAACATCCCGAATTCCATCCACATATCGTAATGCACTATGCAAAAAGTTATTTCCACTCGTAACCGAACACAGTGAGATGCAAGCCTTCCAATCCACTTAGAAATGTAATTACACTACTCTCACGTCCTTAAAGTGGCAGGCAGTCAATTAGACGTACACACCACCAATGTCATAACATTAAAGAAAAGTGTAGTCTAATAGTTTAAATCAATATAAAATTACTAGATACTTAGTTGGTTATTAGTAATTATGCAAGTCACAGAATATGAATTATTACAAATATATGAACTTAATATGAATTACAACATATATGAATGTATTGAAACATGACATGATGCCATCTTTTTAGGGGGCTGTCTTTTTTGGACAGTTCTACGAAAGGTTATACTGCTTTGTGAATTACCCCAGTCAAAGTATTTACACAAATAAAGTAGGCCTACCTTGATTTTCTGTAACCCTTACTATTTACCTTCACTTACCCTTTTTAATAAGCATCAAGATGATCAGTGTGATTTTCGTCTTACTAACCTTAATTGCCCTCAATTAAAAAATAATTTTTAAAAAAATCGCAACTATTTTTGCAATTTTCACTTCCTCCCGCAATTTCTTCGCAACAAACAGCTAAAAACACCGCAAATTCCATCGCAATTTTATAGAAAAGTTGTCGCGAAATCAGGCATTTTAGATCGCAACATTCTCAAAAAATCCTCGCGAAATCCTGGAGGGACTGCATTACAGTGCTTCGTTGGGCACCAGCACTGTCCGCGAAAGGAGCCCGAGTCACTGTCGGGGGATTTTGGGGCTATCTCCTTTTAACAGTGCGGCAGTGGGCGATGATCCACCTCTGGTTTCAACGTGGTCAGGGAATGTGCAATTGGAGATGAGGGTCAGAAGATTGTTCCCTCAGACGGAGTGCTTGAATGCTGGACCTTCAGTGGTTGGTGAAGCTTTGGTCCGAATTGTACTTGCTGACTTGTTCAATCTTGTGGCTGAGGCTGTGCCATGGAATGCTCTCCAGGGAAAGCAGCTTCCTAGGGTTAGGTTCGAGTAAAAAACCCCAAAAGTTTACCGCTAAACTTAACTTTGGTGGCTCATATCTAGGAAGGTCATAGAGACCAAGTTTATTAGATTCCTTGGGCCAATACCTTTCGATGGACACGCTTACCTGTAATAACCGTAAGTTGGTGTAATTCCAGAAATAAACTTTAAAATCCTTTTATCTTGAGAACGGAAGGTCGTAGAGACACAGGGACAAGTCAGGTTTTGGGCAAGCTGAAAAGATTTGGTCTACGACCTTTGGTTCTGGAGATATTCGCGAAAAACAATTTCCCAATGTAAACAAATGGAGAGAGAAGAAAGTGGAAATTTTGAGGCCAGTGACAACATTATTACCTCCACCGGAAGCATGTGAATCTTCCTTTATATTCTGCAAAAGGCCGGAGTGCATTGCACAACTGTCAAGTCAGCAGTCTTCCACATAATTGTGTAGTCTACAGCAGTGTTTTTCAACCTTTTTTGTGCCACGGCACACTTTTGACGCTTAAAATGTCCCACGGCACACTAACATCCTGTGTGAAGAAAAAATATATACCATAGCCTAAAATTTCAAATAATACACAGATATGGCCTTATTATGGCTTCTATGCAAGACCTGCTCAATAAAACAAGAGCCCTCGCATTTGTAGGTGACTATATCTAATTTAATTGTTGTTATGAACTGGATATGTGAGGATTCTGTGAATACTGGATATGGGGCCCCCGTTGTACAATGCCAGCATACAACAAATAGTGCAATCATACAATCAATGAGAGCATGTGGTTATAAATTATTTGATGCAACAGTTGCTTTTCTGGACCAGTGAGTGACATTTGGGTAATTTTCTGCGGCACACCTGATGATCTCTCACGGCACACTAGTGTGCCCCGGCACAGTGGTTGAAAAACACTGGCCTACAGTGGGGTATTCCAGAAAGCAGGTTTACTGGCTTAACTGGGTATGTTAACCCAGAGCTAGCGGTAAACCTGGGATTTCAGTTCCAGAAAGCTCAAATATGTTCAGGCTATGTAAGTAACTATGGTAACATAGGCTCTGAACTGAACTGGGTATATAAACCCAGAGTAAACGGTAAACCTGGGATTCCAGTTCCAGAAAGCAAAAAAATGATCAGGCTATGGAAGTAACATAGGCTCTGAACTAAACCTGGTAGGGGGTAGGTTTTGTTCAGGTTATGTTCGCGTATTTAAGCGCACGTTCAGCCAGGCCGCTGTTCTCACACTTGTCACACAATGGCGTTTCCTTTTGAGGAAGGTGCAATTGACATTGAAGCACAAATAATTCGGGTTATTCACTGTGAGAGGGTGATAAGACCACGAATTGATATCCTTTCTTTTCCTGATGAGTTTTTACAAGAGCGCTACCGGTTTTTCTGCGGAATCTATACTATATTTGAACATTCTCCATCCCCACATTTCGAATGTTACGCATCGTGGATTCGCTCTCAATTCTCTCCAAACGATGTGCATCGCTCTCCGTTTTTTGCCAACGGGAGTTTTTTTGTACAATATTGGAGACGCAGAGCATATCGGCAAAGCAACTGTTTGTCGGGCAGTACGTAAAGTTTGCCTTGCGCTAAAGCGGTTCATGCGCAACTTCATTCGTTTTCCTGGCCACAAACCTACGAGGATCATCAGTTTCATCAACTGGCAGGTCAGCAGCCTTTCACCAAATTTGCACCGAAATTATCTTTGCTGGGAAGCTTTCAATTAATGGGCCTTGGCTATTTCAGGCTTTCCAAACATCATTGGCTGCATTGATGGGACGCAAGTGCCTATTAAAGCGCCATCCATAAACGAGGCAGACTATGTGAACAGGAAAGGTTTCCACAGCATAAACGTCCAAGTAGGTGTAATGGATAGGCTATAGGCCACTTTTATTTTTTGACGCTCTGTTAATGTAACCTGACCCTAGCCAGATGAATGTCGTTCCGCTTAGCTCCGCCTAGCTTCACTCACATCCATCTGGGACCTCTTCCATTGAGAGTGATTTCTCCAACCAACTTTATGGTTTAGCCAATCAGGACGCAGGGCGGGAGTTTCATAGATGTGACATAGCGTAGAAGCGACTGTGAGTCTGTTATTAGCGTCACGGGTTGGCTTCGATGTGAGTGGTTGAAGTAGCACGTCAATAGATGACGGACAAGTGGCTTATTCAATCATATGCAAGCATTTTTTGATTAGGCCCAGCCTTCTGAAGCAACACTTCAATGGATCGGTTCCAGATGGATGAGTGGAGCTAGGCGGAGCGAAATTCATCTGGCTATTGCCAGGTTACTGTTAATGGTGTTGATGTTTAAAACACATTTAATTTAACTAATTGCCAGATGATATGTGATGCCTCATACCTCATCACAAACGTGGAGGCAAAATGGCCAGGGTCAGTACACGATGCCAGGATGTACCGGGAATGTAATTTGAGCAACAAGTTCCAACGGGGTGCGTTAGGCCTATGTCTTATGCAAATAATCAGATAGGCTAATTAATGCGTAGGCTCTAACTTAATGTTATATGTGCAATTACAGGAGAATTTGATGGGTATCTTCTGGGGGATAGAGGATACCCATGCCTTCCGACGCTCATCACCCCGTACCCTGATCCGAATCCTGGAGCGCAAAGCAGATTCAACGTGGCCCACAGCAGAACAAGAGTTTGAATCGAAAATACTTTCGGGATTCTCAAGGAGAGATTCCAGTGCCTGCGTGGGCTGAGGGTCTGTCCTGAGAGGGCATGTGATGTCATTGTTGCGTGTGCCATATTGCACAACATTGCTACGTTGCGCAATGAATTAGTTCCAGATATTGAGGAGCTGGTACCCGAGGACCACATTCAGCAAATCGACATCAGAGATGGTCAAAGAATGCGTGATGAAATCTGTCACAATCACTTCAATTAGACATTAAAAAAAAAATGCACGTAAGACTGTTTGAGACATTTATTTTCCCATTGCGTGTTTCATGGCCTGAAAAGAGACTTCATTATAGAGCAAATATTCTGATCCAATGTTCTCATGGACTGACAGAAAACATGAAGAAATTATTCTCTAGTCTCTGCACAGCCCATTTCTTTACCTCGATCTTCAGTTTCAAGTATTCCATCTCCAAATCTGCCTTAGCAATTTGTCTTTCGAGATGGACCCTATAAAGTTCCTTTGCAGACATCTGAAATACATCCCATGTTTAGCATTGGAGCTAGTTCATGTTTAGACGAATTATGGTTGATGGTTATTTCTTACGTTTCTGTATTCATTAGGCCTACTCGGCTCCGGATCCTCCACCGCAGCCACGGTCTGTTAGAGGTACATTTCCAGTTGGCATAATGTGAGCACTGAATGTTAGGTTCCATAAATAATTTGATCATGGCAAAACATACCTCTGCAGACATCGGTGGTTCCTCCGTGACTGCTGATAATGTCTCTTCATCCTCCTATTATTCATTTTAACAGTAATATTGGCTGGGAGCTAATAGTAATATTGGCTGGGAGCTAATAGTAATTTTAACGACTTACAGCAGTAAGAGCAGTATCATTTGTGGTGGTGGGGGGGGGGGCTGGCTCCACCAGTATCAGCACTCCACCTTCAACTGAGAAGTTCATAAATTGGTCATTTTCTAGGCTACACAAATTAGACATAAGTGATTTAGGCGTAGGCCTAATAGGGAAAATACATTGAACTAGCTCATTTTGCTCCTCCTGGGAGGTTGAGGGCTCCGATGACGTGCCCCAAGGAATTCATCATCGGACGCCCTCCATTGATACTAATTGCCAACTCCTCCACAGAGGTGAGAGGGGACACCACTGGCCCCGAACCGGTCTTCCTCCCTTCTGCTTTCTTCCTATTGGCTTTGGAATGAATGTACCTTGTTGCAATATGACAATTCAAGAATATAATACTGGATAAGTGATGTCTATAAGATGATGCACCCAGATATCTTACCAATTTGGACGATGTTTTTATATTTCATCTTTACCTGCTGCCACGTTCTCTTGAGCGCGGTCGTGTTACATCTAATTAAACATAATACAATCTATGACAAGGTAGTCTAGTGTAAGAAAGCCTCATACAAATCAGTCAATATGTAGCCTATAATCTACTGAATTATTGTGCTTCTGACATACATATGCTATCCTAAACTTACGCATTTACGCAGTCAGCAATTCTCTGCCAAGCAAAATCTCGTTCCTTGGCAGACGCCAAGACGATTTGCTTTTTAATGATTGTCTCTTCGTGATGCCTCGCTTTGCCATTATCTGAAAAATAGGCTTTTGCCATTTTTACTCATGGTTTCGACTCTCAATAGATGATGCCTTTATAAGTTCGCCGTGAACGCGCACAACTCTAGGTTAACCAATACGGGGTTGATTGAACTGATTGATAACTGGTGTTTTGGAACCGACAGCTCGGGTTTAGTCGCCTCAGGTTCAGACAACCCAGAGGTTAAGTTTTATCTCAGTGTTTGTTTAACCTCCTTTCTGGAATACCCCTCAGAACTAGAATGAGAGACAATTTGCCTTTGCAGGTGTTTTGAGTTAATTAGATGATTAGAGTGTGGCAGCAGGTGTCTTCAATATTGAACCTTTTCACAATATTCTAATTTTCTGAGATAGTGAATTTGGGTTTTCATTAGTTGTCAGTTATAATCATCAAATTTAAAAGAAATAAACACTTGAAATATATCAGTCTGTGTGGAATGAATGTATACACTATACAAGTTTCACTTTTTGAATGGAATTACTGACATAAATCAACTTTTTGATGATATTCTAATTATATGACCAGCACCTGTATATATATTAGTTATATAGAATGTCTATTTATACATCTCTATCGCTGAAGACATGTCATCTGGAATACCTGTATTTACCTGTATCTATACAGTGTACATTATTAATGGCGTTTACAAACGGAAGTTCAGGAGAAGCATGACAGAATTTGCCACGCCTCCTTCAATCAGACAGGTTATTTATTCGCAGTCTGTCTCTACAGTTGCAGCATCGGCGTCACTCCGTTTGCAAGAAGCGTTTGGTCAAGCTAGGAGCCAAGTCGCCAGTCGCGCAGATTGGCTTCCCCAGCGCCTTCTCGGGCATCCAATCGCTCGCCTGTTTCTAATAACAGCGATAGCCGCTGCACGACCCGAAGAAGGAGAGCTACTCCGCGGACCATCTTTGATTAGAGCAGAGTTGGATGTAGGATCGATTGCCCTCGTTTTGCAAGGAAAGCAGACCTGCGTCGCCTTCTCCAACAATCAGTTTATCTTTCCTCTCCTACTATAGCCGATCAACCGAGCACCAGCGCCGCAACGCGGAGCTCCGTTCCTCTGGCGTCTTCTCCGTTCATGCAACATGTTTTTCAACTCCGCAAGTTATGGCAGCCTGCGTGCAGCCCTCTACCTTGCCTTCTGCTACCGCGGCCTCTTTCACTATTCCTAAACAGCTTTTCCCCCTGCTCACTCAACTCAGCAAGTTATGGCAGCTCGCGTGCAGCCCTCTACCTTGCCTCTACGGCCTCTTTCTCTTTTCCAGCTAATCAACCCTTCCCACTTTTCTCTTTGCCTACCTAGGGTGCTGCGCAACCTCCTCCCCCTTCCCCCGTAGCGACCGCACTACCTTTTCCCCTTTCCCCATCATCTCCTGCCGGCGCGAAGCGCGTTTAAGCCCGCATTTTTTCCCAGCCAGGGACCGCGTCCCTGGTTCTCCCTCACCCCTCTTTCCCTGGATTGGTGCCACCACCCTATAGGCTACCGTCTCGGCATCTCATCTGAGACCATGTCTACATTAAATAGTAATACAATATAATCTATGTGGTGATCACAAAATGCATTTAACGGAGCATTGCTTTACCTTAACTCAATGCTGGCGTTGGCCGTAAGGCAGCTGATACACAGGAGCTGTTGCTCTGTCGCTTATTGCCAAGAGGGCAAGGAAGGAATTTTCTCCTTTAAATGTCTGGGAGTTTTTCGCCTTCCTCTGTTTTCAGAGAGTGCCTGCATATTAAAGCCCTTCCCTAGCTGACCAAAGGAGCACCTGCACCTGCGTGTAGCTCTGCTCTGTTCCTTGGAATCCTCTCTAATAATGTGTTGCTGCTCATAATTTCTCTTGCCGTTATAGCTACCGCAGTTAGCTACAGCAACCTATTTTAATTGCATAGGCCTTACTACTAAACATTGGGGTGCATTAGATGTTGAACTTTACAACCGCGTGTTTGGGCTGTCATTTTCAACATCTACTCTCTCCTGCAGCCCTATACAATTTGGCTAATTAGTTTTTCCATCGCATGGAAAGATCCCCCTCCAGACTACGGACGCTCCGTTACTCGCTTCTGGTTTCAAACGCAGCTCAACGCTGTCCTAATGCAAATCGGAATCCCAGCAGGCCGTTACTACTCATTATTTTATGGTGCAGCCACCAACGCGGCCGATCAAGCGCTCAAAACTCTCGGCCCGTGGTCCTCCGACGCCTATCACTCTTATATCAGATCAAGTCTCTCTGATCTGAGGGAATTAGCGCACCTCGCGCTCTGTTTGCAAATTACGAATGTGAACTAGTGAAATGGTGTTTACAAACGGAAGTTCGGGAGAAGCATGACAGAATTTGCCACGCCACCTACAATCAGACAGGTTATTTATTCGCAGTCTGCCTCTACCTGCCGAAGTTGCAGCATCGGCGTCACTCTGCTTGCAACCCACCACCTCCCCTTACACCTCCCGTCTTCCATAGTTCAAGAATAAAGGGGTGTATGGTGTATGAATCCTGCACGACTCCTGCCTGCGCAGTTGACTCCTGCACGATCCCGCAAATCACTTCAGGACCCTGGCCAGAGACTTCGCCAAACATGCTTTTCTATTATGCCTGATAGCAATTATTTTAGAGTTTCAAAACTACTTTTAGTTAGCCATGTGGCCCCTCTTGACATTAAACAAAGACATCCTCCCCTTCCCCTAATGAAATGCTAATGTACTGGTTCCAAGGACTATCAGATCCACAAGACAAAGGATGTTACCTTGCTATAATGTATCCATGTGTCATGAAATGTAAATATATTCATGTTTGTAGTCTCAGTACAGGGATTGTAATTATTTGATTGTGAGAATCATTACAATTCATTCTATAACTGATATTTCTGATATATAAGATATCTCTCCTCATGTTCTTCAGATAGGTGTGAAGTAGGTGTGAGTAGGTGTGTCTGATGCCATCTGGAGAACCAACCAAGTGGGATTGTTTTGCCGCCAAATTCTTCCTTTGTTTAACCCATACAAAAGTGATTAACTTGCATTGTAAGAACTAGATAGAAGGATGGAGAACTGAGGAAGAGAGAGAGAGGGTGATCCAACAGAGGCCATGGCCTACACAGACCATTTTTTTACCCTCTCTGCTTGTAACAGAATAAACCTGATTCCTGAGTGTTCCTGAAGTTTGCCAGTCTAAGTTAATATTAAGTAACTAGACTGCATTTCCGGCGGGAACTGCGAAAGTGTGCTTGCCCTGGTCCGGTCAGCAACGGAGCAGACAGTGGGATACGCTTATGCTGAACCTGGCTTGATCCAGGCATTGTAACGGTGCCTTTCAGTGTTGGAGCAGTGGCAATATCCCAAAAGCTCTAGGAGAGGGCTATTCAACTATTGCTTTGGCCTGCCTTCGAATTTAGCTTCTATGACTGAGATCAAATCAATAAAATAAAATGACAGCAGTGATTGGCTGCAAAAATAAATAATGTCACGGGTCTTTGCGCCTCTCAAACTGGGCTATCAGGTAACCTACAGAAGAATTGAAATTATGAAATATGACCAAGCTACTTGTTTGTCAGGATACTTTTTCACTGATTTATTTTAAAAAAAATTTGAGCTATGAGTGTGAATGTTATATATTCCATCCCACAAATTATGTTTTACTGGTTTATTTGACAAATAATCTATATGGATTTGCTCTATAAAGACCGTATGTCTGTTTGGGATTGTTTTGTGAGCCTGGGGTTGTTTTGAGAGCCTATTGATGTAGCCTATCTCAGAATAAAGGAATACTTCATATTACTCTAAACCACCGTCTGTAAATCAACTGTATACTACTGTCTACATTGCACTATATTTCTTGACCTGTCTCTGTATGTTTCATCACCTTTCTATACTTTGCCTCACATTGCAACACAGCTCAGATCTTTGGTTGCTATGAAGGCCAGTCGTTCTAAATGGATGGTTGCTATGGCCAAAGGCCAGTTCTATCTCTGCCGTTGTCAAGCGGGCATATCATAGAATTCTGATTAACGTTATCTTATTTAAAACATCTCTATTTTACTTATCCCACTTCCATACAGTGGGTCCCATTAAGAAGTGGCCACTTCCTGCACGCTTACCGTGATTCACACAGCAGCATTATTAAATTAATCTGTCACCATACGCCTATGCCTACGTTTGCAAAGAAAACATTTTAATTTGATCCACATGAAACGTTACATTTCATGTACATGTTGACAATGAGTAGGCTAGTTTTGGTTGTTGGTGGTGTTATTGCATCCCTTAGTTATGCCTACAATGCAAGTTCCCTTAAGCTGTCACAGACGTAGGTGCTACTGTACTTTTAGGGCTAAAGTGCTTCGTGAATTACTGTTAGTAAGAAAAATAGCAGTCCTAAAGTTACACGTGACGAAGTTACGAGTGCAAGCATCTCATATCAAATGACCATGGCATTGCGCTAAACAACATAAATCCCAATTAGCAACATACATCTCCTCCCTATAGCTAGCCACACAAGAAATGAATGATACTAAATCTCTGCTTAGCATGCTTCTCCGCTTAGCATTCTAATAACAGAAGGGGCACATTTATGTTGACCACTACAACATGACTCATTATGTCTGTAACGTTAACTGTATAAAACACTTACTTTCATAAAGGATGCACACCATCCAGCACATGGAAACCGATATTTTAGGTTCTTGGCCACAAACTCAAAACGTGTCTCTCTGAAGCCCTGTTCTAGAATCTTTGCTCTGAAGGCTGTGTTGCTAGGCTTACATCAAATAAACGAAATTATAGTCTTTCAGTATTACATGTGTACGCAGGATTCGAATGGATGTGTGTGGTTTGCAAGAATAAACAAGAAATAACATTTCCAATAATTTCCCATGATAAATTACATAATATTTGCACCTTCCTTACTTGTGAATCTCACAATCGTATTTCAAGTAGGCTACACTAGTGAAATGTAATACAACGTTGCCACCTAGTGTTCAGATAGGTAGGCTATTTAACATTAACGTGACATTGCTTGTTTATTCTTTCGTCAACTCCATGCTTTTAGGAAAACAATCTTTTATCATAGTTCCCTCTTCAACGAAATGACACCAGCTCGCTTTTGTAACAGAGATAGCTGTTTATTGTTTCTAGGTTTACAGAAACACCTATTCATATTAATACAGGAAATCAAGTTAACGCTGCCGACCACTGTTTGTCTATTACATGGCCCAGAATGCCTTGCATGTCTTTACTACAAAACAACCCAGTAAAACCTAATTTCCCGTAAACATATGAATTTGCATACTTGTAACATTTTTAATAATACTCTCCCATCATGATATGTAACAATAATGAAAAATTTAATTTGAATACCGTCAATGTGAAAACAACTCTATTATGTAAGCTATATATCGCTACTGTTCTCCTTGCTCTTAGTTCGTAAGTTCATACTATCCCATGGCAGAGCAAGGATTTCATGATTGGGCAAGGTTGCCTGGAGACATTGTGTCTGCTCTGAGACATTGTGCATACATGGAAGGCATTGTGATAGAAGGTGAATGGTGAAAAGGTGAATGATGTGAGTTACCAAATACCCGTGGGTGATTTGCCAAATGATGGAAACTTTTGGAATATTTCTTTTTTTTTTTTTGCCTATGCACCCTCACACTGGAGTCCCCAGTTCATATACAAAATTTGGTATCGATATGTGACAGTGTTCCTGAGATATGGACGACTTCCTGTTTGAGCTTTCCCGCCCGATTTCGTTTGGCTGTGACGGGCAAACGCTTTCGAAAATCAAAAATCCTTCCGCTAACATTTGTGAGGCTTGGTCCAAGGATAATGTACGTCAAGTTTCGTGGCGTTCGGACCAAATTTGTGACCTGTGAAAATTTTGTTTAGCTTTCTGTTCAATCCAATATGGCGGACGAACGGCACGCCCACCTGACGCCATCTTCAAGACCAACTTACACCGGTACTGACCGGACGCTTTAAAGTTGGAACGGTGTCTCTGTCTCAAAGGGCCTAGGCTAGGGCTGACAAAAATTAGGAGACGGGAAAAATAATAATAAAACTTAAGAAGAACAATAAGTGTGCTGCTTTGCAAGCACACTTAATAAAACTTAAGAAGAACAATAAGTGTGCTGCTTTGCAAGCACACTTAATTAATCACCACAATTACTTTCATGCTATTATATCTGTTAGCAAATTACAAATGTGAACTAGTGAAATCTTTATTGTCTACACAACCATACTCTACCTGCACTTGGTATTTAATGCTTCTTTGCATTTCTGGTTGGATGTCAACTACATTTCATTGGCTCTGTACCTGTACTCTGCTAAATGACAATAAAGTTGAATCTAATCTAATGTCACTGTCTGTTTTTGTGAGTGTTTTTGTAGAATGTATGGATTTTAAGTGCTATGGTCTCGTGGCCACTGTATCATTTAAATTAATTGAAACCCCTGTGACTCTCTCTATCCTTGTCCAGAACCCAGCACTACTTTAGCCATGAGGGGGCCTATTTCTGCATTACCGTTTAATTCCTCTTGCAGAGCTTGATATATGAGCTCAGCACTAGGCATACTGAGAGATTAATTGTGTTTGTAAGATGTCTCTCCTGGCGGTCGCTGACCTGGTACATCAGTCTAGCCCGTATCGCTGGAATAAACAGTAGCTTCCTCTATTTACAATGCTGCAGCTTAGGCCCACAAGACACTTGTAGCCACGTTCACAAACAGTTTTTTTGTAATTCCAATTAAACTATTCTGATTGAAAAGTTTGTGCCATCTGTTTACATGGGGCAGGCCTACATTCTATTCCAGTCAGGTGCTCTCAAGTGCTTTAGAATCTTTGATCGGAATAGCCGTTGTTGCTTACTTTTCCTTGGCAGATAAAGCTGGCAATCCAAATTGACTGTATACATGGCTGTTCAATCGGAACAGGAACGGAATACATCACCTCTTTCATTCCGATTAAAATTCTGATCGAATTGGCAGTTTTGTTTTGATCAAAGTATTTATGTGTGTCATTTCTATTCCGATTGAGCCGTTATTCCGATTCTAATCGGAAAAGAAAGGTCCATGTAAACCCACCTACAGATAGCAATTCCGGCAAATTAAATTGTACTGAGTAGTGGCACACTTGAAGTTGCAACTAGGACCAAGATGGAACTGTATGGGGGTGAAAGATGTAACAGCTCTTTTTATGTGTCGGCATCAAATTCAAATTTTAAAAATTATTTTATATATGTAGAAATCATATTGAATAACATTGTGTGATCTTTTTTAATACTTCAAATAAGTTTGGTCAAATTAAAATATCAAAATATGCGTTCCAAACTCCAAAATCATCATTCAGTGTAATGGCACACTTTGATTTTACAATGCAAAGTATGTTTGTTTTCTTGGCATTTGTTTTTATTAATGTTGCTTGTGTCATATCAAAAGAACAATGCCTTAACTTTTTCCAAATTCATGTAGGCTAAACAAGCTAAAGAGACCATTATGAAATCCTAGAAAGACAAAGAGCCATGGAAGATCACGTATTTCAAAGCAAAAAGAGCAAAGAGGAGTACATGATAGCAGTACATAATTACAGAGGTGGAAAGTAACGAAATACATTTACTCACGTTACTGTATTGAGTAGTTTTTCTGTGTATTTTGTATTTTTTTAAGTAGTTTATAAAATCGGTATTTTAAATTTTACTTGATTACATTTTGAGTGAAGTATTGTACTTCGCTACATCAAAAATCCCATCCGTTACTTGAGTAAAAAAAAAAAAGTTAACACTAACGAAAACGGAAAGGGAGAGAAAAAATCGCAACCACTAGTGATGATGATCAGCATGTAGCCTACAACAGGACATGAATCAAGCTGGCGCCATGCAGTCTTTCTGAAAGTGATGGAGACTGGATCACGAAATGCATCAGATTAGCCTAACCTATGAAAGTGTACTTTCCGCTATTCCAATCGGTTGTCTCAGTTTGTTTTAGCACTAATGATTGCGGAGATATTTAAGCAAACACCATGGGATTTCGTGTTTTGACGTTTGTGCTCACCTTTCTTTGGAAAGAAGTTTATTAGCAGTTGTTTCCCCTCATTTTGATGTCTCTCTTTTTCCTGTTTTGGCCTTTGTTTTTAGTAACCTGACTTGGCTTTCTTGGAGAAAGACCAGCACCAGCAGCAAAACAATTAGCGGTCCACTACTAGCGATGCTCAACTAAATAAACAAAAGATAGGCCTATACTACCTTATGAATCGTGCAGGCGGACTAAACCATTAGCTCTTTAGCAAGGGAGAGTGAGAGTGACCGTACACAGTTTTCACTATGATTTGTATACAAAATCCAGTCAGTCAAACTTTAAATTTCATCTGACATTCATTTTGACATTTAATTTGGAAGTTAAAATATTCAGGTAAAATAAATATATGGTGGAAATAAGTATTGAACGCTTTTTTTTTTTTTTTTCAGTAATTAGCCTAAACTTCCAGTGAGTCTATTCGAAATTTTCACCACACATTATATTAACACACATATAAAAAATCCAAACATAAGAGTTTTGTGTATTAAAGTGGAATGACACAGGAAAAAAGTATTGAACATGCCTACTGAAATTTCTTCAATACTTTGTGGAAAAGCCTTTGTTTGTAAAGACAGCTTCAAGACATTTCCTGTATGACAAAACTTATTGGTCGCAGTATCAGGTCTGATTTTGGCCCATTGTTCTAAACAGATTCCAGGGCTCCCTCTTGTGAATCCTGATCTTTAGTTACTTCCAGAACTATTTAATTGAATTGGCTGTCTTTCTGGAGCTTTCTCCGAGTGGTCCTTGGCTCTTGGAATTGACTATCCTTCTGACTCCCTGGTCAGAAATATTACGAGGAGATCCTGTGCATGGCTGGTTGATGATGCAGTGATGTTTCTTCCACTTGCAGATAATGGTTCCCATGCTGCGTACTGGAAGATTCTGATGTTTTGAAATGCATCTGTAACCAGTTGTATTGATATGTTTTGCAACAATAAGGTTGCAAAGGTCTTGGGAGAGCTTTTTGCTTTTATCCATCATGAAATGTTTCTTGTGTGACACCTTGGTAATGAAAAACCTTTTTATAGCCTATCAATATGTAGGCTACTAACCAAGCTTATATTAATTTGCACAGATAGAAAGGATAACTACTCTCTATACAGATTCCAGCTCGTTCCTTCCCTTTCCTTGCCTTAGTGTTTTTTCTTAGCGTGTTCAATACTTTTCCCCTGTGTTATTCCACTTCATTACATGACTCTACTTATGGAGTTGTTTGGATTTTTTATGTGTGGATTACCTGAGTTATTACTAATGCCTGGGGAAAATGTTGTGCCCCCTGTATTCCACTTTTCACGGGCCCTCTCCTCCATTGGGGCCCCTATACTTCCCACTTTCCCCCAGTCACGATGCCCTTTAATCTGCTGAACCTTCTGCTCGTTTCCAAATATAAAAAAACTCTCTGCAACTCAATATTGGCCTGCCTGCCTCAGCTGCCTGTGAGGGGCTTTTCAGTTGTGCTGGATTACTGTTCACTGCAAAGCGACCCAAGGATGAGTGCAACTAACTTTGAAAATCAACTACTGCTCAAACTTAAAGGAGAACTCCGGTGATTTTTCACATAGATCTCCATTTCTCAATGTCCTTTTCAGGCAAGTACCTCCACTCGGCGGCCATATTGCAACACTTTTTGGGCACTTATCGTGCATCTATTTCAGCAGAAATGCGTGTGCGTAAGGCTTCACGACACCAATCTTGCTCCAGCAGCGAGATCACAACAGATGATTGGCATGATGTCTTCACAGCACACCACATGATTGGCTCAATGTATTTTACAACACACCACATGATTGGCTCAATGTATTCACATGTCGACGTTTTGCCGCGGAAGGGTTGTGATATGTGTAGACATATGATGTGTAGACAACTGCCATATTGGCGTTACAAACTAACCCCATGCATTACTATGGAGGATTTTTTGAGTGCTGTATCTCCTCATTAGAAAGTCTTTGGTAAAACTGGTTGTTCTGGTACCCCCCCCCCCCCAAAAAAAAAGTCACTAAGTAACTTTTACTTAAAGTACATTTTAAATGAACTACTTTTTACTTTTACTTGAGTACATTTTCAGATCGGTATTTTAACTTGTACTTGAAGTAATATTTCATCAAGGTATTGGTACTTTTACTTGAGTAATATTTTCATACTTTTTCCACCTCTGCATAATAAACACTTATTCCTTGTTTGCGCATACCGTAATTTCCCAACTATTAGCCACGGCTTATACGTTGATTTTGCAAAATTTCTTCAGCTATGAGGTTAGTACACGGGGGCAGTTAATCTGGTATTAATATGGTTTTGTTTTATTAACTTGCATAAAACACTGTCCTGTGGCTTATACACAATGAGGCTAATACACAAATTACTGTAAGTGGGTGTTGTAAAGGAGCATATCATCAAACAACAATCTGATATCCATGCAGACACTGATAATGACCCAAGAATGGCAATGATGGCCCCCACAAAGTCTCATTTCAACAGATTCGGCCCACTGTGTAATATGTGTCTGCAACCCATGATATAGACTAATACTTAATCAAGCATTAATTCATACTCATACATAGAATCCATTTTTGGGTAAATGTCATACTGAGTAGCTCATCAGTCATATGGTGTATAACAGATATATTTGATTAAATTGTTGTCCGGAGATCGCATTCAAAAGTTATAGACTTCAAAAAACGATATCATCAAATTGTGATGTATTGGCCTCACCAGACTCTAAACAAAAACCTAAAGTGCAAGTGCAAACGTTTCAGGTGACCCCATCCTCTTCCTCGTGAGCCTACGCACCAACACTGACGATAGCCACTGTGGAGCAGGCGCAGATTTCTTTCTTTCTTTGGATATGTAAACTTGTTACACAGTGTTGTTGTTTTAGTTGGTGCATTCGGTATGATAACTATTATTTTATAGAAGAAAATATATATTTTTAAAAGAATGTTGATTTGTATTATTATTATTGTTACTAAATCATTGTTTATGTGTGTGCCTGCCTGCACGTGTTTCTAAGTCGAAAGTCTTGTATTTCATTTTGAGGGTGAAGGTGTACTAAATAGATTGACCAGTAGATAGCGCCACAAGACAGCTGTTTTTAAAACAGCAGATGCAAGAACAGGGAGACTGCAAAATATGACTGAAGCATATTTACATAAAAACCCTTTCAGTCAAATAGACGTATTCTAATAAAAGGATGCAAAGGACGGCAGAGAGCATTCTTAGAGATAGGGGGAGTGTGTAAATGTTGCAATATTTGATTAGACTTCCAGTGCTCTTGCTGGAGCAGTGGGTAATTGTGATAAAATGATAAAAACAGTAACAGAAGATAGACTTAAACAGGGTTAAACTACACTCTGTACGTAAAATGGCATAGATCATAGTCATTATCTGTCAACTCAAAAACAGGCCAATCAGAATATTTTGTTCAGTAGTGTTCATTCATGTGATAATGTTCTTAGAAATAACTATCATTTAAAAAAAAAGAAAAAGTTAATTGTGTGTCCTTCCCTGTGATACCTTTCCTAAAAACCCCAGTTGACAGTCTTTCTCATTGCCTCTCTGTCCAGGCTGTCGACCTTGACTGTCCTCTTTTGTCTGCCCAGGCTAGAGTGATGATGCCTTTCATTGTGGCAGCCGATATGACGAACAGGGAACAAGATTACCTGTGACGCGTGGACAGCCAGGATGGATGGAGAGCTCAGTTTCGGCGCGAGTCCCTCACCACCGCCGCACTGGACGTACACCTGAGCTCATCTGTGAGCGCTAAAGAGACAAGTGAGCTCGTATCAGTGCCGCTGTCCTCTCCTCTTCTTCCTCCCTCTCCTCTTCTTCCTATTCTTCCTCCCTCTCCTCTTCTTCCTCCATCTCCTCTTCTCCCTCCCTCTCCTCTTCTTCCTCCCTCTCCTCTTCTTCCTCTTCTCCCTCCCTCTCCTCTTCTTCCTCCCTCTCCTCTTCTTCCTCTTCTCCCTCCCTCTCCTCTTCTTCCTCCCTCTCCTCTTCTTCCTATTCTTCCTCCCTCTCCTCTTCTTCCTCCCTCTCCTCTTCTTCCTATTCTTCCTCCCTCTCCTCTTCTTCCTCCATCTCCTCTTCTCCCTCCCTCTCCTCTTCTCCCTCCCTCTCCTCTTCTTCCTCCCTCTCCTCTTCTTCCTCTTCTTCCTCCCTCTCCTCTTCTTCCTCCCTCTCCTCTTCTTCCTCTTCTTCCTCCCTCTCCTCTTCTCCCTCCCTCTCCTCTTCTTCCTCCCTCTCCTCTTCTTCCTATTCTTCCTCCCTCTCCTCTTCTTCCTCCATCTCCTCTTCTCCCTCCCTCTCCTCTTCTCCCTCCCTCTCCTCTTCTTCCTCCCTCTCCTCTTCTCCCTCCCTCTCCTCTTCTTCCTCACTCTGCTCTCATCTCTCTACATGGCCTCCTGCCACCCGTTTGCTTTTATTCTCTCACTGTGTCCTGGGTTGGGTGAATCCCAGACAAACCTGTTAGCAAATTTGAATTTGACTCACCCAGGCTAAGCCTGTTCTCTACATGTGCTTCTCTCCATTAACCTCTCTCTTTTTTTTTTCTCTCTCTCCAGTCATCTTTACCTGGTGTATATAAATGCTGGGATGAGGGTTAGTGCAGAGGTACATCTTCCTGCTGTAATCAGTATCATTGATGAAAATGGTTTGAAGTCAGTGGTTTAAACGGAAGCTAGAGGATATCAACAAAGTAGAATGTGATTTATGAACACCCTTGGCTTCAGGTACATCAAAGACTGTGATATGTTTTATCTAGCCGGACTAACTTCACCCTGAAGAAGTCGAAAGGCATTACTGTTTTCTGCTGTAGCTCTAGCCAAGAATGTAGATAAATCATATTTTACACTTTTGTTTCCCTCAGTGTTTCCTTTAACTTCTGTTTTCCTCCTTGGGCAGTAATTGGTCCAAGTGTTTAGTCATAATATTCAATGTTGAAAAATTAACAGTTAAAAAAAAAAAATACAATGACTCATGCAACATCTACTGCAGATCTGACGAGGGCCTGAAATATATTAGAAGGGAATGATAATATTTCATTCAGCTCACTGCCATAAGACTAACATAACCACATCATAAACATGTAATATCTCCTGGTGACTGTATTTACAGTTTTTCTCGATTGCTTCTACCTGCTTAAGTAAACTGGAACCCACTTGGTCTTCATGACTACTTTCTTTGCACAGCAGAAGTCATCTCTTGCGAATGTGTTCACACATTTTCATTGTTCACACATTTCACACCCTTTGCAAAACAGTTAGCACAGGTGTCATTCAAAAGCCCCAAACTCTATTGGTTTTCCCATGCTAAACAAAAGGAAAACATCTTTTCACAGATGGTATAGATTCCTTGCATAAGTCTAAATCTCTGATACACCTGTGTGAAACTCCTTTGCACAATTCTTCAATCAGCAATCATTCATTATACATAAGAGATGTCTGTTTTGTGTTGCTATTTGCAAGTATGGATCTAATGCACATTTAGACAAAGTACTGTATTGCCTATTTGGTGGAGAAAACAGTACAAAATGTGTTTACTGTAGGTTTATTTCGATGAAAGTTGTATTTCAAAGAAATTTACAGTATCTTGCTAGGTGTTTGCTGTATGTCTTACATGTCAATGACAGTTACATCTTGGGAGGAATTAATAAATTATTTTTACAGTATTCAGTAAATTTTGTCTTTTCACAGTTTTTTTGATACCAGAAAATTACTAAGTAATGGAACAGACATAGCAAAATGCGATTTTTGAGAACTAGATTTTGCATTTTGTTGTCAAGTGTGTAATGATTGATTAAAGAGTGTTTTGAATTGGCAACAAGTTGTAGTGTTTGAAGGCAAGATTTGCTTTTGCTGCATGTTTTAAGCGCTGAGAGAGAGTAACAGCCTTTTGCAAGCAAAATGTGTCATTTTGTCCAGAGTGCTTTGTTCAGACACGGGTGTTAACTGTTTTGAGAATGTGATGTCAGAGTTGACACAGGTATCAAAACGATCGAGAAAAACTGTATTGTATGTGACAGTATGACAGATTTAGTTTCAAATGACTCAACAGTGACATAGCCATTAGACATGGGCTGTTAAGGAATGTAACATTATGAAACCTGTCATAACAATAACCAGTAATACTAACATGACACTGTGATGTCATTAACTGTTGCAATGAGCCCCAACTCATACAGGATATAATGGCAAGGCATTCTAATGAGATCATTCAGATCGTCCTATGATATAGAAGGTGAGACCGCGCTCTCCGCCGCCATTTAAAAGAGAGAGTAGTATAAACCATTCTTAGCATTGGAGATTGTTAAACATGGATCTGGTTGATTGAAATGAAGTCTCAACCACAAATCCTCAGTTTGGAATGGGAAAAGAAGAACGAGCCGTCCACAATGTCAAGACAGAAAGCTCTGGCCGCTTTCCGCAAGAGTATTATTTGTGTTTCATCTGTTATCAACTGCAAGAAAAAGGGAATTGATCTTATTTATTTCCTGGGTCAACATCCCTTCCCGCCATTTCAAAAGAAGGCATTGAGCTAAAGCTTACAGAGCCGCTGGGTTAAATGAAATGGGCCTTTGTGCTCGGTTCTCCCTAAGGGAGGTCCAGCAGCTCTCCTGCTCAACCGGCCACCAGCTAACAAAAGACATATCACAGCCCAGCCAGGTCTTCATGAGGAAAGAAACTACCTCGCTGTTTTTTTTCTAAACCTTTCTGTTTATTTACCTTATTTTTCTGATACTGAGTGTGCAGACACTATAGTCGATAGATGATAAACCTGAATGAGAAAGGGAGAAAAAAAAAACACATCATATATATTTCCACTGTAATAGAACTGGAGATTGCTCGTAGAGCCTGAGAGATAAAGCAATCCAGATGATACTTCGGCTGCTCAGATGGTTAACAAACAACCAAGAAAGGGATGATGTTGTGAAATTGCAAAAGGCAGTTTTTTGAATTCCCCAAGGGTCTGCCCCACAGACACAGCCATAGGGAACGAAATGGAGCTTGTAAGAGAGGTTTTAAGCAAAAGGATAAAGGGACATTTGTCTTTAGCTTTTAAACGGGGCATTGGGTTCCAGTACGGGCGGGTGACCTGATATAAAATTACAATGCGAGAAGCAGCTTCTGATGAGGATCAGGCGGGATCGAAGCTTCCCCGCTATCCGTCACCATTACAAAAGGTGTATTGTTGTTCTTTGCCCAATCTGTAGGCATTCTTCTTCTTTTGCAATGTGGTCTTATCTCTTTCCAACCAGCACCCGATAACGTGGATGTGGGAGTATGTGTCTGTGTGGCCCCCATTTTTCTAACTGAGACAAAATTAGCCTTCTTGGTATCTTTGAATGCAGACGTGAGCTTCGCAGACAGTGAAACCAGCAGTTTTCCACCATGGTTTGTATGCGGTAAGCAGCGTTGTCGAGAATTTTGTATTGAGGGGGCTATTCTCGTCGAAGTCAGGCTATCAAAGCAATCACACACTGCTTCTCTCAACCGCACACAACACATGCTGAGTGCGAATGCAGATTGACTTCCAAAACCATGCAGTGCATTTCTGCGTGTGGCAGATTGAGGCTGTAGTATTGCGAATCTCAGCTCTATTTACCCTCTGGCGTCAGGCCAAGCTCTTTCCATATTTCTTTTGGAAAACGTCCTCCCAGGCAGGTAATTAAGTTTTGGGGTTTGACTTCTGGCAAGGACCCGTGGGTGTAAATGACTCCCATCGAGCGTGGTCCAGAATTTAACTGATCCAAATGCCATTCCCCCTTTCTCACTGCAAGACAGCAGAGAAATAAAGGAATTTGGTTTGTTGGTTGTTTTTTTGGGGAGGTGAAGAGAAAGACGTTAATGACATTTGGCATGTCATCTGACAAAAAAGGACTTTGCCATCCCGCTATCGAGCACTGGCAAACATGTCAGAGGATATCAGAGGAGCAGCTCCAGGTGTGGGCAGGCCTGATGAAAGACAAGTATGAGCTCCATCTCTTTTCATCAGGTGAAGCTGTGCGAGATCACAAACTCTCCCCCAGACGCAAAATCCTGAGCAGTGAGATTTTTTTCCATAAAAAAAGACATAGCACACAAAGGACTATTGTAGGCTATAGGATTCTCAGACACTCACAGTAAGTCATCAGTCAAATCACACATCAAAATCAGTGTGATCTTGACTTTGGTTTTCTAGACGTGACAGACATGCAGCGAAAAGAGGGCTCTGTCGTCAGGTGATGTTGTTAAAGATCGTGATTGACGCTTCAGAGGAGGAACTTTTCCCCTTCCCATGAACTCAGATATACACTCTATATTACCACCAGCTTGTCAATTAACTGGAGGTATCCATGGACAAACAAGTCTAGAGTAGTCATTTTGTGAGAAATAGTGACAAGAATGAGAGTATCATGGAAGGTTCTTAAAGAGGGGAAAAGGTAATGATAATTATATTACATTACATTACATTACATTTGGCTGACGCTTTTAACCAAAGCTAACAACAACATGGTAAACAGTACGTTTTAGAACAATTCTCACAATTTTAGGACAGTTTAAAAAAAAACAAAAAAACATTAGAGTACAGTAAGAATAAGTCGTTGAGTGCTGTTTTTTAACAGTTACTTGTCAGTTTAAAACGGCTGGTGAGTGCTAGGATCAGTAAGACTTGTTGTAAGTGTTGCTATGAGAGTAGGTGTTCTCTAAGAGCTGGGTCTTCAGGAGTTTTTGAAAGTGGAAAAGGATGTCCCTGCCCTTGTAGGAACTGGCAGTGTTCCCACCAACGAGGAACAACAGATGAGAAAAGTTGGATTGGCTTGAGTGCATCGGTGGTAGAGCTAGAAAGCCGCTCGTCAGAGGAGCGCCTTGGCCCGTCTGGAGGTAGTGTAAGTCTGTATGAGGGCATTCAAGTAGGTGGGAGCAGAACCGAGACTACTTTGTAGGCAAGCGTTAGGAGACTTGAATTTGATCTTGCCGCCATAGGTAGCCAGTGTAGCTGGATGAGCAGCGGGGTAACATGTGCCCTTTGGGTTGGTTGTAGACCAGGCGCCAGCGCCGCAGAAGGTTGTTCTGTGAAAGGAAGTCAGAGACCTGTTTGGAGACTGCTCGTTCAATGCCTTTGGATAGGAAAGGCAGTAGTGAGACAGGGCGGTAGTTCTCGACTGAGCAGGGTTGAGAGAAGCTTTCTTAAATGCGGTGTTACCCGGCCATTTTGAACGCTGTTGGAAATGTGCCGAGATTAGCGAGGCATTGATCACATGTGTGATAGCTGGGCGATGGTCGGGCTGATGGACTGAAGTAGGCTGTGAGGTATAGGGTCCAGCGAGCATGTGGTAGGACTGGCTGCATGTCAGGAGTCTGGACACTTCATTCTCGGAGAGGCGTGAATGCTGAAAAGATGTTCCAGCAGTCCCTAGAGGTTGTAGGAGTCGCATATCTGAGCCAGATGCGTTGAGTGGGCATGTAGAGAATTTTGCTGATTGCCGCCACTTTGTTTGTAAAAAAATGAGGCGAGGGTATCTGCAGTAAGGCTGGATGGAGGAGGAGGCAGCTGAGGGTTGAGTAGCGATTTGAAGGTTGAGAAAAGTTTTCGAAAATGTAGCTGTTGATTTTGTCATTGTAGAAAGCAGTCTTAGCAGCAGTGATGCTGGCTGAGAAGGAGGTCAGAAGTGTCTGGTAGTTTTTGAGGTCGTCAGCTAGTTTGGATTTGTGCCATTTCCTCTCCGGGCGGCTCTGAGTTTGCGCGCTTCTTGCATCGGAGGGCATCATTTAGCCATGGATGAGAATGTTTGGATCGAGCTGGCCTTGTGGTAAGAGGGCACAGCTCGTCTAGACACGAGGTCAGTGTGGAGCAGAGCCGAGTCAGTGGCTTCATTAACCTCCAGAGAGGAGAAGGTGTTGAGTGGAGGTAGACCGGAGGCAAACCACAGAGGAGAAGTGCGTTGGAGACAGGTTCGGATGTTGCGGCGAACGTGACCATCGGGCTGAGGAGCCGAGGCTGTTCTGTCAGGCTGACGCTTGAACTGGATGAAGAAGTGGTCAGAAAGATGGAGAGGCGCCACCATGAGGGTGTCTGTGCTGCAGTTCCGAAAGTGAAGATCAAGCCAAGCTCTTTGCCAGCTTTGTGAGTCGGTGGGCTTTGAACCAGTTCGAGGTCAAAGGAGTGGACCAGGGCCAAAGTCCGCTGAGCCTGGGGCATCTAAGTGGATGTTCATATCACGAGAACAAGAAGCGGACAGTCATGCCTGTGGGATGGAGGATAGCAGAGTGTCAAGTTCGGCCAATAAAGTCGCCTAGTTGGCCTGGAGGGCGGTAGATGACCAGCACGTAGAGTTTTGCTGGGGCGATATCACCGTGATGGCATGGAATTCGAATGAGACATATTTGTTTGTAGGCAGTAGCGGGGTGAATTTCCATTTGTTGGAGATCAGCAGGCCGGTTCCCCTCCTCCCTCCCAGATAGGCGAGGGTGTGGGATAGTGTAAGGTTAGTGGAGAGTGCAGCCGGGTGGCAGTGTTCTCTGGTTTGATCCAAGTCTCAGTGAGAGCAAGGAGTTCCAATGAAAGGTGGTTGGCATAGCCAGCTATGAAGTCGGTTTTGTTGTCATGCTTTCTATGTTTATTTATTTTTTCTTGTGTTTTTATTTATGGCTAAAAAACTACCGCAACCAAATTCTGCTAAACAGAGATATGCTGAGCATCTATATGGGCCATCTGAAACTTATTGATAAAATTAGTTGATAAACTATCACTGATCTCTGACACATTTTAAAGATAATCGTTATAGGAAAGTGTGTGTGTGTTAGTCCGTGCTGAAAAGCTATCATGCCGAATTAGAAATGACATTTTGATGGGTAGAATCAACTGTAAAATTGTTTTGTTTGGCAGCCACCACGATAAGGGACCCACTGTCAGTCACGGTGATGGATAGCTCCGACACATAGTCATATATGGCATGGCGTGATGCTGAAACGGACAGAAAGAAGCACTTGGAGGAAGTGTGATGTTTATCCGCTGCCTTCTATCCGTCTCATATTTACCCTAACCTCCACTTTACCATTCCAGCTCTTTCATCAGATCAGATGCCTGCCTGCCTCCGCCGGGCTGCCTTTGTCTTCCAGGAGACTGATAAAACAGCCCACCAGGGACCACAGAGCTTATTAGCCACTGAACTGTGACTGACACTCGCCTGTGAAACACAGACATCTGTGTGTTTTTGTCATATTTATTCTTCAGGCAGATCATTTGCATGCCGAGAGAAAAGGGTGCGTTCCTTTTCACGCGTGCAGGGGAGAGATTTTTATCGAGATGTAAATGTGACTGTGATAGCTATGGTGAATTTGATAATGAAACGAATTAATAAACAATTTGATATGTAGATGTTCATTTTCATAATTCCCATGGAGAATTGAGACCTTTGATTCGGTTTCTCTCTTTCCTGGTTCTCTCTTTCTGTTGTCACACACAATCTCTCTCTCTCTTTCTTTCTCTCCCTCTCTCTCTCTCTCACACACACACACCACAGAGACTGGTATCTCTGTGCTTACTGCTGAGGCTATTTCCAGGAGCTGGGATCAGGCTATGTTGACTGCCAATGATGAGTTATTGATTAGTTGGGAAATGTCAGTGTTGAATAATAGCCCTAAGCCAAGAGATTCACTCCAGCATATGGAGTCAGTGACCTCTCTCTGCCACTGGGTGGCGCTGTGACTCAGGCCCACAGGTTAGGGAAGCACAGCTCACTGACATTAAGTTATCTGCATGAGCAACAGAGGACCATGCTTTCTGAGGGTTACTTCCTTCCTTACTTTGGTATATAAACAAAAATGGCACAATGCCACAAATCAAAAGTTATTTTGACCCTCTGTAGTGGTCACAATGACCTAAGAATGACATATAACCGGAAAGATTCAAAGGGTAGCCACAGCTCAAGAAGATAGCATATGTAACTCATAGCTGGATGTTTGATGATGACCGGCGGTGGCTGTTGAGCACACGATGTCCAAGAAGTATCCTGCGCTATCTGAACCTGTTATATTGGCAGCTGGTCTTATCTTGGCCAAAACATGTTTGTGTTTTTGACAGGGAGACAGACAGATGGAGTGGATAGGTGGAAAATGAAACAGCCGAGTCTGAGGAAAGGATGGCTTCAGGGGAAATTGGACAAGAAGAACCTGATCGAACAGAGCATGAATATGTCTGTAAGATGTTGAGGAAATTAAAATATGAGCAACAACTTTGTTAGCCTACATCCTACTGAGTCTTATAGAGCACTATGTACATACACGATCCATCAGATTTTGGATTAGAATCACATTATTTATTACATATCTATATGTACTGTAATAAGGATGCCAAATTTGTGTGCTTAGAACAAGATGTTCAATGTGGAGAACTGAATCCCCTTTGCAAGCCCAAAACGCAACCACCCTACCTCACCCCTTCCCCTGTTTCCCCTTTCTCCCACCTCACCCTGATAAAACCCAAGTACCCCCAACACCCCCACACACACACACACACACACACCCTGCCGGAGCCCAGAATGAATAAATAAATAGAAATCCCCATGGCAACAGTGGATGACTGGCGTGCCAGTCCCTTCATCCCTCCACGGCCCCTGATGGCAAATGCCAGAAGATTTATAATTCATGCAGACATGCTCCGAGTGCTATTGACAGGAAGTGTGTGTGTGTGAGCGTGCGCGCGCTGGGGAGGAAGTTCCCCAGCGAATATTATTCCTGGTTTCCTGGGTTGAATCCAGATGTGCTCTTTTGCACAGGTGAGTACCCCGTAAGAAAGCCTCTCTTAAACAGAATCGTATGTAAACACTCCCACTATCACAGGCAAAAACACACACGCATACACACACGTACACTTTACATTTGGGCATGGCTTGCTGATTTTAATATTGGTCTCAGGTCGGAGGCGGTGGAGAAGTTGGGTCTGTTTTTGGAAGAAGAGTAAATTTGTTGCTATGACTGAGCTCCTCTCGACAAAAGACACTCCACTCTTCTAGCTCTCACTCAACCCCCCCCCACACACACACAGAGACATACACACACTTCCCCAGTCATTCATCCTTTCCCACTTCTCGCCCCAAGAAAGGTGCCAGACTGCTGCCAAATTTCAGTCAAATCTGCAGCGAATAGAGCCAGTGTCTTACCCTAGCTTTAGTTATTCAAATCCTCCTCCGCGCTGTGACACGGCCCTCCTCCCGGACCCAGCACCAGGCCACTAATTCCTGCTGGAAGATTAAGCCTTTTGCAAACCAATTAGATAATAATAACAATGAATTATGCCGTAGACTCCCCTGATAGGACTCCGCAAGTGGATTGTGAACAAAGTCTGCATATTAGCAGCATATGGCCCTACTGGTGCTCAGTGTGCTTGTTGATTTGACTGGTAAGCAGAAGAAGGTGGACTTGGGGTTAGTCAACGATACTTCTGCAGTTTCCATGGATCTGGGCAACATAAGAGAATTGTGACCATTGATTCTAGAATCTTTAGAACCTACATTCAATGGTTTGATTGTTCCGTTGTCGTAGGGACCCCTATGCGTGGAAGGAACAGCAACAGCAGGGCAGCTATCCACAGAAGAGTGGTCCGTCTATCGACTGTGGCCCACTGATCAATCAGGGCACTTAGCCTAGCTCATTTCACACAGCTTAGTTCTGTAACCGCAGTGCTCTGACCTGAAAGAACGCGCTTTGTTTTGCGGTGCAGGGCCATGCTTCTCAGCTATTCCAGTCCCTATAAGTCAATACTACATCTTCAACATTCAGCATTAGTGCGCTGTAAGCCTGTTGATGGACAGCATCTCATTGCCACCATCTGCAGTTAAAATAAAACATCTTAAATGCAACCACCCCCCCACCCCCTCTTAGTTAGAACAGTCAGGGTAATGTGAAAGAGCATCTTTGAGGTCATCAAAGTGAAAGGTTATTGGGAGGTCAAAGATTTTGTTATTCTATGCGTCAGCTTTACTGAACAGCTTCCATGTAATCCAAAGTCCTTTTAGGCAAGTCCTTACACTCGGCGGCCATATTGCAATGCTTTTTGGGCACTCATCGGGCATCCTATTCGGCAGAAATGCTCGTGTGCAAGGCTTCACAACACCAATCTAGCTCCAGCAGCGAGTTCACAACACATGATTGGCACGATGTCTTCACAACACACCATATGATTGGCTCAATGTATTCACATCACACCACATGATTGGCTCAATGTATTCACATGTTGACGTTTTGCCAAGGAAGGGGTGAGATATGTGTAGACAACGTTACAAACTAACCCCATGCATTTCTATGGAGGATTTTTTGAGTGCTGTGTCTCCTCTTTAAAAAGTCTCTGTGTAATCTATGTAAACTATATGACAGCTATATGCTTGATGTAACCAAAATGATCTTTAAAATCTCATGCTCTCACATGTAATGAGAGGAATACTGTATAAGCTACATAACCTTTTGGTCTTTGCTCCTCTCCTTGATACTGAGGTTCCAGTTGACTACACAGTTGAATGTGACTGATTTCTCGGTTAATTTGCAGTCTGCCAAACTCTAGTCAGAAATAATACTGGGAACTGGCACATATACAGCAAGCCTTTTACAATGTCAAAGTTGCTCAGTGTTTGTTATAAAGCAATGGATGCCAGCAGTCTAACTGCATCTACCCTACATGTTAAAAGGCAAATTAGAAGTAAAAGCATCACTCAATGTCACACCACAGGCTCGGTTAGGACGATGCTTCTCAGAGAGCCTTTTAGAGACCACTACCTTTATTTCAATGACGCATTATTGCATTTGCAACACAAAGCAGCTTGCTATCCCGGCCATAGCTCTTAATTACGATCAGTGTGCTATTGCTCGACAGAGCAGAGCAAATTGCCGTTATGTTGTTTGCCGGGGCCTAATCTAATTGGTGCGTTGTCAGAAAAGTAATTACCTGTCATTTAAATCGATGCCACCAGCGCAAGTTGGAAGAACACCTGCTGCCACCAGATTGGCTACGGGAGGTGGGGTGGGGGTGGGGGGACAGGAACGCAGAGCCCCCCATTACCCTCCTCGCCAGGGCTGCAGGGGGGCACTGCAAGGCCCACAGTGTGCCCAACGCCTGGACCTGCGGGCCACTTACGGTGTTGATGCGGGCCGGAGCCGCTGCAGATGTTCCACTGCTGGTTGGGATGGAAAATCTCAGACTGGCAATGAGGGCACTGGCCAATCAATACGCGTGACAAGCCCTGCCTCAGACACTGATAATCACACAGAGAGCCAAGTCTGCTCAGAGAGAAAAACACATTTATATGTGTGTGTTAAATAAGCCTGGGAGGCGATGTGAGTAACCACACAATTAGAGAATGATAGTCGTCTGAATTCCCTCACAATGTGTTTCAAATGCGCTGTTTAAAAGGGTTGTGATCCTACCAGATCAACAACATTATGTTGTACAATATCAAACCCTCCAGGCATGTGTTGGCAATGTCAGAGACTTCATTCTCCTTATTGTACCATCAGAATGAGTTTGAATGTGTTATGTTTACGAAAAAAAGAACTGCGTTCGGTCCCGCAGTAACTTACCAACACAGCAGTGGCTGTGTTCTCCCATAAAGACTCAAAGAAGGAACAAGATTCAAATATTTCATTTGCATAGAATTAAAGGATAATTCCGGTATTTAGCACTTTGAGTCCCTTTTCTGGTTTGTTTTGGATGAACTATAGTGGTGGACACCGAAATTTTGACGATGGGTCCTGTCTCGACTTTTCTGACTTGTTTTGAATTGCCTTTGACCACTTCAGAGTGGCTGCCTATGGGCATGCACAAACATGTCTTTAAAACAACCCCTGACGTTCGTTTTCAAAACTGTGCAACTCACCGAGTGGTTAGTGGTGTTCGTTGATGTTCCAAAACAAGTAGCGTAGCGAAATACAGTTTTATTTGCCATATTGTAAAATCCCATTGATTTCTGTTGGAAGACTCATTGCACGTTGATATTACTGCGCCACTGGAAACGGGGGCTGTTTACATTTGGTTGTCTTTCCGCGAGACCTTCTTTTACTGTCTATGCTTCAGGCTCAAATATTGAGCGGAAGTTTATACGCGGTTGTGAGGTATCTGAAAAATTAGTAATAGCAAATAACACGGCTGGAAATCATACATTGCGCCAATATATTTGTTTTTAATAATCAACAAACACCACTAATCACTCTGTGAGTTGCACAGTTTTGAAAACGAACATTAAGGGTTGTTTTAAGGACATGTTTGTGCATGCCCATAGGCAGCCACTCTGAAGTAGTAAAGGCGATTCAAAACCAGTCAGAAAAATCGAGACAGGACCAATCTTCAAAATTTCGGTGTCCACCACTCTAGTTCATCCAAAACAAACCAGAAAAGGGACTCAAAGTGCTAAATACCAAAATTATCCTTTAACAATTAAGAGAATAAAGTCTTTAGGCCATAGGCCCAGGGTTCAGAGTGGCTTGACCCAGCAGATCCTGCCTGATGTTAGTTGGCAGGGGTGGAGCCTAACCTCTGGGCGATGAACAGGGACCCAACTGGTAGTGGTGGTGGGGAGGAAGGAGATGCCTTCGAAATGATGGCACCTAAGGCAGTGGAACAGACAAGTCCTTATGAGACTGGTGAATGCAGATGATTGGTCCAGAGTAATGAATGAATGGCTGACGTAGCATTAGTCTTCCTGGTAGACCTTGCACAAAGGCTTACATTTTTTCTAGAACAAAGAAGCCTTATGGAATGGCAGACCTTATTATAACATGGGCCCGGTCTGAACCCAACCTGGGCCCTGGTCACCCTAGACTCACTTGCTGTGTGGCGTCTGGAGATGCTGCTGTAATCCACTGGATCTTGTGGAGTTGAGGGTGAATAATCTACAGTTTCTGTGTGGCGTCTGGAGGTGCCGCTGTAATCCACTGGATCTTGTGGGGATGAGGGTGAATAATCTACAGTGTCCACAGTATAGACCTGCCACGGCTGTGGTAAAATAGCATCGGCCCTTTTCTTCTCTCGCTCTCCAATGAATAACATTAAAATTTTAAGCTTGGAGGATTAGGAAGACAATGATGAATCTGAGCTTATTAATTTTAGCCGCAGATAAATAATGCATGTCTTCTCCTCCTGACACCACAGTCTCTCATCCCTCCCTTCCTACTCCATCCCCTCGCTGTGTCTCACTATCCACTCCTTGTTTTGTTCTTCTGTCTGAAAAGAAAGGGTAATAGGATTATACTTTATGTGATGCATCTCATTCATAATCAAACTATGGTAGTTCAGATAATTCACACGCATATATACACATACACATGCAAAAAAGAAAGCCTCACTGATTTCTTCGACATGAATGCAGACACAAGATTATACCAATCAGTACAACAGAATGCTACTAATTGCATTATTTTCTCTGCAATCAACATGTATTTTGTTTTGAGCTAAAATATCTTTTATTTCACTCAAGCTTTCTTCTAAAAACTTCTGCGCACATGTTTTTGTCTTAGACTAATAGCTCTCCACATTCAGAACATGTCTTGTGACAGACGTGTCATTTTTAACCAATCATTACATGTCTCAGGAGAGGCGTGCAATTTTAATCCCATGAAATAAAGCATTTGATAAATGAGACCTCCCATTCTCTTTAACTTTTAATGCCACTCTAATGCGCCACTTTACAGCCTCTGATTCATCTTTTGATAAAGTCGCCACAGATCTGGCGTCAACGCATCTGTCAAATGTCTCCAGCGCGCGGGCACACTTCGCCCTTGACAAATTTGGTTCTGAAAGGCAATTCCTTCTGCAGGGCTTCAAAATAAGAGTGTCAGGGCTTCAAAATAGTCAGCTTGACAAGACAAGAAGAAGGCTCTTCTCGAAACCGGGATATAAATAAAATCAAAATGGCAGTAGTGGTGTGGGTGGTGGTGTGGTGTGTGTGTCGTGGGGTGGTGTGTGTGTGTGTGTTGTTGTGGTGTGGATGTGGTGTGGTGGTGTGTGGTGGGGGTGGTGTGTGTGTGTGGTGTGGTATTGGTGTGGGGGTAGTGGGGCGGTCAGGGGTGACCCTCCCACCCCCCTCTACTCTTCTGCATCTGTCACCCCTCCCCTGGTTGTTGGTGGCTAGACAGAGGCTGTGCCTTCAGAGTCGAGGTTGTCAGTGATAATCTTATCTGGCGGTGATGGCTATGAGGACGAGGCATAAAGGCAGAACACACACACACATACAGTACACACACACACACACACAGCCTGCTGCTGTGTCTAAAACATCCCTGGCCTTTTACGCACACACATACACACACACAGCCTGCCCCCATGTCTGATGCATCCCTGGTCTCACACACACACACAGCCTGCCACTGTGTCTGATGCTGCCCTAGTCTCACACTCTCACACTCACACACATACACACAGCCTGTCTTTGTGTCTGATGCATCCCTGGTCTCACACAAACACACACACACACACACACACACAGCCTGTCGTGTCTGATGCAGCACAAGCACGTGTTCGACCGACAGAGGAGTTGTTGCCGTGGAAATGATGGATGGTGGCAGTCGCACCCCGTGCCCTCAGCCATAAAGCAGTGTCGGAAAACTCCAGAAAGTTCTCAATCAAGACGACACCTCTGAGTTGGGAAGTACAAAGCACTGTCGCCTCCACTGTCTTAGGCACACAAGAATATATGAGCCTTCTAGAATGGTATCGGACATTCATGAACAACATATGAGGCTTCTAGAATGGCATCGGACATTTCACAAACAACATTAACCATGTAGCCATGCCATCCTAGACAGTACATGACTTTTATTTGGCATGCATCCATCCTTTATCCAGTGTTTCTAGAGAATCTCTTGACATCTCAGAAGTCATGTCATATGAATTGTAAGCTAAACAGTTGTAAGCAATATCACTTGAAGCCTGTCCAATCAGTAAAGAGTACATCTTGTTAAGTTGTTCTTACCGTAATATAGTAGTGTTGTTTATGTCTACACAAAGATGCTGATCTTTATTTTGAAAACATATTATGATTATTTTTTTGTCTTTGCAAGTCCATTCCAACTGAACATCAGGTAGACTGGCTTTATTGCAAAAAACTATTTGGACAAAGTTATCCTACGTGACTCCTCTTCAAGTTAGCAGTTATGTAGAGCCCACATACAGTGACTGTTTTTTGACAGTGCTGTATCTATCCGTCCGTCTGTCTGTCTGTCTGTCTGTCTCTGCCTGTATACATCTATAGAAATTCTTATGTAAGTCAATAAAAGAAGAAAAACATTGTGGAAAAAATAGATGGTAAAAACATAGCTGCTGACAGTTATACATATGTGCTAAGGCTAAATTTGACAATACATATACACAATCTGTTCATGTATTACTTTTGTGTTGAAAATATAGGTCATAATTTAAAGACTAAGGCCCCTATTTTGCACCCTGGTGCATGGCGTAAAACTAATTTTCCACCCGGCGCAAAGTTTATTTTCTTATTTTGCATGTCTATTTTTTAAACAATGCGCCCAGGGGTGTGGTAATTAACCACCTAGGGAGTGGCCTAGGGCATTGTCTAAAAATCGCTATTGTACACTACCTAAAACGCATTTCGCCAGTGACCAAGAGAAACCTGGTCAGAAGTCTATGGCGAGTTGTCTATGTTATTTTAAGAGCGCATTGTCAACAGTCATATTGGCGGGTGCACAACACACCATCCTTCTATCATCCATAAACGCGCACCAGCACACGTCCATGCAAAACATTACAAATTACACGATTACAATGGGAACCATAATTAGAATAAAGATATGACGAAATATTGTACATCTCATGATGAGAAGTTATTCACCATCATTTGCAAATTGGTAATGACGGTTAAAAGTGATTAGGGGAGAGGCGGGAGACACATATGGAGCACAGCTGAAGATGCATTGTCACAAGATATAAGCAACTCCTGCAGGATAAACATTGTTTTATTCAGTAATTTGAACAATATTAAGGTAAGTGTTGCTTTTTCCAGCCTATGTTTTCGATGGTAACCCATTGTCAGTCAATAGTGAAAGTAACTTACCGTATATAATTGTTTTGTCTTTGACTGACACCACAGTTAGTTTCACTTTGCCAATGAGTTCAAATAATAGACGAGTGCAAATGCGTGAAGGCTGTACTATGCTGGTTTAAGTAAAGCATGGTTTAGTGGAATGACTGTTCCATACTGTCTCGCAAGCAGATGCCTTCAAATGTGCCGCTGACTGTCAAAATACTGATGCATTCTTTGACGTTGCGCTTTGCGCTGTTAAAGGGAATGACAGATGTCATTCTCGTTGGTTTAAATAATGTTACGCCCCAAACACGCCCATGACTGATTAAGAAACCTAGGAACTCCTTGTTGCACCATCCGCCCGACGTTTGATAACGAAAACACTCCCAGTGTGGACTGGACATCCTACTAAATTTGAATAAGCTTTTGACTAGTGACCATGCGCTTTAGACTGTCATTATAGGGCCCTAAATCAGACTTGAATAAATACATTGTCATATTCAGCTGCCATAAAGAAAGAATATGTAAGATTAGCATGCCAAGACAGATAGCTTTAAAACAGTGATTCCCCTGAAACAAAAGAGTGTGTCACAACTGTTGGCAGGTTTTTGCTCCTGCAAACAGCAAGAATGATACGTACACCGCTGTAGAAATGCCAACAGACTCAAGCTGAGAGGGAAATGTGTATATCTGCATATATTCCTCCATTTAAGAATGAAATGCCACAATGATTAATAGCATACCAAAATAGGAAGAGGGAGGAGTATGTGTGTGTGTGTGAGTGTGTTGGGGGTGTGTGTCAGGTGTGTGTGTATGTGTGTGTGTTTGTCAGGTGTGTGTGTGTCGGGTGTGTGGGGGGGTGGGGTGTTCTCAGGTTTTTTTTCAGAACACAAGGATGGATTGCTCGAAAAGCCATTTCATTAACACTGACATGACATGGCCACCTCTCTCGCTGAGACGGGTGGAATTCTGGGGTGCTTCCTGTGAAAACAGCGAGGGGGAAATATCATGGCTCCAGGCGACGGCACCACAGCTCCAGAAAAAGGGGGTGTCACTCCCCGATGTGAGTCGCTACCGGATGTGAGCACAACAAAGGCTGTCACTTGAATGGCGTTTGCTAATGTTAGCAATCAAACAATCTTAGATAGCTAAAACGTTTTTGAAACAGAAAAGTGAATTATTTTATCGATTTCAGTCGGATCCCTTGGCGTTATGCCGTAAAACCTATCAATCTGAGCATGCGTGACTCACATCGGGTAGCGACTCACATCGGGGAGTGACAGGGGCCAACCAGGACTGCAAATGCCAGCCAGGCACACTCAGGGGCGCGCTCAGTGCAGTCACTTCCTGTTGCTGACGCTGACACTTTCCTGCCTTCAGTCCCATCTCTTCCTGCACACGGTGAGGGATTATAGCTACAGTCTGCCACCATTCTGGAGAGAGATGGTTAATACTTCTGCTCAGCAGCCCATCAAACACTCTGCACCGTGACAGCAGATATAAGGCCTCTTTAAGCAGCATCCTGTGCGTTCACCTCATCTCCCACACAGGTTAAAGGTGGAGTCCGTGATTACAATCCAGTACACTGGTTGTCAAATTCTGATGAAATATCAACAACCTTTTTGGGAGAACCAGAGGCCTCTACCTTTAAGCTCTTCTTAACCGGTAAAACAGTAGCACTGTTGGTGTCGGGTGGTTTCGTTTGAGACAGCCCAGATTGATGTACATGTGCAACTGCATTGGAACTGTATATCCCTGCCCCATAGTTTTGACATGAAGGAATGGCACTGTATGACAAAAAAAAAACACATTTTGTGACAGTCTAAAAAGCTGGTTCTCAGGCGAATTAACATAAGCCCTCATTACATTCACCAAGACAATTAAAAAAAGAAAAAATACGATGAGAGGTGAAAAAGTGCCTCTCTGTATCTGTTCCCATCCACAGCCCCTAGGCGGACTTGTTTACCATATTACCCTGCTTGTGTATGCAGAGGCGCACCTGTTGGAACAATAACTTTTGCTCTTTCATCATAACCCTTTGACCACGCTTGTGAAAATTGCTTGGTACTTGCTGGAATTAATTAAGCTTTGGGCTGAGGGAGAGGACAACAGGGTGTAATAATAATGTGTTTTGCGTGCCATGGACCATTGACTGCTTTCTCCAAGGCTCAGGAACAATAACTAGAGAGGGAGAGAGAAACGCAGAAATATCTGTGAATCCATTTCAGCCCCTCTGATTGTTTGTGGGTATTAAATTGTGCGTACATGTCTGAATGTGGAGTGAAAGGGAAGGCTATTGTTGAAACATTTGTTAGCAAATTGCTTTCTGTGCTATTGTGCAGAGTCTGATGGATTCTGTGTTTTTGAAACAGTGACTGAAGAAATGCAAAGAATCTTATAGGTTGGTTTATGGATTACAGGCAGGAATAAGCTATTCAGTGTAATTTTTGTTTCATTGCATGTAAAGTGGTGAATAAGCAATAGCAAAGTTTATTTGAAGGATATTCCAGTTGAGGTGATAAGAATGGTTTTTTTTGGCATTTTGCAGACACTGCTTCTGTGTACAAGAAAATAATTCAGAACTCATTCATTCATAACTTTTCCATGTGTCATTCATACTAACATACATCTTGAAAGCCATGACTTCTGCCTTCACATTTCTGCCATGTTGCAAGTTTAGTTCATTATTATTATCAAATGGAATGTTCAGTTGCCAACATTCTAATAACATAGAGTTTGAGCGATCATTCTCCTAAAAGGGTTAACAGAATCCAACGCCAGGCTCAGACAGCTGCAAACACTCTGTCACAGACCTGGCCCAGGTCTAGGACAAAAGTGGGACGAATCCACTCCGCAGTAGGCTGTTATCTTCGGGGCTTCAGGGTTAGACTGAGAGGTCTGCCACAGCCTCATGCTGATGGATAATCATTCTCAGGTTCCGGGGTATGCATTCTGTAAAGCCAATATTGATTTTAGTGGAGGGAAAAACACATTCAGGGAGATAACAATAATGAACGAGCATGAGGAGGCATATAGTTTGGCAGCCAAATCCAGAAATAGGCAACGCAGATTAAGAGACTAATGTACTCTGTGTGTGTGTGTGTGTGTGTGTGTGTGTGTGTGTGTGTGTGTGTGTGACAGTCACATGAATTGGAAGCACACGCATGTTCTTACTGTTTTCATATTTGCTAAATTAATTTTTATTTGCTCTCTTCCATCATAACTTCATATCCTTCCTCAACCCATTCACTTCCAGTTGCTTCTTAGAGGACAATATCCACAAATAATAATCATTTTAAATGACATGAATATTGGATATACTGTATTAAATCAGTTCCTTACTTTAAATAAATAAATACAATGTTCCTATATTTTGGAGCACAGTCGACCCATATATTTGAATAACATTGCACAATTCACCAGTCTCCAGTATTGCAGAGATATTTTAAAGATGGATCAAGGCTAGATCAGCCCCTTGTCCCATCCTGCGGCGTCTGCTGTGTAGATTATACAGGGCATGCTTCAGAGAGAGACAAGGGCACAAGGACAGTGGCTTTAAAGCGAAACCACTGGGCTGCGCTTTCCAATCGAAAAAGTTTCAATCATGACGATTCTCCGCACTCATCTTCAGCTGCTCAGCGGAGCATGCGGTCTTTGGCGCCGGGCCAGTCCGCCGCGGACATCTGAAAGACGGAGTGTTTGACATCACCGTGCTCCCACTGACCCCGCCTCCATCTTATTTCTTTACCAGAGCAAAACTTTTTTTTTTCTTCTTTTTTTGTTCCAAATTAAATTGCAATGAGACCTTAATTATTTCGCTGAAAGAAGGTCAAGAATGAACTGCAAACGCAGCATGTAATTCTATTATATGAGGCATAAATCAAGGCTTTCTGCAGTGTGCAGGGCGTTGGGACAATAGTAAGTATAACTGACGACCCATACTGCCTTAATAATGAGCTCATACACAGTGTGATAACAGCTTAATGAAGATATTTTATCTTTCAATGGCAAAAAGGATATTACCACAACGTACTTTGGAAACAAATAAAAAGTATAATATGCAATCACATCCCACCTTCCCAATTGTGTGCTTATCTTTAGTGCCTGAATAGCGGGCTGACAGAATCTCAGCGCAGTGCGCCCATCTTTGTGCGACTCAGGGTTACGTGTGCGCGCGTGTGTGTGTGTGTTGCTGTCGAAACCATCACTGTGCTATTTTTCCACCTTCCGGAAGGTCATTTGGTTAATGCACATTTAGGTCTTCCCTGGCTCTTAACTCGTTTTTAATCAGCGATTATTAGCAGACTGGGAGGCAGCGCAGGCGTGCGGCTCCCCTGTCGTGGGAGAGTGCCCATCAATATGTGAAGTCAATTACAGCTTGGTGGGAGCGGCTGAGAGGGGGGTGGGGCAGACATGGGGGAATTGACTGCCACCTGAGTGTCAAAACTCCAGAACGCCAGCGCACTCACTCTCTTCTTGCTGCCAGCCGCCTGACACCATCCTACCTGACAAGGGTAACAACACAGCAATAACGCCAGCCAGCACATTCGAGAAATTTCCAGCTCGCTTAACGCGCTTCCGGAAAAAAACCCATTGTAGACGTGAGAGGCCGTTAACGACCCTTAATCAGTTTTAAACAGCTTCATATTTCGGCCTGATCGGAGGAGGCAACCAAATGACCTGGAGGCACAAAGGGAAGCAATAGCATCATACTCCATGAACCTCATCCCAAAACCCTCAGCGTCCCACTCAGAGTGCCAATCGCGCCTGATTTATTCTAAACATAGGGCTGACACTCTCCGTATCAAACGCACCTCTAATTGGTAATTAGGCATGCCAGAGGCTCAGACTGGAAGTTAATTGCAGCTAATGAGTGTTGAGGACCTGCAAAGTCTGCGTCAAGTCCTCCACTTATTTATCTTCCTATTTCTATTTATTTATTTATTTATTTATTTATTTTTATTTTAAACTTTTTTCCCCAGGTACTCTTGAGAAGTTGTCCAGATGGCAATGTGCCACAGTATATAGCCTTCATCATGAATATGTATGTGAAGCAATTGGATATGCCGCTCCTCACTGCCTCCCCACCTCCCTCAGGTTTTGAAGCATGGCTTGATTTAGCATGATTTGCGTTTGAGTTTCCTCCCTGGTGTGTCACTTCATCTAGAAGGTTCTTAATGCGGCTGGAGTCGGTGTAGGAGGCCTGTCCTCAGCCCGTTAGGCGTGTGGCGGATCGGATGGCGGTGCCACCGCGCCCACCATGAGCTGGATGAACTTCCATTCCGTTAGGCACGATGGTGACGTCTCGGCGCACTAAAGAGCTGCAGGGGGCCCTGGGCTCCCGGGAGACGATGACAGCCTCACACACAGATGAGCCAGCATCCTGCCTCTCACACACAGTTTAATGGAGGTTTTAATAGTGACACAACACAAGAACCTGACAAAGTTCATTCAGCCGGCTAACACTCTGCACAAATTAGTTAAAGCACTGTATCATATACATAATAACTCTCTGGGAACAAACAGGGTCATTTAAATAGCTTTCTGTGTTAATATTAGCATCATGTGAAGTTTCCACAATTTGCTTTTTGTGCTAAATACTGCCTAGATATTACTGCCTTAGTTAAATTAGTTAAATCTAGTACCCAGGCTTGCTCAGAATAGCCATTCACCCTGGAACTGAACTGAAACAGTAACTTGCAAAAGTCTCAATAATCACTGAAACATGACCAGTTTTCGTATCACAATCATAAACATCCCTTGTGTTCCACTAAACCTGTTAAAGGATTCCTGGTGATCTCTCACTACTGCAAAAGGTACATTTGACCAGTGAAGTGGAGTTTGTGGGACCTTCCTACAGATGCATGAATAAACACTGAATGGTGTGTGTAAGCTGCCATGTTGTCCTGAGTGCTAATGTGCTATGTGTTTATAATGACATCTGCTGAAGCACTACCTCACTTCTCCTTATGAGGGACATTCATTTTGGGGGATTTAGAATAGGCCAGGTAGCAGTTACATTTTGAGCGCACACACACACACACAGGCTCACACACACACACACACACACACACACACACACACACACACACACACACACACACACATATACACACACACACACACACACACAGGCACACACTCACACACACAGACACATACACATACACTCCCATGGTCGTAGGAATTCTGGGCACTCTGACTACTTTCTCTGCATGTCATGTATGTTCATCATCTGCTAAGTGACTCTTACATGTAGTATATGTCCACTGATTAAACATGTGCTTTAATATTTGAAGTAAGTTTATTGGTAAAAATAAATTGTGTGTTTAAATGTGTGTGTGTGTGTGTGTGTGTGTGTGTGCCTCTGTGTGTTTTGTGTAAAGAAAGGAAATATGTGATGGTCTCTCAAGGCAGGGCCAGCAGTGGGTAAGCCTTTCTATTCCGTCTTTTTGGATGGACAGGTCACTGTAAACAAGATGAAAACAGATATAAATAGTTACTGGAGCAGCATCGTCTCACAGACTCACACACACACACACACACACACACACACACACACACACACACACTTTCTCCCTCTTACACACACACAAACACACACACACACACACACACACACACACACACACACATACACACCTCTTTCCCCTTGTTCCTCCCCAAGCCCAGGCTCTTCTTAATCCACTTGATGAGTTTGGCAGGTTTGCTTTTCTTCTTCTGCTTCTCCTCCTCGATGATTGGCGGCTCCTCCTGCTTCTTCTGCTTCTCCTCCTCGATGATTGGCGGCTCCTCCTGCTTCTTCTCCTTCTCCTCCTCGGAGTTGGTGTCACCGTCTTCAGAGTCAGGAGGGAGGGCGTTCCACCTCCGCGTCATCTCCTCTGCCACCTTTCGCATCTGTGCCCTCTCTCGCTCCTTTTCCACCTGTCTCGCCTTCTCTTCCATTTCTCTCTTCTTTTTCTCCTCTTTCAGCTTTTCCATCTCCATCTCTCTCGTCCTCTCCTCCTGTTTCTTCTTGGCTGACAGTTTAGCCTCCTTCTCATCCATCCAGAGATCGTCAGAGTCCATCTCACTTTCGCTGTCGACGTACTCCTCAGCACTGGACATCGAGGTGATGGTCTCAGCCCCCCACAGCTTCACATCCACCACCTTTCGCATCTGTGCCCTCTCTCTCTCCTTTTCCTCCTTTCTCACCTTCTCTTCAATCTCTCTCTTCTTTCTATACTGTGTTGTGTGTTTTGACCTGTTATTGTTTGTATTTGTCTCTTCCTCTCTCATCTTCTCCTCAATCTCTCTCTTCTTTCTCTCCTCCTCTTTCTCCTTCTCAATCTCTCTCTTCCTTCTCTCCTCCTCTCTTGCCTTCTCTTCAATCTGTTCTGTCTCCTGAATCTGTTTCTTTGTTTTCTCTTCCTCTCTCGCTTTCTCCTCAATATCTTTCTTCCTCCTCTCCTCTTTTTCCTTCTCCTCAATCTCTTTTTTCCTTCTCTCATCCTCTCTTGCTTTCTCCTCAATCTCTCTCATCTTTCTCTCCTCCTCTTTCAGTCTTTCCATCTCCATCTCTCTCATCCTCTCCTCCTCTTTCTTCACCTCCATCTCTTTCCTTTTTACCTCTTCTCTCAGTCTCTCCATTTCCTCATCTTTCTTTCTCTCTTCTTCCACCTCCTACTCTTTATTGTTGGCTGACAGTTTAGTCCAGAGATGGTCAAAGGCCATCTCACTTTCACTGTTGCCATCCTCCTCATCACTGGACATCCAGACCCACATCTCAGATGCCCCAGCTTCACCACTTCCACCACATTTCTCTTTCCTTCGTTCTCGTCTTTGTCCAGGTGAGCCTGCCTCTTCTCTCTTTCTCCTGCTTGACTGCCATCTCTACCTCCATCTCTTCCTTTCTCACTTCCTCACTCTCTTCCTGGAGATTTTCATCTCCCTCTTTCTCTGGCTCACTCAGGGTTGCCATCTCTACCTCTCTCTTTTCATCCTCCTCTTTGTTCAGTTCAGCCTGCATCTTCTCTCTCTCCTCCTGCTGTTTCTTCCTGGCTGCTAGAATGACCTCCTTCTCTTCCTCGTCCATCCAGACATCATCCGAGTCAGAGTCCTCCTTCTCATCGCTGGATGTCCAGGTGATGTTCTCAGCAACCCTCCTCAACTCCTCTCTCTCACTCTGTCTCAACTCCTCCAACTCTCTCTCCTCCTCGGCTGCCACCTCACTCTTCATCTCCATCTCTCTCATGTCCTCCATCTCTCCCTGGAGTTCATCCACTTTTTCAAACCTTTGTTTCTGCTTGAGATGATCAACCTCTGTGGTCCTGTCCTCCTCCTCGGACTGCTCCCTCTCCCTCCTGACCAACTCCTCCCTCACTCTCTGTGCCTCCTCCTGCAGCCGAACTCTCTCCTGGTCACGGAGCTGAGCTTCAAGATGATCAGCTTGGCTTGACTGCTCCCTCTCCCTCCTGACCAACTCCTCCCTCACTCTCTGCGCCTCCTGCAGCCGAACTCTCTCCTGGGCATGGAGCTGAGCTTCAAGATGATCAGGTAGGCTTGACCTCTCCGGAACACGTCTCTCCGGAATTCGCTGTTGCAAGTGTCTCAGTTCTTCGTCCAACCATCCAATCATCCTCATACTGCGCTCCAGTCGCCCTCTGTCCAGTTCCCTCCATCTTTCCTGGTCCCTCCTACACTGAGCCTGTAGTTGCTGGACCGTGGGGTTCTTGGAAGGCCTGTAAAAATAAGCGCCTCATATCATTTCTTGATTTCGACATGAAGGCAAGTCTAATTCACATATTGTGTACTCATGTGAAAACAATGCTGCTTTTTATGCTACTACATGTGTCCCTCCCGAGCATCCTTACACACCTTGTTTGAATATAATGATAAACAATCAGACACCTCCAAAAGGTGAACTGTATTTAAACCCAGCCTATTCCTAGGATTCTAAGTCCCAAATGAGTAGCGGGGATCACATTAGCGGCAAGCGAATCGCAATGCTCAGACCCGCCTTAAACAGTAAAGCGCCACCCAGCTAACTTACTCTCTCAGTGGTACCGTCTCATAGGACGCTGGGTCCGGACCGATGATCAGCATGAGGTGATACATTTCCCTGAGTGTCCTCAAACTCCTCACTCTCTCCTGCACGGCTCTCTCCGTCTCCCTCTCCTCCTGCTCTCTCCTCTCTGCGGCCAGTCTCTCCTGAACCTCTGTCATCTGCAGCTCCTCCAACCTCCAGTTGCTCTCCTCCAGCTTCCTGTCCAGCTCCCTCATGTCCTTCTCCAGCTTACTGCTGTCAGGGAGCCGTGGCCTCATAGTCAGGCTCAGGTTTGGTCTTCTCTCCTGGGTCCTACAATGCACCAAATGGCAACATTTATGTTGAAAATTGTACATGGTATATAACAAATAAAAATGAATAAATGATAAGAAATAAATCAATAACATCTGGATTACTCCGATATGGTTCGTATCTGTAACACAATTCTGTTGAAGAGATACATTGGATGAGAATGGCTTTATCTGGACACACTGTCCGGTGACAATTGGCCAATCACAGATTTGCCTACTGACCTGTACTCTTCAGTTGTCCAAGGTAAAATGAAGGCTTTTGACATCTATTATGAAAGGTTGCCATAGTCATTATGATGTCACCAGAACTTTGTGGCGTTCACTATTATGACACCAAAACCACTACACCAGACCTAGACATTTTGGCACTAGCATGCAAAGATTCTAGAACTAAGCCAAGCTCCATTGTTAAAATATTTTGAGGTTAATTTCAATGTCAATAAAAAACAGTTGACCAAAGAACAGGGAGCCAGTGAAGGGAGGCTAAGATGGGAGAAATGTGTTCTCGCTTACCGGTACCAGTTAAGAAGCGAGCTGCTGCATTTTGAACCAATTGCAAACGAGAAAGAGAGGCTTGCCTGAGACCAACATATAGTTACAGTATCTACAGGCCTAGCAGTCATTCTACAGAAACGTCCATTTTTGTCATGGCAAAATGTCAAAACATGTATTTCTTTTTTTTCTTAACTTTTAAACTTGATTACTACATGATTACTATTGATGGTAACACCAGTGACAATTTCATAAAAAAAACTGTATTTTACAAAATAGCTGCTATAGCAATAAAACAACATGCTGTCAGTCAGGGTACTCTCACTATGTCATTGAATTATGTAATCTTAAATTTCCCTAAAAGTTAAGTATGTCATACTTCAACTAAAAGCTTTACACAACATCATGATATAAATGCTATATTTTCTGTTACATTAAAGGAGGCTGTGTCCATTTCTTCATAGATCTTCAGGTATTGGGTAAAAGGAAGTCCAGTGATGTCACTAGTATTCTTGTATTTCAAAGTAATAGTTTTGTTATGCGTTAACACCAGTGACATGACTCCATGTGTTATTTTAAATATGTTTTGGCTCCATACCTTTACATTTTTTTAAAATGAAAAATATTTTTTATTGGCCATATTGTATTTAAATGTCATTTATATAATTAATGTGATGGTTATGCATGCATTGTTGCAGTTTTATTTATTTTAACTATTTCAAAAACATGTTTTTGACCTCAGAATATTGCTCTCAATCTATGTACTTGTTGGGACGGGCACTTTTATGGTGCTTGGAATCCTGTAAAATGTATTAATTTAAATATATATATTGTCACTTTGATGGCTCAAAAACATGTAATTGCTCAAATAACATATTGTTTTACTTACAAATACAAAACAATTGCAACAATTAAGTGTTTTTCAAAGTGTTACAAATCTGTAAAGTGTAGGGACAGAAAGTCTGTAGAAACGATTTATGTGTCAAAGTTGAATAAAGAGTTGCCCTGTTGGGCATAAACAAGTTATTCCGTGTCTGAGTGAACAGGAAAGGAGCAGAATACAACAGAAGACGCCGTTACAACACAGCTGACGCTCCACTGGAAATAAATGAGCAGGCTAAAGAGCCCTCCTGGCATATGGGCACTTGCCTATAATGACAATCTAAAAATAAAATGAAATGCTGTATCAAAATAGTCTTTGCTCGTACAATACAGCCAGTTTTAGGAAGACACATTTATATGTAATATAAATAATTAAGCCTTTTAAGTTACAAATTCCCTGGAAATGCTTTTAGAAATTAGGATCTCAGGTTAATTTATAGAAATTAGAAAGTCAAGTTAATTTATAATTGAATTTTACATTAAGTCACACTGGTGTTGTTGAATGATTTGGATTGGATGTAAACCTTGTTATGCATTTAAAGATTTAAAGAATTCTCTCTGAGGTAGCTTTTTCTTATATGTATTTAAAAATATTGACACAAACAGTGATTAATAACAGTAGCTGAGATAATTTAGTAGCCTACAATGGCATAATTTGCCTCCTGACCTGCACTCTTCAGTTGTCCAAGGTAAAATTAAGGTTTCTTAAGCTTTTGACATCTATTTCAAAAGGTTGCCATAGCCACATAGAACTTCGTGGCATTCACTATTATGACACCAAAACTACAACCATAGACTACAACACATTTTGGCATCAGGACACAAATATTCTAGAACTAAGCCAAGGAAATAAAATAGGTTGTTAGAATATTGCCAGCAACCATTCATCCAATGATCCAAAGCTTTTTACTAATCTCATATCATTTTAAAAGGCTTGAGACAACATTGGAGAACCCCTTTGCAATTATGTGAGCACATGATGTAATCTGAAAACTGCTGCCCTGATTAAAAAAAACAATGCAACTGATCTCAGCTAGTATTCTGTCTATAATGGAGTGGAATTGAAATGTCTAAGTGACCCCAAACTTTTGAACTGCAGTGTAATTCAACAAAAGAGTAGCTAACTATTGCATTAGTAATTGCTAATTGCTAATTGCTGTAGACAATTGATTGTTTTGTTTAGGAGCAGCCCATAGGGAAGATGGACAGCCATCATTCACCCTACTTCTTACCTTACCTTACCTGTCCTCTAAATCACCTGCTATGCCGTTGCAAAGGTCCATCCTCTCCTTTCTCCTCCATTTCACTAGTAGCTCTTAAGTTCACATGACCCCTTCTCCGAGGGCCCTTTAGAGCCACCTCTCATTATGTAGGCATTTAGTAGACCTACATTAGTATACATTTAATACCGCCACTGCATAAACTACTTTATGCTTGGCTTTACTTTTCTATCACATACACACTCATAGACTGAAAATGAGGTGCTTTGTGCTGACATGCATCATACACAAATGTGGAGGCCTACAGACTGAGGTGTGTGTGAGCACATGGTCACAACATAATGATCACCTTGGGCTCTCTGCTGCAGGTTTATGAGAGATACAGAGATAATTAAGGGCTCGGCTGAAAATACCATCAGATTGAGGAGAAATGAATGGAGTCTTGTTTGCAAATTAATAGCCCCCTTATTGGCACTCCCGTTATAGATGATTGAAAATGCTATTCACCTTATTCAGCCCCGGCCATTTTTTTAAATTCCACGTTGTCTTTAAACTTCCGGGTCATAGCTACGTCTAGTTAGCTTCATTGGGATAACACGGCAGAAGAGGATGGAGAGGCTAACTTACAGAACAGCTGCTCCAAAGTCAGTTTTTTCCTAACTTCAGATAGGAAAGCTGTATAACAGAAATGTCTTAAGTCACCAAAATCTTAAATAAACGTTCCTAACTTTAGGATGACCCATAATATATGATGCCAGTCATCTCGATAGAGCTCTGCTATCTCAATGTATGCATAATGGATGTACTGCTCAATCGGAAGTTCGAGACAATGTGGGCAAAGCTAAGCCCCCATGTTTCTTGTGAATAAGGTGAATAAAAACACACCAAAAATCACCAACAGACAATCACAATCATCTTAACACTATATGGGAACTGTATGGGAAGAGCATGTTCATTTGAGGTAAATTTAGTCTGAAATAAAAAAATTGTGATTATTTTTTTTTTATTAAACAAAATGACATCACAATGTTGGCACCTAACAATATTTGAATGCATGGCATATAGATTAAATAAAGTTGGCCTATGTTTTTAGGGGTTTTTAATCATACATCAAAGATTTCCAGGAATTCCATTAACATTTTCCAAGGATTTGTGTCTCTATCCTCAGGTGTAAACTGAAGCCAGGAGCTTACACACTGGTACATGCAAATCCATTTAATTTACCCTAATCATGACTTCTGTTAGCCACTGCAGGAGTGAAATAGAAAATTAACAGAAGCAAAGCACATACCTGCTGACAAAACATTATTGGTTGTTTTCCCTTACCCGAGGGGACAGCGAACCAGCGCAAAGCATCGACAAAGCACCATAAAAAGTCAGCATTGATTATTGTGTGAGCGTCACAATGCTGAATATGTATCTGATCTCTATTACACTCCGCTCTCCCAGGGCCCTCTGCTCGAACAAATCAATGGCCAAGGTGTATGAGAGTAGCGTTCGGGTCCTCGACAACACATAATTAACTGGCTAGCAGATTATTTAAGGTCAGTGGGGTTTGTCTTTTGTTTCGACATAATGAAGAAAAGCCCCCCCTGAGAAAAACAAAGAGGGGTTATTTTGGCGATATAACGCTGACTGCACACATCTACGGGCTAATTATTGATCAGTATCCCGCTCGGAGGAAATGAGTCCTGTTTACTTTGATTTACAGAGGTGTCCTCTCGCAGGGCAGAGTGGAGAACACGTGGCGGGGTCTGGATACATAATCATGGCGCAGTGCCCTTGCCCTGCCCACAGGGGGCAGGGGGCCTAACAAAGGAGCCGACTAAAGTATTTTAATGAGCAGGGCAGGCAGGCGGTGCTGGACACTACTCTACAGAGTGCTAAGGGGAATAGATGGAAGGGGTCACTCAGGGGCACCGCTGGGGGGTGGTTAGGAAGATTTTAAGGGCTCAGCACTGACAGGGGGCCCCCAAAGAGACCCCACGATAATAATATATAATATCAGAGGGGCCCAGAATCTGTCATAGGGCCCAAATTTTCTAGCAGTGCCCCTGGGTTCACTGACCGTTGTGTGTGTGTGTATGTGAGCATGGACATCATGACATCAGAATAGGCGTTGTGACGTCCCTGGGTTTGTTTGTTTTTCAACCTTCTATTTTTTTTTTTTTTTTTTTTTAACTTATAAGACTCACTTATTTTACATTATCTGTTCTCTGTATCAATGTACATGTACATTCAATAGGCATGGTCATGCAAGGTTGGACATAGGCTGTCTCTCAAACCGCATACTTCCGTCAGTACATGGCTAGTGTACTCACCCGTGTACTTACTGTACTTCCGTAGTGGCCATTTTTCGATGGTTAGTATTGTCCCAAAAGGAACACTTATGTGAAAACACTTACCGGAAATGACGCGTGTTGGCGCACATTTATTGCAAGTATTGTCCATTGTTCCACACTGAACTTTTTGACCGTTATTAGGGCGTTTTTGTGTTATCTGCACTATATACTTCAACTAAGTATTCAAAGTGTGCAAGTACGTGGTTTTAGACACAGCCATGGTGTGTGTTGGATGCAGTGTGTGTGTGTGTGTGTGTGTGTGTGTGTGTGTCGTGCTCTGATGATGCATAGCTGCTGTAACAAAGCAATTCCCCATAAAGGATTAATAAAGTAGGGGAGAGCCAGGACAGTTGAAACACTTTTTAATTATATGTAATTTACAAAGCGATCGTACCACACTGAAAGCTAATATTTGGTCACTAGTAACCTACATCTGTCCTCTGTCAAATACAGATGCATTTTCAGCTTTGAACAAAACCGTTCAGAAGTGGGATGTGCGTAATGTTTCATTCATCCCTCCTGGTCGGGACAGTTGAAACAACATAAGGGGACAAATGAAACATACAGTTTAAGCCATATAAACGCCCCACAACTTCACAATTTTACTACATATCATAAATGGTACTCCCAAAAGGTTTTATTTTAGATAGATTGTTGCAGGGCTATACGTCTTTGTGCATGTCTGTTAACAACTCATTGCCATCATCGTGAAGCGTGTATGAAGCGTTTTTTGAAATATCCTGCCCTGGATGATTCTGCAATGTTTATAGCTAGAACGGTTAGCTTTCCCATTTATATCATGTTTATATTGTTGAAAATGTCTTTTCACTAGGTTTTTATGTAAGGGGAACAGATGCAGGGAATCACAGGTGTGTGTGTGTGTGGTAAGGTAAGGGTGTCCTAGCCTGCTGTGTAGTGGGAATCATCATTTGTAATATGTGCAATTAGATTTATGGTTGGTAAACATAACAGGAGCAGTGTTAAAACAACTATTCTCAACTCCCCAGAATAAAGTTTACCACATATGTTTGGAGTCACACAGCATTGGTCTTCAGTGTATTGTACACATTCAAGCAGATGAGCTCTGAATGACATTTCACAAAATTAAGAAAGCAAACAATAAACTTAATTTTGTTTTTATTTATTGATTTATTTTTTTCCAGACAGACACATCGATTTCTGGACCACAGTAGAGGATGGAAACCTTTCACAAACATCTTTTTTTATTAATATTATTTGAAAATACAAATATAAAATTATACTTTCCACATCTGAGATGTGAGAGACCCCCATCCATTTGAGTTTTATTTTTTTAATTTTATTTATTTTACAACAGGGCTTGAGCAAAGCCGTACAAGAAGAAGACCTGAAAGATGCTTTCAGACATCAGTCAGTCAGTTCCGTCAGTCTCTTGCAGTAAAAAGACGTTAAACGTTAAAAAAATGGGCAAGTGGTAGGAATGGGCAAGGCAGAATGGGGAAGTAGAGAGTGACCACCATAAGATTCTATATCTATGGTGACAACAATGACAGAACTCCAGCGCCTAGCAACTCCTCTTACTCAAGAGAGGCTAATGGAAGGACAGTAGCTATGCTGTCACTTTTCCACCGGCCAAGCGACCGCTACAGCCAAATAACACGTCCATTATATGGTTACCGGTAAGACTACCCAGTAGGAAGCTCACTCACTGATTAACAGTCATATGTATGTATTATCATGATGATTATTATTTTTTTTTTATGATCATTATTAATATTATTGACATTATAATTTTGTGTTTTATGAAGCAACACTGGACACCATCCCTGTTCCACTTTCTACAACATGCTAGTCAAGGTGAAATGTTGGGAGTCTGAGCAATGTAAGCAGTGTTGGCCACTATGCTACTGTATCAGCCCGTCAGGAAGTGGGGCACGGCAGCAGTAGTCAAAAATATGAACAAAGAGGTACCAGTCCATACATACAGCAAAACATGCATGTATGTCTGTTCAACAAAGGACTGGAAGATGAGGAAAAGTTGGCCATTACCTAGCACTTGCCTAAATATTCAAGTTTAAATGGATACGGTAGTACACCCCAGACACCGTCCTGCTCCATTTTTTTCATCCTTTTTTGATTTTTTTGAAACCAACAGTTATCCAATGAAATCACTAATCTAGTAAGATGTGTAACATTCATCAGCTGTTATTTGCCGTCAATGGAAAATAAAAAGATGTAAACTGAGCCATGCTACCTTAAAGTCCAAGCTACGGGATCAAAAGTTACCAAAAAAAGCGGGGGGAAAAATAGGTCACTAAAAAGATGGTGTGACTATTTTTGTGGATCACCAGTCTTTAGTTTAATCAAAACTTCCAACCTCCCAATTTTTTTTACCAGCAACTGGTGTTTTCCCTCTCTCTGTCTCTAAATACTTGTCTGCCTACAAGATATCTTTGCTATGAGGAAAGAAAGGAAAGGTATGACTTATACTATAGGATCTGATCTGTACTGATCTGATTGAGTTCTGCCTTTCAGAAAGGGTCACACATGAATCCTTACCCTGCACATGGAGAAGGTCCCTACCATGCATCAGGTTTAGTCCTAAACCCTGTGCCTCCGGACACAAACTGCCCTCTAAGCCACCTAGCTAGCTAGCTAGCAATAGATAGTCATTTTGCTAGCTTCTGAAAGGGGCATACATCAACTTCTTGTTGTAGCCTATAGCCAGCAGTTTGAAGAGACACTCCATGTGTCCTAAATTCACAAAGCAGACTAAACCCATAACCAGAAGCCATTCAACTTGGAAGGCAATGAAATCTCATTCAAAAGAAGAGACATTCTGGGCAAGAAGAACAGGTCTTTACTGTCTAATGGCAACATTCAATGGGTTCGCATATCATTTGTAATCCATGTAGGCCTACTATGGAGTGTCTGTGTAACTGCCTCTACTTTTGCCAATTTAAATGATTATGTAGGCTAGACTTTGTAAACAACTCAATTCAGAGATTGAGTGTCAATTAAATTCAAAGTAACGCTGTAATCAATCCAGCCCACCTGTTGCATGGTTCTATCAACATGCTACCTTCAGCCTCAGTATGATACAGTTTAGAGGCAAAATAAACAAGTCTCTTGTTTTAATTAAAATAAAGCACTGGTGTCCTTGGAAGAGAGAACAAAAACAATTCCCAATGTGTCCAATTCAGGTGTTTATGAGGCAAAAAAAGAAAAGAAAAATAATCTGTAAAAGGCAGACGCGTTTAGAAAACAGAGTGGTATCCAAAAATAGCAGTGCCAGAGGCACTCGGGATATTTTCAAAGTGTACAAACATCAAAACATAGAACACGTTTTATTAGTAATATCATAATAATAATTATTGTAATCATCATTATTAGTCTGTGCGAACCTTCTAAAAAAATAAAGATTTTCTTTGACATAAAATCTTTTTAATTATAGCTTGTGTCCCTCTTAGAAAATAATCTAAAATAAAAGTCTTGCATTAGCTTTTAAGGTAGTATGGCACACCCCCTTTCAAAACATTCAAGGTGTGGGGATCCAAAGAATGCAGTTTAAACGTCCATCTTACAGCATTATATATAATTCTCATCTGTAAGCTTTGGTTAGTTGAAACCATGTGAAAACCGTAAACACAAAAAACAAAACAAAAAAACAAAAAAAAAAGTATACAGTACAGCAAAATTGCTATAAATGAACTGGTTGCAATTTTGTGTCAAGCACTGATAATATGAGAAAGTTCTATCCTTACTGGTCCTAAATCTGCTACAAACTACAAGTTTTATTCTAAATACATAACATCTACGACTACTTACAAAGACTAGAGGAAGGTGAGAGGAGGATCATGGAGAGAACATCAAAGAAGATCGACATCTACACGGGTTCTCAAAAACAGCACTCTGTTACGAGGTCTTCTTTTGCACAAGAATGAAATACAATGATGAACTAAAGATTGTATATCGTCATGGGGATGGAGGGTGGTAAGAGAGGAATTGATGGATGGATGCACCGTACATTAGAATAATATCATTATTATAATTATTCATATAATTATTAACAACCACAAAAATGTCAGTAAAACCCTGTTGCAAAATTGAAATCAGCAATCAGGAACATCTTTTTTCTTTTTTTTTTAGTTTTGTATTTCATTTGCTTGTCTGTTTACATGTGAACTTTACAATAGTTTTCTTCCATTTTTTTTCTCAGGTTAAATTATTACTTGATCATATCTCCATATTATTTTAAAAAGCATCCAGCATCTAACTTCACCTGGTTGTTTTCAACATCATAATCAATAAAGTCAAACAAAAACAAAACAAGAAAATAGATTAAAATAAAACAATACATTTGCAGCAGGAAAAAAGACAAATGTACATCAGAATATACAATAAACCATTATCATAACAATCTGCACTCTAAAACAGATCCCCATATGAATCTCAATCTGGCCTAAGCCAACCCTATTTAAATTTTGCACAGCATCTATGATTACTACTACGACTAATCATGACCTGTGGGCCACCTGACACCAAACCCATACCACAGGAAACTGGATGCACCCCCTCTATAAAATCAAGACATTAGGTTATAAATTGGTATTCATTGCTTTGTTTTGACATTCATGTTACAACAGTTCTTCATACCTTACTAATGGTCAGGACCAACATTTAAACAAAACAAAAAAATGGTTCAAATCTTTCATTCCAGTCACAGTGCAATGATTTTATTTCCTTGTACTCCATCAATAGTCTTGTTATTTTAACTCTCTCATGAACTACTGAAAATAAATTAAATTAGTTAACTTTAACCCCCAGGTGAGAGACACGGGGCTGAGGTATGATATCAAAATGTTTGCCTTCGTTTTTCTTTCAAAAGAGAACAGAGCAAAATAATAAGCTGTCCTCACCGGCTCTGCTACATAAGAATCCAGAACTTGTGTTCTGAAGGAGAGCGAAACCGTCTGGAGCAGACAAACGACAACAAACAAACAACGACAACATCAACAAATAACATAGTACATTTTTCCCCCTCTAGAGTATAAAAGTGTCAGGATGTGAAGGTCATTGTAAAATATCTGGACAGAATTCAGTTGTTCTCTTTAACACTAAATACAGTGTGCTTTGGATTTTGCCATTATTCTCTTCAAAATGATACCTATCCCTTAGATGTCAGTTGTGATGTTAGAAGCCTCCATATTCGTTTTTTTTTGTTTGTTTGTTTTTCTTAAGCAGCGACCTGTTCTCTTCATTTGGAAATATGCTGGTATGACACTTATGATGCTGTTCAGCTTGGTTTTATTTACAGAGCAAGACATCAGTACTCTGATATATCATAATATATTACCACAAGGATATCTGCTGTCTTTCAGTAACAACTGAATGATAGTCTTTTTGAGTTATATTCTTTTGTTTATATACACCCTGGGGACACTTTGTTGAGACACCATCAGAAAAAATATGTCTTTTTTCCTTCTCAGTTGGTTATATGCAGAGACTGGTATAATATTTACATTTTCTTAAATCTCAATTCACAATGTATTTATAGGAAAAATGTTATAGTATACATTTTGTTTCTAAACGACAAAAAACAACACTTATAAAAAAAAGGACCATAAAAATATTGGAGTCCTCTTTGTATTGCCCAAAAATAGGTAATTATGGTCAAATAATGAGACACCACATTAATTAAAAACAGATACTGTACTAAGAGTTTATATCTTTACCTTCTCAATTTCCACTTAAAATGAAACACGTGCTTTTCCCCAATTTGGTCAGTCTTCTCACTTGTTTTATATGTGCGTAGTAATGACACGTTAAGAACTCGCCAAGTATTGTACCAAAGGCAATAGACTTGCAAACTCTTTCAAGGTTAATCCTATCAATGTCGAGGTGGAGGTTTGGGGATAAAACAAAGAACATAGAAAAAAATGACATAAAATTACACATAAAGTAAAATGCCAAGTAGTAGGATGAAAGAAAAGAAATCGCCATTCAACAAATATATCTGAATATAGAAGTTTGGATTTATGGTACAGCAGTTTTTTTTTTTTTTTTGAGATGATCTTGACTTATCTTTGAAAAAAACTCTTTTGTTCTTTGTATATGGTGCCATCTCCTTGTCTCCTTTACCAGTGGGTTGCTGTAGTGCTCGAAGTCTCATGACATCAACTGTACACTAAACCAATTAGAATGTCACTTCCGGCTTCCCAGGACCTCTCAACATCCTCTTCTGTGTCAAAACAAACAAACAAACAAATAGTGTTAAATGTCTGTGGGCTGACAGTTTCCAATACTCAGCACATTCACTTTCTACAGAATGTGTCTTATATTTCACATAGGTGTCTTATAAGCATTAGAATACAATCAGTAGTATAGTGCACTGTGTGTGTGTCTGTTGGGGCGTTTGACTGCTGAATTTAAAAATGGGCATCTTTTGTCAGCATAACTGCCTGTCTTTCATGGCCTTTCATGAGATGAGCTGACAGCTAAATAAAAAAAGTGCTTTTGAATGACACCAATACAAACACCTCTCTCTACTTGTTGCTTCTGCTGGAACAGATCTGACATACCCAGATCCACCACCACAATCCGGTATTGTCTGGGAAGCTATGGCATGAATCTGGCTAACAGTCAACCCTGCAGAGAACTGAACAGACCAGCCCATTAAGGTATTCAGGATTGCTAGGCCATTCATGTGGTCATGCAAATCATAAACTACAAAAGAAAAACTACAACTACAAGCAGTGATAAATCATATTCTCTCTACAAGCACAGAGCCTAACTGACTTGAGCACGCCACACTGTCTCATTGAGACTTCTATCCTATCAGACATTTTAGAACTTGATGTTTTGAGTAATAGCTTTTCTCAGCTCACAGAAGGTCAGCTAGGGTTGTATAAAATGAGATCACATCAGTCAAATGATCACGTATTAGTATAAATATATAAGTATATATACTCTTTTGATCCTGTGAGGGAAATTTGGTCTCTGCATTTATCCCAATCCCTGAATTAGTGAAACACACTGCACACAGTGAACACACAGTGAGGTGAAGCACACACTAATCCCGGCGCAGTGAGCTGCCTGCAACAACAGCGGTGCTCGGGGAGCAGTGAGGGGTTAGGTGCCTTGCTCAAGGGCACTTCCGCCGTGCCTACTGGTCGGGGTTCGAACCGGCAACCCTCCGGTTACTAGTCCGAAGCACTAACCAGTAGGCCACGGCTGCCCAATTAGAAATACTGTACATAGATACAGAGGGATCGGTGAAGGAGAGGAGAGCTACACTGAATGGTTCATCTGCAGCCAGAGGGCAACTGCTAGTGACAGAATGGATCTAGTCCAGATTAAGAGTGGATCTGGTGATGGAATGGACCTACTCTAGATTAAGAGTGGATCTGGTGATGGAATGGACTTACTCTGGATTAAGAATAGAACTGGTGATGAAATGGACCTTGTCTAGATAAGAATGGAACTGGTGATTTAATGGACCTTGCCCAGATTTGGCATGGATCTGTCCCAGAATCATCAGTTACCCAGCCATGGACTTGGACATTAAAAAGTAACTGGAGAGATGCTCTAGGTCTAGGACTCTATTCACCTCCTCTCACTTAATAGATGAGACACCGACAGCAGAACTGGCCCTACAGATGGTGACTGATGCCAGAAGGCTAAACTTCTGTTTTAGCAATGACTCATAATCCATTTGATAAGATGTGTGACCTGAGAGAGAGGTGACCTGAATATTACAAATCCATCCTAGAGACCTGTGAAATGTTTCATTCCACAATGACAAACATCCACTCATATGAACATATTAAGAGGATATCAAATTTTCCCCATGGTGTCATACCATCTCCCATGTCACCGGTCCTATTTTGCAACAACTAAAGAAATAACTTAAATAAATAACACAAAGCATATTATAGTGTGCCACTGAGTAAACAAAAATATGTTACATTTTCTCCACATGGAAAACTACTGTAGCCCCAAGTGGGTACTTGTCTTAAAAAGGTGCAGTCAGGGATTTCATGCGATTTCAGACCCATAACATTTGTCACATTCAGCAATCATGTCCTCACGACCGCTATAGCTGCCCATTCTGTGAGTACACTGTTAAAAAACCTGGTCTCTGTAGGCAGCCCAGGCTCTGAAAACTGAAAACTAATAAAGTAGGGGCAGCCTGTCCCCTAAATAAAAATTGTGTGGAATATCTCTGTGAATACTGAAGGGATGGGTGACCTACCTCTCTGGCATATTTCGTTTGGTCTTGATTGAAATATAATGTCAGTTTTTTTTGTACAAAAGCGTCTGCTTATAAATTTAAATATAAACATAAACACAAACAAATCCGACTTCCTGCTCAATCCCTTACTGCACCTTTAAGTGAATCACCTCATTTGCCACCTTCCCAATGTCGGGCCAAAGCCAGGCCAAAGCCGGGCAAATTATGATGTGAGGAGACTAATCGCTTCCCATGATCTCATCTGGTGCTCGATCGTGCCTCTGCGGGACTTCCTCAGGGATATTGGCCTCAGGGTTTCTGACCTCACCTTTACCCTCAGTCCAGTTGGATGAAATTGATACCAGGTGGGCCTCTGTCTCCACATGTTACATTACTACCCTTCAGTGCTAAAACTGACTCATCAGGTTGTTGCCCAACCGTATTGTGACCTCTGACCTGAATGACCTCTCTTTCACACTGACCCCTGCGACTCTAGTGTGATGTTCTGCCATACATGCTGAAATTGAAGATGTATGATTATGTTAGCGTTAACTGTTAATAATCCACCAAGCAAAAAACGGCAACAGCAACTTTAAAATATTGTAGCCTAGTACCATCCAGTAGGGATGGCTCGAATGGCTTGATGTAAGCTCGAATATAGCCTTGTCTCAGCCTGACTCAGTGGGTGTGCGGCTATTGATTCCATTTACCTCCAAGTAGACAAGTCATATTCATGACATATCATTAAGACCTTTTTTCATTAAGACTTTTTTCTTATGAATACAAATTAATAAGAGAAATACCATAAATGCAGCAGACATAGGTGCATCTTTGTGTGTAATCTTTGTGTAAAGTTTGAAAGAGTATACTTGTATTTTATTCTATAACTGTAGAGCATGTATGTAAGTATCATGTGGGTGAAACAAGAGACAAGACAAAAGAAACACCAGAAGGTCTGGTGACCTGAAGAGCACATCCAGTACAGACTGAGATACAAATCAGGGCTTGACATGGGAGTAGAGGAGACCTACCTCCACCGAGATGGCCACCAACCATCTGCTCTGGTTCAGTGGTATCCGTTTGTGAACGCTGTCGCTATCAGCGGGCCCTGAAAGTGTGGAGAGAGACAGTCAGTACACATTTCAGTCGCACAAAAAAAACCCAAAAGGCTGACCCATCTGTGCGAATAGGTAAATGGCACTAGCTATTTTGGTAAAGCTCAGGTAAAGTACTAATATAAACCATGATAATGGGGACAGTGGAGGCTTTTTTTGCTAGTGCAGTGCACTCGTTTCATTTGGTTATGCCAGAACTTTATGACAGAAATATGTTGTGATGTTCAGCCAGCCGCTCTGTCTTCATCCATTTGCTCTTTTCTGTGCTGTGCTATGCTGTGCATGTTCTAGCTGGGTTCTCATGTATTGGTACAGAAGGGAGGCCTCAGTTTCTTTATGGGCATTCAACACTCACATATGGAAAATGTGTTTATGTTTCTTGATTGTCTTAAAGATACTGTACACTACACTAAATTAGTATTATCGATAAAGATAGATTATACACTAACGTTGTTCGTATATTTCCTCAGGCAAGGTCACATAGGAGCATTGGCAGCATCGTACACCTCTGATAATCACTGATAGTCATTGCCTTTCTGCAGTAGTGGGCATATCTATTTTTTTCACTGAGAAAGTCAACAACTCACACACAAGTTTATTTTTTTTTCTGGGGGGTGGGGGTGGTGAAGCGTCAGCCAGCTCCACTTATCAATCGTGTCATCATCCCATTGTGGCAGTGACAGGACGGATCAATTCCGCCAGACGCCCGATCGCAAAGTACTGATAAAAATAAGATACAACAATGCCTCAGCAGTGGTGACGCAGTCCCCCCCCCCACATCACCAGGGGGCTGTGGGGAGTAGGAACGAATCACCGAGCGAAAAGTTTAAAATAGCACGCGACAGAATGAGAGAGAGAGGTGGCGAAACACAAAAACGGCTCAGATAACCATTAATTTTCATCCAGTTGCATCCCTGAAAATAGCACACAGCACAAAAGGATATATATATATATATATATATATATATATATATATATATATATATATATATATATATATATATATATACCCTTTTCCTCGATGCCTGCACGGAAGAAATAGCCAACTGACGGTCAGACTGCAATGACAACGCCACACAATGCTGTCCGATGAACAAAAGATGAGCATACGCAACCCACCTCAGCACTTTTAACTGACACTACAATTACACCCTCTCACTTCTTTCTGTGTGTGTGTGTGTGTGTGTGTGTGTGTGTGTGTGTGTGTGTGTGTGTGTCTGTGTGTGTGTGTATGTGTGTGTGTGTGTGTGTGTGTGTGTGTGTGGGTGTGTGTGTGTGTGTGTGTGTGTGTGTGTGTGTGTGTGTGTGTGTGTGTGTGTGTGTGCGAGTGTTAGACTGGTACCAGACTCAAACAGCAAATGGCGGGCACAAGAAGCGGATGACGCCGCCCAATGGGTTGTGACATGTCAGGTTCCAATGCGTGGCATTTTTGGCGCTGTCTGGCACGGGAAATTAATGGCAAGGAGCATTTTAGTTCCAAGCCATTTCCTGCCTTAATGTGCTGCACAAAGACATCATCTGCCTGAGACGCCTGAGCGCCACGCTGCTGCACCGAGGAAGCCATCTTGCTGGATCACAGTGCCGCCGCCACCGCCCGTCACTGCCTCGCCAAGCCTTTCGGAGGCGGATTAGGTCACATTCAATTAGCACGGGCGGAAATCGTGTTATTAATTTTCATTGCAAATCACAGATCCGAGAGCTGTGTTTTTTTTCCCCCCTCGCAGGGTAAATAAAATGTGAGAGCTGGTGATGAGGTGGGCTTAAATAGAGAGAGAGAGAGAGAGAGAGAGAGAGAGAGAGAGTTAAAATCCAACCCCTTTGTCTGAAGTATATCCCCACTTCGTTAAATCTATGATTTGTACACAGCACAGTTTGCAAATCATTGTAGAAGGCTGAAATGCAGACGTCCTACATCAAATGTCCTCAACCTGTTTAGCATTGGAAATTTAAATCTGACTGATGCACTCAAGAAAACTATTTGAAAAGGTGTTAATACCGTAAATACCAAAATGTCTTGAGTACTACACTGTCATAAAATTCAAAGTTAACACTCGGTACTCTAAGCTAGTATTGTAGTCTGTGGTAACATTAAAAATTAACCTTTGTATAATGAATGAACAGATTCATGAAATGGATATTAATACAGTTTTTGCCATGTTTGGCAGCTAACTGTATAAATGTCCTATAAACTATGAAAAAAGGGGAACATCTCTCTCTCTCTCTCGGGTTTCAGGCTGACATTTCATTAGACTCTGACTATTCTGATGTGAGTTGAGACAAAAAGCAATTAATTTTTTTTGTCCTGACACCTCTGACATCCAAAGACAACAAATGTGCTCTGGCAGCAGGTTGTAAAAAAGGCCCATTAAACGCTTCTGTTTGACAATCCCATAAAATGTGATGGCTCATTTAAAGAACATCTAAGTATATCAATTTGGCTATTCTCTTAGGTTTTTCTGTCGACTCATTCATTAATCTGTGGTTCTTTGTCTCTCTCCCTCTCTCGCACTGCAGCATTTTCTCATATTAAATCTTTCCAGTCTTGAGCTGAGTGAAATGATTCATTAAATCTTCACACACAGACGAGGTCTTACAGGCTTGTTTTTTAAACTGCTCTAACCAGTCACCCTGTAAATGAATCCAGTCGCTGGATCAGACTATACTTTCCGAAACGTTTCATAGGATAAGACAGAACAAGGAAAATGGCCACCAGAAGAAACCACATTGTCACACATTACTAAGTCTAGTCATTAGTACATTGCATAGTTTAACAATATTGGTTATGGTGTTAATGAATAAAAAAACTTCTTATTACTACTAGACCAGTGGTCCCCAAACGTTTTCTTCCGAGGGCCAGCTTACTATGCCTGGCTCTAAGAGAGTGCCAGAGTCTCGGAGTATATCAACCATAAATAGCTTAGTGCTGTGAACAACAGCAGTCTACCTTAGTTGAATATTCCAATAAATTTAATCATAGGCTACTGCAATTTAATACCATTGCTAACTGTGTTTAACTGTGTTCAGACGAAACCTACGCCCTTGTAAGGGATAATGTATTGTCCGCCGGTAATTATCAGAAAATAAGTCCCGACAGGGAGAACAGAACAGAATTATCAGAATTTTCTGATAATTACCGGCGGACAATACATTATCCCGCTTATTACATGGCTACTTGCCAAAACGAGAAAAGAAACCTAACACAATGAATCTTTAAAAATGATTTTGCTACCGTTTTGTGTCTTCCGCTGACAAAATAAATAGTTCGCCACACAGATAGAACTTGACAGTTTCAGGTGTTATGCGGGCAACGTCTTACTAGCTTACTTTCCTTTTAATGAAATTCCATTGCAATAAGCGAACGGAATTCTTGCGGAGGGATATGAAAGACGTTAATCAACCTGTTGCCACTGACAGCGGTGATTATATACTTTGCCGGTGATTTATAGATTTAACATAGGCCCGAACGTTGGGAAGGCCCATTCATGTGAATGGAACTTTCTGCAGCACTCTGAAGAGCCGTGTAATTATAACAAATAATTGATAAACGTTTAGAATACTTTGAGCACTGATGCAGTCAGCATAGGCCTCTTACATTGTTTGCAGGTAGGCCTACATTTCATTCCGTTTTCGATGGCAAACGTGAAACAGCGCCAAAACAACCACCAGTGGGCAAAAGGAGTATTACATGTGACTCGCCATAGAGAATGGATGGGGAAATTACGGAGGTTATAGTTTGACGATGTCGTACTCCCGTGCGGGCCAGATGCTATATACCACGGACATGTTTTGGGGGGCCACCCAAAATGAGTTGGCGGGCGTAGTTTGGGGACCACTGTACTAGACTAATAAGAACACATGTATTTAATTACCATTCATTTTATATTTCGGGATATTTCGGGCTCTATTTTAGCAATCTCAAACGCCTGGTCAGAGTAAGAAATGCAAAATGTAAAAACATTTAAGGTGTTTCAAGTTCACATTTGCTAATTAAACTGTGTGATTTTGTGATCAGACACCGAGCACATTGTTCAAAAGGGTTGTTCTTATCTTTCTTAATTAGGCCTAGTCATGGGTGTGTTTTGGGCGTAACATATTTTAAATTCAATGAGAATGACATTTGTCATTCAATAATGTTCGAATGAATAAAAATACTACGGATAGCCTATTTACCCTGAAAATGAGTCGTTGCCTGGGACTCGTTGTTAAGGGCTGCTTACATCTTGTGCGTCTTCACTGCTGTGCTTTATATGTGCTTTTTACTATAGACCAGGTTTTTCTTGGTCAGTGGCGTAATCATTTTTAGTTGGTGTAAGATAGCGATTTTTGGATCAAGTGCCAGACCATGCCTATGTTCGTTCATTGACACACCCATGAGCGCAATGTTCAATGGAAGTGGGGCGCATGGTGAAAAAGTCATCACCGACTTGGGTGTATGATATGAACAGGACTTATGTTGCGCTTTGTGCCACATTGCGCCAGGTGCAAGATATGGCCCTTTGTCCGAAAATTCAGACTGTAGACTCTACATTACTGCTTATCGAGGTGCTGTCATTGCATAACACATCAGACAACCATGTAGGCACTGGCTAGAGTACACTCGATGAAGGTGAGTGAATTTTAATACTATTCCTAGACAACACGCTTTAGCTACATTTCACACATACCATGATGCAAATTCTGCAAATGTAAAAATGTCACGTGCAACACTGAAGGTAACTGTAGAGTCTAGTTCAGATGAATAAGGTGGAAAGAAAGTGTAGAACACATCAGTAGAACACATCAGTACACATTAGTGGTGCTAATAAAAGTGTTATATACTATATATACTGTATATATAATATAATGTAAGAATATAATTTAAATTCTTATGCATACGCCCCATTTTGAGTATTTTGCCCGACATGTACATCATCTACTTAGGAGATAATTGCTCCTACATACTTTTGCCTATAATCAAATGCCTGACCTCTTTGGAAAGCTTAGACACTGTAGTTTCTTGGACAACAATGATAGAAAAACTGTGTGATGTACTGACACAGAGTTACAGAGGCTAGAATATTATTTTCTCATTCTGCCGGATAACAAGCATCTCTGAACTGACCACATTTCAGCCCTCTATATATATGAACCCCTTTGTATAGAAGCATAATCTTGGTCTCAAATGAAATTAAACACATTGAAGTTTCATGCTTGTATTTGAATTATACTTCAGGGGTTCTGATATGGAATGACTACACTAAATATGGAATAATTACAAAAAATTATAAATCTTTATAATTTCAATGTTTAATTAAATTGGTGGACTATGCATACTGTGCATAACTAATATTGGATCAAATGACATGAATATTCAATTTCTATGGATTCTTGTGAATATTTCAAGACCCAATATGCTATAACTAGCATATTGCTAAGGATATACACTGCAGCTAGAAGGTAGGGAAGCACTAAAAGCGGAGACATTAATCTGACAATGTAAAGCACTACACAAATTTTACATGACAAAGATTGTCATGTATTGATTCCTAAGAGTCCAAACTTTCAAATGATGTATAATATGACTATGCTACATAACAATCGGAAGTATAAAAATTATTTTGAATGTGGGGGGAGGTGGGGTAAATGACCCGGTACTGGAACATGTGCTGCATAACAGGGTAATGTAACGCTGTATGTAATGTATATAATGTATGCTATATGATTTTACTTTAAACTGTTAATTTTAATGTTTGGACAAAAGTGTCTGCTAAATGCCATAAACATAAATATATATGATACGAGGTCAGTGTGTGTGTGTGTGTGTGTGTGTGTGTTTGTGTGTGTGACGCACACACTCACATGTATACTCACAGCGATACTGTGTCCAAAGCCGGAGCCGGGCTGGGGACTGGCAGCGCTGATGTAGTTGCCCACGCCAGAGTCCTGGCTGGCGGCAGCATACAGGTCAGCCACAGGGCCCGGGCTGTTGGCACCAGGAAAGCCACCCGGGCGTGGAGGGTTGGCGCCTACCCAGGGCGATGAGAGAGAGAGAGGGAGGGAGAGAGAGAGTGGAACCCAGGTGTTAGCGACTGCAAGAACAGTGACTAGCGGCACCAGATAAGGAAGAGCAAGCAGCAGAGATTACAGTATGACTTTGAGGAAGGCGCTTTGGACTGGAGGACAAGCCAAAAACTGGGATATAACTCTGTCACAGTGATGTGCAGCTTAAGCACAAGAACATCACAGCTAAAGCACAAGAACATCATCAAATTATCTGATTTCATTAAATTTAGAAAACTTTGCATTGATTGTAATACACTTTGCATTGAGGGTTATGTGCTTTTCAGTGAGCGTAATATGTATGTGTTAACTGTGAATTATAATTATAATCCTTTTGAAATAGAAAATCTTTGACATTAATATAGAATTAGTGCCAGTGCCCTGGTGTCAATCTCTGTGCGAATTTAATAAACCTCACCTTAAAAGGCAGCCTAGAAACAATAATTTCAAAGCCTCTTAAATGCAAACATTATGAGGGCAATAATTCCTCTGTAATTACATTCATTTCACATTAAATAAGACCACATATGAAAATAATTGCTATAGTAGTATTCTGTGTTGCCAATTAGCAGCCTCTCTCTAAATGCTAAAACATTGCATATAGTAACAGTGTTATACAGTGTAGAATACACAGGAAATGGTGTCAGGGCTCTTCGGAAATCATAGTAGTCAGGCTGAGCATGCACTGCGCTGCTAAAAAACATCATGCAAGATTTGACCCAAAAAAACATGCACTCAAACAAATGGCTTTAAGCATCATGTTTATGTTGAACACCTGAAGCTTATATGAAATGCATAGATGTGTATGTGTGTGTGTGTGTGTGTGTGTGTGTGTGTGTGTGTGTGTGTGTGTGTGTGTATGCAGTGGTTAAAGTGGGATTTGGCAGATGGAGGAACTCTAAAATCCAGTGTCGGTGCAACAGGGAAAAATGACTCTCTGTTGGACAACATATTGAGTAGTGTGGTGTAGCAATACTTTTTGGACAAGAACTGCTAGCTTCTTAGTCACCTCCGTATACATGCGAAAAATTAACTTACCATTTATTTTAACAATATCATCACACTATATCGTTGGTATGAAAGAATATATTTATTATTAATTTATCTGAGGTGGCGGAACTGCGTCCCCCCCCCCCAGACTTTAACCCCTGTGTGTATGTATGTAAATGTTTGTTGTCATTAATTTTCTTTAACTTATGTGTGTAATCTTTCATCTTCATTTTCAGCATGTATGGCAGAACATCACACTAGAGTTGCATGGGTCAGTGTGGAAGAGAGAGGTCAATCAGGTCAGAGGTCACAATACGGTTGGGCAACTGCCTGGTGAGTCAGTTTTAGCACTGAAGGGTCACTAACGTTACAGTACATGTGGATACAGAGACCCAACTGGTATCTATTTCATCTAGGTTTCTGTTTCCCCTTGGTTTCTATCTCATCTTTTGAGGGCCCAGGGTTCTCTTGAAAAAGAGATGTACGATCTCAATGAGACTCACCTGGTAAAATAAAGGATAAATATAACTAAATAAAATAGCACTGAACTAATAAGGAGTAGCAGCTACAAGACAGCGACTAGTGGCAACAGATGAGGCTGAAGAGCTCCTTTGTCTTAATACGTTTTACTGACCAACCGGCTTTTGATAGGCTAATGTCATCCTAACGTTTTACTGACCGACCCGCTTTTGATAGCCTAATGCCATCCTAACCAACACCTCTGTTTGGATGAGAGCTCTCAATTAGCCTGCGTCACTGAAACCACAATTTAACGCTGCTGGATAATATGAGACTACAAGACCCAGAGTTCCTCCCTGAAATCATCCCCCTGAAAGTAAGCTGATCACCACACACTCTTCCTCTTGACTAACATTCAGCATCCGCCCGTCTCATCCTGCCGCACAGCACCTCAGCACACCTGGAGCTGACCTGCTTTACCGTGTGCTCATCTCACACCCCGAGTTTCTAACAGGATCTCTCATTAAACCCTTCTAGATCCTTTTGGATCGAGCCCTAATCCTCGTTTACCCATAATTGGTGGATTCAGCTTGAACCGCCGGACTGAGCGACTGAACAGAGTCTCTTCTTTTCTCTGTGTGAGCGAGCAGTAGGATTTATGTTTTAAACTCGCAGCGCCTCGGGCGAGAGCTGCCACTGCTATTAACTTTAATAGCCAAACATGAGCTGCCCTTATTGGCTTTGACTGGTGGGTTAGCAGCGTCCATGCTAATTGCACGAGCTGAGCTTTGATTACACAGCATGTTTCAGGACCCCAGTGACTCAAGCTGGGTTTGCCCAGTCCAAAGTCCTCACATTGCATTGTGTTCGGATTTATGCCACCGTGTGATGCACTTCTATTCTGACAGCGTGCACAGAGACTCACATGGGAAAGGGGAAGTTGCTGACGCAACGTGATGATCGCATAAGCTGTAAATTACTGCGAGAAATATTCTTTTTTTTATTATTCATCCATCTTCATTTATTTACTTACAGTCAAAGTTCAGAGATAGTCGACCTCTCTCTCTCTCTCTCACACACACACGCACACACACACACGCGCGCGCACACGCACACACACACACACACACACACACACAAAACCTTTCCTGTGTCTCACTGAAACTTGGATAACGAGTCCTGATGACCTCTAAGGGACCCACAATGCAACCATTCGGTCCTTGTTGCCACAGCAACCAAGAAGCACCAAGCGGTTTAACAAAACACAATTAGCCTTTTAATCCAATGTCATTTGGTCCTACTTTGCTCGTAACCATTATTGAGTCCAGATCATGAACATAAATTTCGGCAACTGAGGTGGTGATGTGACATTATTGCCGAAGAACAATGACAAACAACGGCATACATGTGACACTTACACCAAGTAATTCCTTCACAAAGAGATCACAGAAACAAACTCCCTTCCACAAGAGAGAACACAGTCAGGAAGGACTTAAAAAGTGGAAATGTGAGACATAAAAAAAGTTTTTGGCGAAAACTCAATCCGCATTTCTGGCTCTTTGCAGAGTGTTTATCTCAGTTACGGAGCCACTGGATTACATTATGTGCAAATGAGATTCCTGGGCTTCAGGCAAAGCCTGCGGATCCAGCCCACCGCATCCGTAAGGAGCCCAGACGCAGATGGAAGAATGGGAGCCCCGTGCCACCAAGGGACTCAGGCCAAATCTAGACCAGATCTGGGCCACACCTGGCCAAAGGCATCAGGGAGTCTAGGGAGAAAGGAAGGTGCTGTTTGTGCCTGCACAGTAGGGTGGGCACAGCACCAGTGAGGGCTGTTAAGACAAGCAATCCACACACACACACACACACGTACACACACACACACACACACACACACACACACACACACACACACACACACACACACACACACACACATACACACACCACACACACACACACACACACACACACACACACACACACACACAACAAAACCCATGCACACACTTTCTCTCACACACACACACACCCGGGACTGGGTCCAAAACCAGGAGATGTGTGTAATCTTCAGTGTAAAGCACAGAGGCTAAAGATGTCTTTCCCTGCTGGCTGCCAAGGCCAATGAGGCGGCAGGACAGAGTAGAGTGGAGTAGGGGCCGCGGGGAGTGCTCCACTAAGAGACTCCTGGGCACTGCACCACCTGCCTCTGCCCATCACCCTCACCCTCTCCACCGCACCACCTGCCTCACCCATGCCAGCGCACTCACCCTCTCCACCCCCCCTCACCCATGCCAGCGCATTCACCCTCTCCACCCCCCCTCACCCTCTCCACCCCCCCTCACTCTCTCCACCCCGCCTCACCCATGCCAGGGCCTTCCATTGCACTTCAGTACACAGTCTGGGTCTGACACTCACCTTCACTTTTTTCACTGCATGTAACTTGTCGAAAAGTATCTTGACTGCTCGATGGTGTTTTAGGCCCCCACCCTCGACTTCAAGGCAGCGCTGCGACCGTCGACTTCAAGGCGCCTAACCCTAAACTTAACCCTGATCCTAACCCTTGCCTAACCCTAGTGCCTTCCATGTAGTGTTGGTGTCATGGTTACAGTATACTCCTATACAATAACTCATAGCAATAGAAACATACTGATAAGAGTAATAATATGTAACCAATGCATTTTATTGAAATAAGTGGTGTCCTAAAACTGATCAGTCACAGTATGTCATGCGAGAAACAAGACAAAGCATATTATGTGCTGACATTGAACATGGTTGGTAGGAAATGCCATATCAACGGGCAGTTCACTCTAAACACACGGCTACATATACTGTACTGCATGGAAGCATACACATCATATTATATTAGATTTGCAACTGTGAGCACGCTAGAAAACTAGCTTCACTGAGTTTTACTGTCACCTGTATGCTACTAAATTACAATTACATTTCTCAATGTAAGTTATATGGAGTAGGAATATGGTCCAAGATAAAATGAAATCCAAATGACAAACAGTCCCCGTCCATCTCATGTATTAAAATACATATGCATGCAAAGAATACAAATGTCATTCTTCGGGTGCCAAATGTGCAACAAAATAGACAAACTCCCCCTCAAACAAAACAGAAACATGCAAATGCATATCTGGCCTGTTCCTCAGATGCACACACATAGTTATCATAAACAGCAATTTGTATTCTTAAGCTGTCGTGTCATCTGTTATGGCCCACATATATACATCATATGCAAATACGTATATATGTGTATATGAATATATATACTTCATGTCATTCTCTGTTTCCCCAGCCGTTAGGAGAAGGAGGAGGAGTACAGGGAGGAGGTGGTGGAGGAAAAGGAGGAGGAGGAGGTGGAGGTACGTAGGTGTTGCTCCATACAAACCTGGGCTCTTAAACTGCTCCGGGCTGGGCAGGTGCTGAAGGGGGGAGTTGCAGGCCGAGGCGGATGCAGGGTGGTGGTGCTCGCCCTGCAGCATCTGAGCGGCGGCCTGCGGGCCCAGCGAGCCGTAGTCGGCGAAGGAGCACGGCCCCGCACGCTGCTCCCCACCGCCCGCCCCCACGGCCGCTGCCGCCGCCGAGTAAAAGCCATAGTCAGGAAAGCCTGGGAGATATGGGAGGATAAGGAGGAGGAGGAGGAGGAGGAGGAAGAGGGGAGGAGGAGGAGGAGGAAGAGGAGGAGGAAGAGGGGAGGAGGAGGAGGAGGAAGAGGAGGAGGAGGAAGAGGAGGACAGAGGAAGAGGGGAAGAGGAGGAGGAGGAAGATGAGGACAGAGGAAGAGGGGAGGAGGAGGAGGAGGGAGGGGTAGAGTGGGGAAGGGTTGGGACTCCATCATTGGGGAAGAAGCTTTTGGATGTCATGGTGGTGCACAGTGATGTTGTGACAGTTGTGACATGTTGGGGTGTGTGAGTGTGTGTGTGTGTGTGTGTGTGTGACAGTGCAATACAAGTGTGATAGTGCTGATGATGGTATGGATTGTGGGTCCGAACTCAACGTGAGCCTTGATGTCACTTCCTGTAAGAACCCAGCCAGGAGCCTCTCCACCCCCCACCTCTGCCATCTCTATTCAGTCCCTCCACCTCTAACTCCAATGACACAGCACCACTTCCAACAACACAACATGGCCTTCATGAAGAAGCCTCTGCAAGACTGCCATTCTTCACCACTTGGTATACAATAAGGGATAGTGGACAGAAAATAATGCATTAGCATTAAGGTGGAAATGCAAATTTGCATTTGTATTGATACACAAGTAGCCTAAAAACACTATATACAAGTGCAATGCAGCCAAAAAAACTTTGTACTGTACATACCACTGCTTGGTTGAATTTCCTATTGTGATGCACTCTTTAGAACGTCGATAATCGATGTTGATAATCAACGTTTTTAAGAGCGCATCACAAAAGGAAATTCAACCAAGCTGTGGTATAAATGTACAGTACGAAGTAGCATGGAACACTGGACTAACTGACCAACACACACACACAGCAGAGTAGAGCATGGCAGTCATTGAAACGGTCCAGAGACGGCTGGTCATTGGGTGATGATGATTATCATAATGTACGTCAATTGCCTAGAAAGAGCAAAAAGGCCTGGGCGGTATGGGCATGTTTCGGACACAAAGGCGGCAGCCATCTGGTGTGAAAGAGCGTTTTTGAAAGAGAAGTGATTTTCTGTGGATGTCAGGGGAGTGTGTGTGTGTGTGTGTGTGTGTGTGTGAGCTTAATGGGTTTTTTTCGTGGCTCAAAATGACAAAATAAGATGCATATCCTGATGACCTGGGTGCTCTAGGCTCTTTATGCAAAGAACGGAAATATATATAAAAAAAATATTAATTTTCAAACCACTTCATACAAATTTGCATTCCTTCAAAAGAGACCTGGCACTTTGTCATGCTCTCTCGCTCTCTCTCTCCCTCTCTCTCTGTACACCACAACAATGACAGGTTCGCGCTCATTGACTCCATTACTGATAAGTGGTAGGCGGACAAAAGACACAGGCTCGCCTCTTCAGCTTAAAATCCCTCCTATACACACACACACACAGACAGACACATGCCTATACACACCTCACATTCACACAGATGGGAGATTATCAACGCCTGAAAAGGCGCCGTTGAGCGCCTCGGTGCTGGTGACATTTACGGCATGTCCCGGCGTAATCTGAGCTGTGCGGCACATGCGAGGAGCGGAGGCTATTAAAAGACGGTGCCGCCACCGCCTCTCACACCTCTTCAGGAACGCAGGCCTACTGTAGCTCTCCGCACCAAAGCTGAGATCGGCCGGCGGAGGAATAGTAGAAAGAAAGCCTTTCATCCACAGCCTCCCCTGCTGCGTGTTTGTTTTTCATTCGGAGAATAAAGAAAGAAAGAACAAAAGAAAGAAAGAAAGACAGACAGAAAGAAATTTTTAAAAAAAAGAGCAGCGTCACGCATTGCCTAGCCGATGGCGATTACACCACAACCGTCTGCCAAACATAATCCAGAAGAAAGGCCGCTTACTCGTTCGCTTAACACTTCTAGAACATCACATTCAGAAGCTCAGCGCTCACGGGCAGCATGCCCACTTGTCAAATGACTGACACTTCAGAGATGGCGAGATGCCCACGATGCCTACTTAGTGCAGCGCACCGACCTGACAGACCTGTGTGTGTGTGTGTGTGTGTGTGTGTGTGTGTGTGTATGTACTGTACATACGTATGCGTGTGTGTGTGTGTGTGTGTGTGTGTGCACATGTAAGTATATGTGTGTGTGTGTGTATATGTATGTGTATGTATGTGTGTGTGTGTGTGTGTGTGTGTCTTTATGTGTGTAAAGCAGAGAGAAACACACCACACCACCCCTCAGCCCACCAGTGATTCATCTCTATCAGGCTTCAGCAGTCTGGTAGCCAGCACAGCCGGAGGTCACGGCAGATCGGCTGGGGTCGGCTCTGCACCTGGACTGGGGACACTTCAACACACACACACACACACACACACCGACCCCACCTCCAAAGGTCTCCTAACCCCCTACTCTCTCTCTCTCTCTCTCTCTCTCTCTCTCTCTCTCTCTCTCACACACACACACAGGAAGATATACAGACACACACACACACACACAAACAACAAAACACACGCACGAACACAGAAAAAGACATGGACATGCACACACACACACACACAAACACACACAGACATTAGTATCCATCTAAGCAGGCAGGCGGGCAGCTGCCAGAAATGCTACGACCAGATTCCATCCCAACTGGTCCAGCTGCAACTACACACACTCATAGAGACCATTAGAGGTACATCACCTCCAACACACACACACACACACACACACACACACAGCGCCTTCAGAGGTTTTAGAGCCAGACCGTACAGCTGGGGAGATAAGGGCTGCTCTACTGATGGCCTAAAATGAGACACCATTTCCCAAAGAGACTGCCAGCCTCTCTCCTCTCCTCTTTTTACCCTGTCTTCCCTTCTTTTCCTCTACACTCCTCTCTTTCTCTCCTCTCCTCTTTACCCTGTCTTCCTTTCTTTTCCTCTACACTCATCTTTCTCTCCTCTCCTCTTTACCCTGTCTTCCCTTCTTTTTCTCTACATTCCTCTCTTTCTCTCATCTCCTCTTTCCCTGTCTGCTCCTTTCTTTTCTTCTTTTTTCTCTCCTCTCCTCCATCCATCCCTACAAACAAACAGACAGACTGCGAGACAAAAGCAGACAGGACTGGAAGAGACTCAGAGAGGCTGTTACTGGTGTCTGCGCTGGAGGGGTGTGTGTGTGTGTGTGTGTGTGTGTGTGTGTGTGTGTGTGGCTGGGTTGAACCCTTCAGAAGCCACTTCTGTCTCCCCCTCTCAGTGGCCACACAGCGAGACCAAACAAGATAACACCCCCCACCCCTGCAGGGTCAGGAGGCCCACCTCTACATCCTCTACATCCTCAAGAGACGGAGAGTAATTAAGTAAACAAAAACACAAAACACAAAACAAAAGGGCCAGGAAAATGCCAGAGTGAAATGGCCTCTGACGTTGTCTTCATCTCTGAGAGATGCATTAATAGCCTTAATGCATTAATGAGTTAGAGTGTGTGTGTGTGTGTGTGTGTGTGTGTGTGTGTGTGTGTCTGTGAGTGTGTGTGTGTGTGTGGTGTGGTGTCGTGCTCTTCGCTAATTACACCAGCTTTCTGTGCTTCCTCCTTGTCTTCTAATTAGATCTTTAACAACAAACACGCGTCGCCGTCACACTGACCTTTACCGAGGCTCACACACACACACACACACACACCAGCTCTCCCCCATTAGGTAACTGGCTAAGGGGAAGGAGGGGCCAGGGAGGGTGAGAGACCTCCATTCCATGCCCCCACACACACACACCCAACTCCCCCCATAGAGTCACCCGCCAACGCAGTCCCTCGCCTCCCCTAGAGCGTTCGGAATGCCAGCGCCAGCACCACCTTCCGACACTACTGCCAGCTTCCTCAGCTTCCCTCTGCAATCTGCATAATTCCTCTGATTCCAGGGATAGCGGGAATGCCAGGACACAAAGATGATACCCTCGCATAATAGAACCAACACCCACCCACCCACACACAAACACCCCAAACACACACACATACTATAACAAACACACATGGCGGCTTTGTTTGTGCTAACACACACAATTAGCGCTCAGCTGCAAGTAGCACACAGCTGAGGAAGCCTTATCTAATATGACTTTTATTGTTCAGGTAGATTGCCCGTAATGATGCCGCCATTAGTAGGGAAGGATATGACTATGGAAAAGAGTCTCTCCTCTCCTCTTGTCCTCTCTCTTGCGTGGATGGCAGGCTGTGAACAAGCCATCTGGGGAAGGGTCCAATAGCTTGATTATCATCCCCAAACTAATTTCCTTTTATTCTCTCTCTGGTTTTGTGTTGTTGCATACAAAATGATTTGCTTTCACTAGGACAAAGGTGAGAAAACAGAATTGAATAGTACAGCATTTTTTCCCCTGACGTTCCCGACATCAAAGTCAGAAAAATAATGGCTCCTCTCAAAAGCCCCTCCAACAACACATTGTTTTTTAAAAAAAAAACAGATGTCCGGTAGCTCTGTGACAAACAAATAACTAATGCATGCTGGATGCTTATGGCAAAAAGGGGGGAAAGTGTGCTGATAACAGGGCAGGAATAGAGGCTCTCCACATATGTGACAACAATGAAGAAAGTGTTTAAAAGCCTTTATTGTAATGGCTAAATGAGTAAAAAAGCTAACATGTTTCGACCACTTGCTTTCCACAACACACGTTTTTACTTCTGTTCTGTGTCACCGCTGTGGGAGGTTTACCACCAGATTCCAACCCAACTGGTCCAGCTGCAACTACACTCACTCACAGAGACCATTAGAGCCACATCACCTCCAATACACACAAACACACACACACACACTTACCCTCCCTACTGAGACCAGAGCTACAGAGGGGGGTCCATGAAACGGCATCACACCACTTTGGATGACACATCCATGGTGCAATTTGTTCTAGAAAGATCTGATGGATTTTAGGAGAGGAGAGGAGAGGAGAGGAGAGGAGAGGAGAGGAGAGGAGAGGAGAGGAGAGGAGAGGAGAGGAGAGGAGAGGAGAGGAGAGGAGAGGAGAGGAGAGGAGAGGAGAGGAGAGGAGAGGAGAGGAGAGGAGAGGAGAGGAGAGGAGAGGAGAGGAGAGGAGAGGAGAGGAGAGGAGAGGAGAGGAGAGGAGAGGAGAGGAGAGGAGAGGAGAGGAGAGGAGAGGAGAGGAGAGGAGAGGAGAGGAGAGGAGAGGAGAGGAGAGGAGAGGAGAGGAGAGGAGAGGAGAGGAGAGGAGAGGAGAGGAGAGGAGAGGAGAGGAGAGGAGAGGAGAGGAGAGGAGAGGAGAGGAGGGGAGAGGAGAGTAGAGGAGAGGAGAGAAGGGCAGAGGAGAGGAAAGGAGGGGAGAGGAGAGGAGAGGAGAGGAGGGCAGAGGAGAGGAGAGGAGGGGAGAGGAGAGGAGAGGAGAGGAGAGGAGAGGAGAGGAGAGGAGAGGAGAGGAGAGGAGAGGAGAGGAGAGGAGAGGAGAGGAGAGGAGAGGAGAGGAGAGGAGAGGAGAGGAGAGGAGAGGAGAGGAGAGGAGAGGAGAGGAGAGGAGAGGAGAGGAGAGGAGAGGAGAGGAGAGGAGAGGAGAGGAGAGGAGAGGAGAGGAGAGGAGAGGAGAGGAGAGGAGAGGAGAGGAGAGGAGAGGAGAGGGGTCCATGAACGCATCACACCACTTTGGATGACACATCCATGGTGCAATTTGTTCTAGAAAGATCTGATGGATTTTCATTTAAGGTGATAATATTCACCAAGTCTTCTGCAGATAGAATTGTCAAAACAGAGAGAGACAGAGAGAGAGAGAGAGAGAGAGAGAGAAAAGAATGGTGGTCACTGCCACTCTCAGGTAGCCGTTACTTTTGAAAACAGCTGACCCCGTGTCAGAGGAGAGAGAGGGCATCACGTTTAGCCACATTAAGGGCATAAAGGTTTTATCTCTGTGTCCAGTCTCCCTGTGTCATTAATGCCACCCTAGGACCTCCACAATAAAAGGAATCCTTCTTTGGAATTTCTGTTCCTTTTATCAGCGCTCTGGAATTGGATCTAATTACTCATCTGCAAAACAAATGAGGAGGTCGTCGTTGCCGTGGCGACTGGATCAGGAGGCCTGGCGATGCGAATCGCTCGACGAGCTTCATTTCCGCCCGTAATTACCCCTCTCCCCTTCTGGCTCCACCCACTGCTCCCACTGTGTGTGTGTGCATAGGTATAGGCAGCATATATTATTGTGTGTGTGTGTGTGTGTGTGTGTGTGTGTGTGTGTGCGGGACTAATGGGGTGGTAGTGGGTGGAGTATGGTCAGCCTGGAGTTCAGAACTCAGTGATCGGTGAATGAGTGAGACTTTTTTGCTTCTCTCCCTCGCTCCCTCTCTCCTTCCTCCCTCTGTCTTGCTTTTTCTCCTCCATTTCCTCCTGTCTTCTTCTCTCTGCTCTCACTGAAAATCCTCCCTTTCACCCCCCCTCTCTCCCTCTTTCCTCTCTCTCTCTCTCTGTCCCTTTCTCTCCCTCTCTCACTCCATATGCTTCTGTAATGAGGGGGCCTCTCTCTACCCCTCTATTCCCCCCCGCCCCTCTCTCTCTCCGTACCCTGCTGTAATGAGGGGCCTCTCTTGGAGTGGATAAATGCTCTTCTCGCTTTTCCACTTTACCAGATGACTGACTCTGAGGAGGAATGCTAAACCGCCGCCTCGCTCTCCTCTGAAAGGGAACGGAAAAAAAGACAGAAAGGTAAAAAAAAAAAGAAAAACAGACAACAGAGAGTAGAACAGAAGAGAAGAGAGGAGAGGAGAAAAGAGGAGAGTGGAGAGGAGAGGAGAGGAGAGGAGAGGAGGAGAGCTGGGCACATTCTTCATCAATTTTCCATTTCAACTTGTGCATCAGAAAAAGAAGGAGTGCGGTGTCCTCGGACTTGAAGTCTGTGATTAGCTAAACACTGAGGGCCAGATGTAACATTTTCATGAGATGTAACATTATTAGCTATGGACAAACCGCAAATTTCTTAACGCTGTCAGAATTGAAGTTTCCGTCGTATTTATCAATCGCTCAATCTTTAGTGTGTAAACTGCTTTCTCTGCCATACTTCACAATAAAAGCAATTCTGAACGCCCCACAACTGAATGGCAGCTACAAAGCGCCAGTTGAATGAAGTTAACTGATGACAACATTAAAAAGAATCAAACGTTTAGCAATCATGAAATAATACCATACATGATTAGATGTCAACAAGCAGGGAGATAATGAAGATCAGTGGTTCTACTTACAGTAAACTACTTGTGCACGTACTGTAGGCAATGGAAGATTGGTCAAATCTAGCAAGTAGGAAAGTTTAAGTGAATGACGTGAAAGTGAAAGTAAGACATTCGAAAGGCCAACGAAAGTTAATGTTTATTTTTATAGTACAAAGACTTACAAAACTGGTGATCTTAATAGTGATTCTGTTGTCTTTGAAAGGTTCTCTTATTGACGCATTGAACTGCAATTTGTTTTTTTTACGCTAAACTCCCACTTTCCCCTTGGATCCTCCCATGAATTCATATGCATGACACGAAAATCGCAATTTGCCATTTTCAGCTCCCGCTCGAGAGGCAGTTTGCGCTTTTACATCATTGCGGCCTGTTTGTACATACCTCACAAATGATTTTACACGCACGTTGCGAAACAAATACGTCTGAAGTGGGCGCAAAAACGTTAGTACATCTGGCCCCGAGCCCTGGGGTGCACATGTGTAGGACCCTGCACACACACACACACACACACACACACACACACTAACAAACACAAACGCACGCACGCATCCACACATGTACATGTATGCACGCGCACACACACACACAAACACATACTGATGCATCCTCAAATACTCACACAAACATACTGTACAGCCCTAAAGAGTATCCCTATACTCACACAAACACATTCATACACTCATTTCATTCTCAACTCATACCCTTCCTGCACTCTCTTTTTTTTCACCCACATACACACACACACACACACACACACACACACACACACACACACACACACACACACACACACACACAGACACCCCCAATATTCTCTCGCCTCTCTGACCATTCCGTCTCGGTCTCTTCATACTCCACAGTCTGGCAGGCATGAGAGCATCACACGGCGCCAGGTGTCAATCTGCCTGTCAAAAGCCTTCCCAAATTAGCTTTGAATTCCACAATAGTGGCAATTAGCATCTCCATTCCCACCTATGTCACTTTAAAAGCGGGCAGATAGGGGCTAGCGCTCACTTCCCCTTTTCACACAGGCTTTTCTGCCTCAACGCCTGACTAATTAACAACACTGGAGCTTCTCTCTTTCACAGAGCGCCGACATTTCATAAATAATACATGTTTAATGTCTTGTCATTTTGCGCTCAGAGAAGCCTGGCTAATGAATTTTAACAGATAATTTATTCCTGGGTTTGCTAACGCAAACACACGCAAGGGTGGCGGGTGGTGGGCTGCGGGTGGCGGGTCCTTCTCGACTTCTCCTTTTCTCCGGCCGGGCGACTGGTCGTCCCTCGTCAGTGCACCTGACTCATGCTCTCGTCAGGATACCTGCATGATGTCACTGAGCTCTTACACAGCTGTCAGGACCGACAGACAACAGGCTGGTGAGAAGACTACGTCATGGCCGACAGACATGCAGTCTACAGAGGACAGAGAGGCAACAGGCTGGTGAGAAGACTACATCATGGCCGACAGAGACACGCAGATTTTATAGGCATTGCAATGCAAAATATGAGCCTCACAAAGTAATAATAACTATTTACACGCCTTTGATTGTAAGGTTTGAAAGCAGAATACTGCACTGCGCATTATACTACACAAAAATTTACAGAAATAAGCATTAAATGTTAATGTTCTTTAGAGACACAAGCGTAGAGTTCACTGGACCACACACACACACACACACACACACCCACATTGGCATGTGAGACCCAACTGGAGGATTAACACCACCAACAGAGGCCAGCCAATCCCGGGCTGCGGTGGGGAAGCTACTTAAGGTCACACAGCTTGTTTAGACAAAACGGAGAAAGATGACACACAGAGGGAGTGAGACCGCCAAGTGGACGGGTCTCTCTCAGGGGAGGGACAGGGACATTAACACTTTAGAGTAACAAATGGTAGTGAAGCATTTACAATACATCAGCTAATAATTAACTAATTATGAAAAAAACATTTTGATTTCAAAACTCGAACCACTGATCACTTCCGATACTGGTAACTGCTTGTTTGGTTAGGTTCGGTTCTATTCAGCCTTATAGTAATTATGCAGACAGAGCATGGTTACAGAGTCAATAAAACGCCGATTTTTAGCTTCCCCAGCGAGTGATTACTACTCTCCTGAAGTCTCGTTTTCTTCAGATTGAGGGCTCTGTATGTGAGTGTGTGTGTGTGTATGTGTGTGTGTGTGTGTGTGTGTGTGTGTGTGTGTGTGTACGCTTTAAGTGCATCCACTGCCGCAGGACACTTCAAGTCCCTGCTTTACCCGCCTACCCGCCTGCCTGCCTCCTAAGACTATTCAGCTGACACTTCAGGAAACAATGTGCCCCGCTCCCTGAGCTAATTAGCCCAACAGCCACTTGCATAATATTACACTGCCGTGCGTGTGGTGTGTGCTAGCGCTGAGGAAGATCTCCCACACCACGGCCTCGCAGGACAGCAGGGTTAAACGCTGCATTGATTGGCCATTAGAGGAGAGCCGGCAGTAGAAAGTGCTTATTTGTGAGAACGGTAACAGAGCAGTCAGCGACGGTAACCTTCAGGACATATTCGCCGTAACCTTCAGGACATATTCGCCGTAACCTTCAGGACATATTCGCCGATTGTGCGTTCAGAGAGAGCTAAAGGGCAGTGGGCAGCAGGTTTCTCTACTACTAGGGCCCCTATTTTCCACCCTGGTGCATGGCGGAAAACTCGTTTTCCACCCGGCGCAAAGTTTATTTTCGCATTTTGCACGTCTCATTTTTAAACAATGTGCCAGGAGGTGTGACAATGAACAACCTAGGGAGTGGTCTGGCGCATTGTCTAAAAATCGCTATAGTACACTACCTAAAACGCATTACGCCACTGACCAAAATAAACCTGGTCAGAAGTCCATGGCGAGTTGTTTATATGTTATTTTAAGAGAGCATTATCAACAGTGATATGGGTGGGTGCAAAACGCACCATCCTTCTATTATCCATGAATGCGCACCAGCGCACATCCATGCAATACATTACAAATTACACGATTACAATGGGAAACATAATTAGAATAAAGATATTACGAAATACATCTCACAATGAGTAGTTCACAACCATTTGCAAATTGGTAATGACGGTTAAAAGTGATTAGGCGAAAGGCGAGAGACACATATGAAGACGCACTGTCACAAGATATAAGCAACTCCTCTGCAGGATAAACATTGTTTTATTCAGTCATTCGAACATTATTAGGGTAAGTGTTGCTTTTTCCAGCCTATGTTTTTAATGGTAACCGATTGTCAGTCAATAGTGAAAGTAACTAACTGTGTAGAACTGTTTTGTCGTTGATTGACACCATGGTGAAGTTAGTTGCACTTTGCCAATGAGTTCAAATAATAGACGACTGCAAATGCGTGAAGGCTATACTATGCTAGGTTTTAGTAAAGCATGGTTTAATGGAATAACTGTTCCATACGGTCTCGTGTGCAAGCAGATTCCTTCAAATGCGCCACTGACTGTCAAAATACTGCACAATTTGAAGTTGGTCTTTATTAAAAGGAATACAGATGCCATTCCCAAAATGGGTTAAAAACACACCCATGACAGATGACCATGACGCTTTAACTATCCCACACCCAGTATGGACTGACAAATTCAATTTGATTAAACTATTCGCCAGTGACCATGCGCTTTAGACTGTCATAATAGGGCCCTAGGCCTCATCGCTAACTGGCATTCAACATCGGGGAGGGCTGTCTGTCCTCATGTCCATTAGGTCAAACACATGGGAGTGGAGGAAGAGTAAAAAGATATAAAGACTGAATGCCTTTGCAAGAGAAAGACATGAGACATAGAGAGAGAGAGAGAGACAAAGAGAGAGAGAGAGAGAGAGAGAGAGAGAGAGAGAGAGAGAGAGAGGGAGAGAGAGGGGGCAGGGAGAGATAGAGAGAGAAAGAAAGAGAGAGAGAGAGACAGAGAGAGAGAGAGAGAGACAGAGAGAGAGAGACAGAAAGAGAGAGAGAGAGAGAGAGAAGGGAGAGAGAGGGGGCAGGGAGAGATAGAGAGAGAAAGAAAGAGAGAGAGAGAGAGACAGAGAGAGAGAGAGAGAGAGAAGAGAGAGAGAGAGAGAGAGAGAGAGGTGTAGACTTCAGACCTGTGTTTGCGTGCTGGAGCGAGGAGAGGGATATTTATCGGCAGCATTATAAAAATGAAGTTGACTGTACACAGAAGCGCCAGCACTTCCTGAAGAGCTCATTTAGGACAACGGAGCGGCAGTGGCGGAGATGAGGAGAAGACAAAGACAAGAGACGTCACAAACCGACAGGTAGCTTTCTGTTCTGTTTGTGGAGGAGGAGGCTGACAGCGTCCATAGCCCCAGGCACTTAGAGAGGGAGAAAGAGAGATAGAGAGAGAAAGTGAGAGAGTGGGAGAGAGAGAGTAAGAGAGAGAGAAAGCATGGAAGAGAGAGAGAGATGAGAGAGTGGGAGAAAGAGAGAGAGAGAGAGAGGACAGAGAGAGGGCCTGAACCTCTCCTACCGACTCCTGAAAACCTCTTAGGCATGTCCACGGTGTGTCAATCTCTGCAACCCCTGTGTGTGTGAGTGAGTGTGTGTGTGTGTGTGTGTGTGTGTGTGTGTGTGTGTGTGTGTGTGTTAGTGTGTGTGTGTGTGTGTGTGTGTGTGTGTGTGTGTGTGTGTGTGTGTGTGTGCGCATGTGTGTGTATTCCTAAAGAGAAAGCAGATTTCACTCCGTTCAGAACAGACTTCTCAAGCCTCTCAGCCAGAAGTATTACAGCACTGTTACAAGGCTACACCAGCGGACTTCATTAGCAATGTGGTGAGGACGGGTGTGTGTGTGTGTTAGTGTGTGTGTGTGTGTGTGTGTGTGTGTGTGTGTGTGTGTGTAAGGACGGGTGTGTGTGTGTGTGTGTGTGTTAGTGTGTGTGTGTGTGTGTGTGTGTGTGTGTGTGTGTGTGTGTGTGTGAGTGTGTGTGTGTGTGTGTGTGTGTGTGTGAGTGTGTGTGAGTGTGTGTGTGTGTGTGTGTGTGTGTGTGTGTGTGTGTGTGTGTGTGTGTGTGTGTGTGTGTGTGTGTGTGTGTGTGTGTAAGGATGGGTGACCCATTTCCCCCCTCCTGTCTCGCCCTCATCAAACGGCTCAGTGGCTCAGAGTCGAGCAGCGTTACGTTCTCACACCCACGGCTAGGGCTGCACCAGGGACACACACTTCATAAAAATGTGCAAACTCATATTGCACGTTCGAAGACAAATACAAGACTTTGCTGCGAAGAGGATTAACCATATCACAAAAGCAATTATATGGGGATTTGTTTACTGTGTACAGCAAAACAAATAAACAAAACAACAAAGAAACTCACACAATGATGAAAACACTCATGAAATGGGACTGCGGTCAAACCAGGACGAACATATCCCAAGGCCACTGCCGTAAACCAGGAGCTTTGGGTAAAAGTGTCTACTAAATGAATTAATGTAAATGTCAATGTAAACACACACACACAGCACACACACACACACACACACACACACACACACACACACACACACACACACACACACACACACACACAGCGCCTTCAGACTGGCACAGCACAGGGGGCTTTGGGGTACTGGGGAGCCCCTTTTTCCCTTTCTTGGCCTCACAGTAGAAGTGCTACACAAACACACACACACACACACACAGCCACAGACACACATATACACACACACACACACACACAGGGCTGCAGACTGGTGCTCGGAGAGACAAGTCGCTGTGATGACCTCACTGTCAGAGGGTGCGGGACATGAGCAGCACGGCATGGCTGTCCGCTAGCGTTAGGAGAGAGAAGGAGCCAGAGAGAAGACACACACACACGCATGGAGAAACAAAGGCAGAAGGGAGTTGGCACGCGTGCACACACATGTGCACATATGCACACACACACACACACACACACACACACACACACACGAGGCCAGAGAGCAGTTGCACAGTGACAGAGAGAAGCGACTTTCACTTACCCTTGCCTGCCGGCAAATGACAGTATGAAGAGACCTCACGCAAGCATATCGTACACACAAAAACACACGCACACACAGGCACACACAAAGGCACACACACACACACACACACAGGCACAGCTGATGGGGAAGCGCCTTTCACTTACCCTTGTCTCTCCACTGACAACACCACCAGTGGACCGACGTCATGCAAGTATACCACACACACACACACACACACACACACACAGCATACAAACACGCAAAACACCAAACTTTTTCTGACTATTTCATTACTGGCAAAATAAATAAAAACTCCTTATTACTGTTCTATACATAGACAAACTGTCTGCACACGGCAAGGTCTGTGTAGCAGCCAGCTCAGCAGATTCACACAACTCTCTTCACCGCTGCAACATGCCGGCTACAACCACAGGATGACCTCAGCCAAGAATCAATAAGCAATTAGACCCTATTAATAGAGCTGATCAAGTTATCAGTACTTTTGTGTTTTGAAGTTCAGCTTTGAGCAGGTCTGGCTAGGTGTTTAACCGCCTTCTTTAACATTTAGTTTCACTTTGGGCAAACCCACAGCTGTCTCCAAAAGCGAGTTGACTGTGCTCACAGGCAATGGAGTGTCCAGCAGGAATTGGCATCGCTGGTCACCTGCAGAGATGCCCTGGCAGAGCTGCTACTGCGGCCTCAACAGGCCTCCCCCCATCCTACTACATTTAAATGGACACTAATTAATTTAACTGATGCTTCTATCCAAAACGACTCAAGACATCCCTACCTACAACCCTACCTCCAACCAACCAACACATCCCTACCTACTGTACAACCTGACATCCGACCAACCAACACATCCCTACTTACAACCCTACCTCCAACCAACCAACACATCCCTACCTACTGTACAACCTTACATCCGACCAACCAACACATCCCTACCTACTGTACAACCTTACATCCGACCAACCAACACATCCCTACCTACAACCCTACCTCCAACCAACTGACTCATCCCTACCTACAACCCTACCACCCATCAACCAACACATCCTTACTTAGAACCCTACCTCCTTCGACCAACCAACGTATCCCTACCTACAACCCTATCTACCGCCCCATCTGATTAGCCCCATCCCGTGGGCCTCAAGGATGTCTGTCACGTGCTCTCTGAGGCTACATCCACACTATTCCTTTGTTGTTTGAAGCCAAAACACCTTTTTTATGTTTGCGCCACTCATCTACACGACTCTGACGTTTTCAAGCTCCTGAAACAGAACTATTTAAAAATGCTGTCTGCCCATCTCTGACTTTGCGTTTTAATGTGGACAGCGAAATCTGCAAACATCTAAAAGCGATGATGTAGAAACCCACGTTCCCTACCTGACTGGACCTTGTCAGTCTGATGTCTGTCCACTCTCAATGACTCACTTCAACCAGAGACTTTCTAATGAGGAGACAGCACTCAAAAAAACTCCTCCATAGAAATGCATGGGGTTAGTTTGTAACGCCAATATGGCAGTTGTCTAAACATATCCAGTCCCTTCCGCGGCAAAAAAGTTGACATGTGAATACATTGTGCCAATCATGTGGTGTGTTGTGAATACATCGTGCCAATCATGTGTTGTGATCTCACCTCTGGAGCAAGGTTGGTGTCGTGAAGCCTTGTGCACGCACATTTCTGCCGAAATAGATGCCCGATAAGTGCCCAAAAAACTTGTGCCAAACAACAATATGGCCGGCGAGTGGAGGGACTTGCCTAAAAGGACTTTGATTCAACTTACACTACTACCCTGCCAGCGGTAAATACAACATGGAGAACAAAATACAAGCTTCACTGGCCTCGCTGTCTTTGGTACCATCTGCAGAATTTAACTGCATCTGTAGTGCAGTTCAATTTCTGCATTTTACTGCGTGACTGGTCAAGTGCAAATGGTCACGTGATTCGCTCCTTTCAGTGGTGCAGACTAGAGAAGGTTCTGGAATTCCGAACGTGTTTCTGCATGGATATCGTATTAGCTTTAAAACGCTGTTTACAAATGAAAGCGTAACAGTGTGGCCAGTATGTGTGTGTGTGTGTGTGTGTGTGTGTGGCCTTTAGCCTGAGATGACAGAAATCAGTGAATGCTGGGAAGCGCCAGAGTGTGCTAGTTACCATGAGATGGTTCAAGTCCAGAGTGTGCTACAGTAGTTACCATGAGATGGTGCAGGTCCATGGGGAACTCAGGGAGATATGAGAGTTACTAATGTGGGTGAACAATCAACACTACTGTGTGCAATACAGACTTTGCGACCACACGTTCACCTGCACACACCTTTTACTTATTTGTTTGAAGGGTGTAATTTTATTGCTGTGTATGTGTTTGTCTTGTGTGTGTCTTTTGTATTGTTTGGGATTATAAACGGGTGGGTATATTGGTACAGACCGTCAGATGACACCACAGTAGTAGGCCTGATTGACTGTGATAATGAAACCGCCTACAGAGCAGAGGTATCCTTACTTGGAGAATAGTGCATTGTAAATAACTTAAGTCTCAACATCTCCAAAACTAAGGAAATGGTAGTAGACTTCCGTAAAAATAAAAACAGGCTTTCGCCTCTGATCATCACTGACCAAGCCGTAGAGTGGGTGAACAGTTTCAAGTTTCTGGGTACCACCATCTCCTCCAACCTCAAATGGGACCTTAATGTTAAACACATTGTGAAGAAGGCTCACCAGCGTCTATTCTACTCTATCCTTCCCACACCTGCACACTCATCTGCACATAGTGACACTTTGAGACACCTGACACTTGAACACTTTTTCCAGTTATTGACTCTTTTTAGCTGCTCTTGCTATGTACCACTCAGCTATGGCACATGTGATGAACCACTATTTTCTTCTCATCACAACCACAGCTGTGTGTGTGTGTGTGTGTGTGTGTGTGTGTGTGTGTGTGTGTGAGAGAGACCTGACTTTGGCTAGATGTATGTAAGCGTGTGCTGTATGGTGAACATATGTGCAATGATGTATGTAATGTTTTTCTATTCTGTATTTATGTATGTATGCTACTGGACACCTTAATTTCCCTCGGGATAAATAAATGATACTCTACTCTACTCTACTCTACTCTACTCTATTCTATTCTTCCTTCGCCAACTGAGGAAATTCAAGGTGTCTAAGGCTGGGATGAGGGACTTCTACAGAGCTGTGATAGAGTGTTCTCACATTCTCTGTCACAGTCTAGTTTGGTGACTGCTCAGCCGACGACAAGAGGGCTAAATAGGGTTGTCAGGATAGCGTCAAAAATCATAGGGCAGGACCTCACTGACATGAAGGATATATATAACACCCGACTGCTTAAAATGGGAGGGAAAATAGTCAGGGACCCCTCCCATCCTGCCAATGCCCTATTCACCCCTCTTCCTTCAGGGAACAGGTTTAAAAGCATCACAGCCAGAACTTCACGATTCACCAACACTACATATCCCCAGACAGCAAGAGCCCTCAACACCCATCATCCCAGAGTATCTGATCTGCACAGTACTTGGTTACGTCCTCCTCAGAG